>NC_133327.1:382456687-382766687 GCF_042186555.1 Aquarana catesbeiana
GTCCCCATTCACCAGCTCCAGTAACCCCTACAGGGGTATCTCGCATAGCATATAGGCTTGATGCACCGATTATGCAGCCGGGCTCCAACTTTACCAACCAGTATCCAGCTCCTATGGACCTTCCAAGGATATCCTGCAGCTGGATCGAATTGTGTGTGCAAAAGATCCTTCTCCAAGCCCAAATCAACCAGCTGTACTCCTCTCCTAATGCTCTCTCCAATATCCAGTATAGGTAAGGTTTTGATGCAAGAAATGAGATATGGGCTCCGATAGTGTAGTATTTAAATAAGGAAATGTTTTTATTCCAAAGTTAAAACAATAAAAAAAGAAAGACAAAAAAAGTAAAAATAAGAAATAAAAACAAATGTTCCATACTATGGAAACTCCTTACAAAGTCTTACAACTACAGGAGAAATGACAGCTTCAGACCCATGGTGTGTCTCGCTTGCAGCGTGCGCTCCAGCTGCGTTCCACAGGCTCACTGACCGCTATCACACCCGGAAATTATGTCAGTGCGTGACTCCGCCTTACGCACATTTCATTATCATACGTCTTCTGAGGCACTGCCTCAGAAGACGTATGATAATGAAACGTTCATCTTCAATTCACCTTTATACGGGCCTTATTGAGCCTTGCCACTGACCGCGCCAGGTGCCAAGTCGTCCGGGCCACAATGTCAGACCACAATACCAGCATGTCAGGAAAGGCCGTGCGGAGCCACAGGAAATCAAACTTGACATCTATAATTAGCTCTCGAATGGAACGAACCCTCAAATCGTTCCTGCCAACATGGAGTACCAAAATGTCAGGCGGCCGATCCCGGGTATCCCCAACCAGGGAATACACACTTCCCTCCTAGAAATACCCAGCTGCCTACCATCGGGTCTAACGTCAGCTTGTCTGGCCCCCCAAAAAGCATATGAGTGGCCCATAATCCGGACGAGGCGTAGTTGCACACCATCTGAAAGAAAAGAACAAAAACACCACAGGATAGCACCAAGACAAACAATGAACACACACCACACATGAAAAACACATAAAGACTTGCACCCCACTACAACCCCTCCCCCTCCATCAACGGCTATTCCAACAACAACTGTGGGTGAATGTAGGTACAGAATCTCTTGGATTCCCATCTACCAATCTGTTTTACAGCCGCCACGTCCAGCACGTACCGGGCGTCCTCCATGGCCGCCCTGATGCGAGGCATATTGTGTGTGATCCAAACCCACTGCCCCAAGACTCTTCCAAAAAACTGACACCAATTGAAACTTAGATAAAGGAGTCGCATCCCCATGTAACAAGAACTAACGCCTAGCATGCTGGCGCTTGGGTAGCTTCCGATACCCCTTTAAAGCCTGATCGACCCAAAAATCCTTTGTAAAATTCGCCATGCCCTGTAATTTGAAGAAAAAGGCCAAGCCAGCCAGTTTCCGCTCAATGGCAGACACCGACCCACCTCACTCCATGTTCCTGGAAACAAAGTAAAGAACCAGCAGCCTGACCTCCAGCCTGTCCTGTTCAACCCCGGCTTGCATAACCATCCCCAACCATTCCTGCCATACCTTGGCATAGGCCACCCACTTGGACTCACTCACCACTTCAAGGCAATCTCCCATAGCCATCCGGGACAAGGAACCCCCTCCTTCTTGGCCGCCGGAGCCAGCTCTCTGAACCTTTACCACTGAAACTGAGACAAGGAGTCAGCCAAAGTATTGTCGACACCAGGAATGTGGACAGCGTATAGAAAAATGTTCAGCTGCAAGCAACGCAGCACCGTGTGGCACAGCAGCTGTATTACTGGCTGTGACGACGCTGAGATGTGGTTGATGACTTGAACCCCTCCCATGTTGTCACAATTTAACTGTATTTTCAAGTTCCGACAAGACTCACCCCAGATTTCCATAGCCAGCATCACCTGAAAAAGTTCCAGGAGAACCAGGTTACGTAGAAAGCCCGCGTCTACCCAGGAACGTGGCCAAGGTTCCGCGCTCCAGTGACCCTGATAGAAAGCCCCATCACCTGTTGCGGCTGCGTCCGAAAACAGCTCCAAGTCGAAGTTACTCACCAGACTGGACATCCAAACCGATCGACCATTATAAGATTCCAAAAACGTGCCACACCCTCAAGTCCTTTCAATGTTCTTTATTGAGATGGATAAAATGGGTCAGGGCCTTAACCCCTGCTGTAGCTGCCAACAGCCGTCGGCAAAACACCCTACCCATGGGAATAATGCGACATACAAAATTTAACTTACCCAGCAGCGATTGTAGCTTCCGAAGCTGAATCTTGTGCTGTCTCAAAATCCCCCGAATCTCCATCTTGAGCGCCACCAATTTATCCTCCGGCAGGCGGCACTCCATAGCGACTGAGTCTAGAACTATGCCCAAAAAACTGATTACGGTAGTCGGGCCTTATGTCTTATCTGCAGCCAACGGAATACCGAATCTACCCGCAATGTGCTGCAATGTGGACAGAAGTATCGCACACACCCATGCAAAGGAAATCATCCAAATAATGAATGACGGAATTCAGACGTGATACGTCTCTAACTACCCATTCCACAAAAGAGCTGAACGTCTCGAACAAGGTGCAGGAAATGAAGCAGCTCATGGGCAGGCATCGATCCACATAAAATTCCTCTTGCCAGTAGAGGAAGCTGTTCCGATGGACTGGAGGCAAACGAAAAGCGGATTCAATGTCGGATTTTGCCATCAGCGCCCCTTTTCCATATAAGCGAACCCACCCAACAGCTGCGTCAAAGGAAGTATAAGACACCGTACATGCTTCAGGATCTATAGAATCATTGACTGAACCTCCCTTGGGGAAAGCGAGGTGGTGAATAAGGTGAAACTTATGCGGTTCCTTCTTAGGCACCCCCCCAGAGGCAAAATCACTAAGTCCT
Source organism: Aquarana catesbeiana (assembly GCF_042186555.1). Taxonomy (NCBI): domain Eukaryota; kingdom Metazoa; phylum Chordata; class Amphibia; order Anura; family Ranidae; genus Aquarana; species Aquarana catesbeiana. The sequence continues at coordinate 382,459,593 of NC_133327.1, forward strand.
GCAAAGGCTTAACAGAGAATGGCCTGCCCATACGACCCAGTTCCACTTCCTTAGCCAACTTCTCGGAAACCACCCCAGGATGCTGAAATACAGAACGCAAATTCCGCGCCATAGGCGGGGACTGCAGCCAAAGAACATGGGATCCTAAAACCCTCCAAAAATCCTGCGCCCAATAGCCTTGCCGAGTCCCGGTCCAGGTACCTATTTAGGAAAGGTTACAACCTTCCCCCCTCACCTCTTATTAGAAAACTCTCCGGCGCGGCCCTTACCTTTGTTGAAGCAGTGGGACATGGGATGTGAACCTCCACATCCAGAACACCGGTGCTTAAAATGGCAGGAACCCCCAAACTTACATGATCCCTCATTGTATTACCAGCAGGGACCCCATTTTTTACCGGCCAGTTGCAGGGCCGGACTGGGAATAAAATCCAGCCCTAGAAAAAATTTCAAACCAGTCCCACAGCATTATTATACCAGCGCAACAGCATAATGTCATTATTTTCTTGTTCATGAAAGGGAAAACCATACATTTTAAAGCACATTTGAAGAGTGTATTATATAAAGATAAGACAGATATGAAATCACATAGGGCTTTATATATATATCTATATATATATATATATATATATATATATATATATATATAAGCAAATTCCAGTTAAAAGTGGTAAGTGGTCAATCATGAAGGGGGACCCCAGGAACTCAGAACGTGGGGGGGGGGGACCACCTTCCGCAGAAAGAATACACTAAGCTAAGGGGGGGTGGGTTACTGATATAAGGGGGAAACCCTTTATATCAGTGCCCCCTTAAATTTTCGTATTCACTCCCCCCTTACATCAGTGACCCCCCCTTCAGACTGGCCTGGTGGTGCTGTCACTGACCTCCTCTCAGGTGCACTGTGCAGGGCTCAGTCAGTCGGCTCCAGCTCGGTGGCTCTGGTTTTATCCTATTGTCTCCTCTCCACAGTCCACACACGTCTGACTTCTCCCATGACCCCCATCCTGGTGGTGCTCCCACTCTTGGCTCCTCTCCAGACTCCCTCAGAGACTGCAGACATGATACAGGAGCTCAATGCAGCCTCACCAGTGCCCATCAAATGCAGCCTCATCAGTGCCAATCAAATGCAGCCTCACTGTGCCCATCAATGCAGCCTCACTGTGCCCACCAATGCAGCCTCACTGTGCTCATCAAATGCACCTTTACTCTGCCCATGAATGCAGTCTCACTGTGCCCATGAATGCAGCCTCACTGTGCCCATCATTGCAGCCCCTCCTGTGCCCCATGTCCCAGTCTGCAGTCCCTGTCTGTGGGAAGGTGTGTTGTTGATGCTCGGTACGGTACCTTGCATGCCAGCAGGATATCCATGATGGCCAGCAGCAGGCAGGGTCTGTTCTTGTTTTGGATGGGGACAGTGCTCCTTCCAGAGGATCTATTTGCTGTGAGATGGAGTGGTCCCTGGCTACCTGCACCTTCAGCCGTCCTCATTTTCTGGCCCCAGTCAGCCTGTCCTCTGGTCCTGGGGAAGTAGAGAGCACTGGGTGGGAGCTGGAGAGAAGGGGGAGCAGAGAGTACTGGCAAGGTTGGAGAGCACATGCGTGGGGGCGAAGAGCAGGGGGGAGTGGAGATCACAGGGGTGGGGAGTGGAGAGTGCTGGGGGGGACTTGAGAGCACTGGAGGGGCCAAAAAGAACAGGGATGGAGAGCACGGGAGGCTGAGAGCACTGGGGGTACAAAGAGCAGGGGTGAGTGGAGAGCAATGGGGGGGATCTTGAGAGCAGGGGTGGGCTGGGCCAGGGGGCAGGGTGGCAATTTCCCCCCAGGCCGTTCCAACTTATATGCAAAACGGCCAGCGGCCGCCTGCTGCCCACTGATGATTTTTTTTTCTCTGAGGAAGTCGGCGGCCGCATCCACCGATGCCCAGTCTGTAGATCCGGCCACCACTGCTGCCCACAGCCAGTGAGGTGCCTGACCAGTGGCGGAGTGATCTGCAGCCTTGTGTGCTGCACCAGGGTCTGGGAGCCAGGATGTGTCACACAAGGGGAAATCCCACCCCCTGCCTGACCATGCAGCACGACATGCTGCCCAGACTCTGGAGAGGGGCGGCCAGGAGCCGAGGACACCATTGTAGGGGGAGAGTGTGGAGGAGTGTATGGCAGCCAAGGAGTGAGTGTCGGGGGTGGAAGGCTGTCCAGTCTCCTCATGCTGTGTGTGGAGGACTGGTGGCAGCCCGCTCTGCTGGGACTTGTAGTGCCCTCTGTGGGGGGCTGAGATATGGAAGCCTCCTATGCTGGGACTTGTAGTGCCCTAGACTGTGGTGGGACTGAGGATTCCTCAGTCCCAGAGAGGGCACTAAAAGTCCCATCAGAGTGGGCTGCCATTCTTCAGTCCCCTGTAGTGTAGGGCACTACAAGTCCCAGCATATCAGTCTGCTCTTACAGAACAGGAGAAGGAGCTGGGGGGAGGGGGGTTGTTCTGGGAGGGAAGAGAAGGAGGCACAGGTTCAAGATCGGGTGTATTTTTGCTGAGAGGGGGGATTTCTGCTGGGAGGGAGAGATGGGGGAGTATTTTTGCTAAGAGGGGGGATTTATTTTTGGAGAGTGAGATGGGAGAGTATTTGTGATGAGAGGGGGGTCTATGTTGGGAGGGGAATATGGGGGAGAATTTTTTCTAAGGGGGGGATTTATGCTGGGAGGGGGAATGTATGCTGGGAAGTGAGACGGGAGAGGATTTATGCTGGGAGGGGGAAATGGGGGAGGATTTGTTCTGAGAGGGGGATTTATGCTGGGAGGGAAAGATGGGGGAAGATTTCTGCTAAGGGGGGATTTGAGCTGGGAAAGGAGGTGGAGGCAGTGGTTTGTACTGAGAAGGGGGATTTGTACTGGAAGGGGTTATGTGAGGGTAAGGATTTATGCTGAAAGGGGGGATTTTTGCTGCTAGAGGGGGGAGATGGAGGGGGCGGGGGTCTATGCTTAGAGGAGAGGGGGGATTGGGAGCAAAATAATTTGTGAATTAAGGGGTTTTAGGGGGATTTATGTTGTAAGGGGGATATGGGGAGTAGGAGAGAAAAAGGGGGGGAGAAAAAAGATGGTCCGCTCAAGAACAGGCTGTTATAAACCTAAATAATTTTATTGTGTCATATTTACTACAGTGCAACTATCCACAAAACCATGTATTAAAAATAGGGCAACAGTCCTATTATGTGCAGGTGGCCACCATGAACATTCCACATTCATCCGTCACTCATGCACTCGCACCCTTATGAATCATGTTAGGGGAGACCCGGGTCTATACAGTTTCCTCAAAGTCCTGAGCAGGATAATTTATGTAATGCTGAACCTACGGTCTTTTCTCAATAAAGTGCAGGTGCTGGTGATGGATGAGAAGCCATTCAGATGTGATCCCGATGAACCAGATAAAGATACATATGTCAATACGACAAAAATAAGGAACTAAAAAGTCCCAATTTGATCAGTTAGATAGCGGCAGAAAAATGGGGAGTGAGGATTTGTGCTGAGAGGGGGGATTTGTGCTAGAAGGGGGTATATGGGGGTGAAGAGTTTGCCCTGGGCACTGGAAGATCTTTTCCCAGCATTGGCGCACTCTACAAATTGCAAGGGCGGAGCTGTGAAGAGAGAAAGCTGGGTGCAGACGTGAGGACTGGATTGGAAGCTGCTCCAGCCTGTACTGACGCGGTGGCCACTGTGGCGGCCGGGAATAGCAGACTTGTGAGTACCTGGTGGCCCTGCCGAGTGGAGTGGCACACACACGTGTTTCTTTGGTAAGAGAGCCCCCCAGCTAGTTCAGGTGTATAGAGTGGCAGTGTGAGTACCTGAGTCTTGGCCCTGCTGAGTGGAGTGGCGCACATGTTTCTTCGATAAGGAAGATGCCCCAGCCCAGGTGTACATAGTGGGAGTACCTGGGTCCTGGTCCTGATGATTGGAGTCACTCAGCAGGGCCAGGACCCAGGTACTCCCTATTTAACATTACCACATTCTGAACTATGTAAGTCATCTCAGGATCCACACCCCTTTAAGCCACGCCCAAAATTTAGTGAAACTTAAACCATGCCCACTTTTTGCAACAGCGCACTTTGCCTTTCACACTGCATAGGGGGGGGGCCCACTTTGGATCTCACACAGGGGCCCATTGATTTCATGATACGCCCCTGGTTGTAGTCCATGCGCGCTCAAGATCCCGGTGGGTGGAGAACTGTGAGCAGCGCAACACAGCCAGGAAACTACAACTCCCAGATCTTGGAGGCAGGCAAAGGCAGCAGGGAGCGCCATGGAGTCGGGACCTACGTGACTGGCTCAGGCTGCAAGTTTATTTGACCCCAGGACAGCAGCATCGTGCCCCCAGGACCAGAGGAGGCCATGCAAGGACCTGCTGAGCTGACACGGGCAGCTGCCATCGCTGAGGTGAGAGACCCTGACAACTGCAGCTAAACCCCACACCCCATCTACCCCCCCATACACCCTATTTACCCTGCCTAGGCCAGTGCTCACCCAGTAACCTCAAAATAGCCCTCAACACTGTGGGCCTGCTGGGAGCTGGCCATGGCCTGTTGATCCTGCTAGAAGCTGGCCATGGCCAGCAGGACCCACAGCCCATGGCCAGCTCCCAGCAGGACCCATAGGTCAGTGGCCAGTAGAACCTACAGGTCAGCAGGACCCACAGGTTAGTGGCCATAGCCTGTGGGGCCTACGGGCCACTAGCCTAGGGTGACCAGATGTCTCTGGTCTCCTGGGGCAGTCCCCGGACTGAGGACACTGTCCCTGGATTAAGTCTGTCCCCGGTTTTGTCCCCGCTGTGCAGGGCCAATCCAGGGAGGGTGCACCGCAATCTGGGGCATTGAGAGGGCGCCCAGGCCCGACCCTACCATGGATCCTGTTGGGCCCATTGGGCTGCCTCAGAGGGGGGGACGAGCACCGCCATATTACGCAGAGCGGGTATCTCCTGCATACCTGGCAGCTGCTATCATACGAAGTCTCACCTCATGGAGTGGCTCCTATGATAGACAACACACTGATGGCGTCTATCATAGGAGCCAGTCCAGGAGGTGGGACTTCGTGTGACATCAGCCATGCTGGGTAAGTGGGAGATCTCTATTCTGTGTAATCCAGCGGCTTTCCTCTCTCTAATCCCCATGCACTGAACAGACTGCATTGATGGGCACTGCACACACTGCATTGATGGGCGCTGATGAGGCTGAGCTGATGGGCACTGGTGAGGCTGCACTGATGGGCACTGGTGAGGCTGTGCTAATGGGCACTGGTGAGGCTGTGCTGAGGGGCACTGGTGAGGCTGTATTGATGGGCACTGGTGATGGTGAGCTAATTCCATAGTTCAATGGGCCACTTGACTGGAGTTGCCCCCCAGGCCTAAGGCTGCCAGCCCTCCCCTGCTTGAGTGCACCAGTGGGGGCCATAAAGAACAGGGGTGGAAAGCACGGGGGACTGGAGAGCATTATGGGGGGTGGAGAGCACTGGCGGGGTTGAAGAGCACATGGGTGGGGGCAAAATGCAGGGGGAAGTGTAGAGTACAGGAGTGGGGAGCGGAGAGTGCTGGGGGGGAGCTTGAGAGCACTGGTGGGGGAGCCAAAAAGAACAGGGGTGGAGAGCACGGGGGCAGAGTGCACTGGGGGGGGCAGAGAGAACAGTGGTGGAGAGAACTGGGGGGGGGACGGGGGGGAGCCAGGGAGCACAAGGAGAACTGGGAGGGGGCAGTAAAAGAAGTTGGATAGGAGGATCGGCAGGGGGGCCGCATATAGAGGAAATGAGCTTTCTATATTCCTCCATGCAGCCGCTGAATGCTTGATTCTCCTCCTCTCCCTCCTGCAAGCATTCAGCATCTACATGGAGGAATATAGAAAGCTCATTTCCTCTATATGCGGCCCCCCTGCCGATCCTCCTATCCAGGCACACAGGGCGGGCTGTACGGGCGGGCATTTCCTCCTGTGGATTACAAGAGCTGGCTGGGTCTGTGTTCGGCGGCGGTGGCGCTGTAACACGGCCCCGCCCCCTAGACTGGCTCATGTGATAGGCGGAACATTGATTCTATCTACTATCACATGAGCCGATCTAGGGGGGCGAGAACGTGTTACAGTGCCGCCGCCGAACACAGACCCAGCCAGCTCTATGATACACAGGAGCAGGAGAGAAGGGAGCACTGCAGCCGCAACTCAAAGCAGGCCCGAGGGCAGGCGGCCTCCCGAGAAATCTCCCGGTATCCAAGTAGGCCAGTCCGGCCCTGGACAGTTGTCTTGGAGAAGGTGCACCCCCGGCCCCCCCTGGAAAAAACTGACTCGGGGCCCGAGCTGAGGACATCAGACGCATACAGAGGCTAATGTCTTTGTGATCCCAGTGAAGAGACAGACGGATGGACGGCCCTGCGCTGCCAGAACTGCTCATCGTACCTTAGCCATGCTGATCCCCCTTAGACTTGGTGAGCCTCTCCGATGGTGCCCATGTAACAAGAAAGAGCTGAACAGTGTTCAGGGCTCTTCTCCCCTATAACGCTTGGCATTATGGCGAACGCCTGTAGCCAGTTAGCGAATGTCCATGGAATCAATCTGTACCTCCGCTTCTCCTCATCCTCCTTCTTGGAGTCGTCAGGCTTAAGCCTATCTAAGTTAGATTTCTCTAGGGGTAGTAAAGAGAAGATCTCCACATACCCTTGCAAATTTTTTCCCGGACTTCCTGTTTCAAATGTGCCCCCAAAGGCCCCTCAAAGCACACGTACACCTCACATTTTGCTGCATAAGCAATCCTAACCACATCCGTCCTACCCGTGACCTCCTGCAATGCTCTGGCCTTCTCCCCTGCCTTCGTACCTACCGACACCATGGCCGGGGGCGCTACAGTAAGCTCCGTAGGGGCCAGTGTGATACCTGTGATGGGGGTGGGGGGCCACTCTGTTCAAGCCCATCCCCCCGCCATCCACCATAGCCCCGCCAACTGACTGGACCCACGGTGACACCTGCCGGGGCTGGTCTCCTTTTCCTCTTGCAAATCGCTGCACTAAATCCCGAAGACCCTCCAGCAAGTCTTGTAGCTGCGCCTCTGTCTCGGAAGTGGCAGGCGGAGTGCCCGCCACTTGTGGGCCAGCCACCGCGGCCACAGATGCCTGTGGCACGGCTCTGGCAGGCACTGCAGCAACCCCATCCACTACACCCAACAACCCACACAGTGCAACATTAAAACAATTAGTAGATAATGCAGAGGACTTACTAGGCTGACCAGGAGTGCCCCCAACAGCCACCGCTCCAGAATCCATCGGTGCCGCGCGACCCTGCGCATCCTCTTCCTCCGAGCAGGAAAGCTCTCCTTCTGACCACTCATCTGGAGCTTGTTGGTCCGCCATCTGCAACATCCCATGCAAGGAGCGCCTGGATGCCGTGGATCCTTGCCATTTTTGCCCCGCCCACCAGCACCGGATGCGCCCTCCGCTGCGCAAGCCCCCTCGATTTGGGCCATGTTCAGCAGCCCACAATCGTCTGCCGCCTCTCTGCCCCCTGTGCCTCACTGCGGGAGGACCCAGCACATCAGTGAAGCCGCCAGCCTTGTCTAGTAATGGCCGGGCGGGCAAGCGGCCGTGGTTGCGCTTCTCCCTCACCGGGACTCCCCACACGCAGGCACCGCTGAGGGGGAGGAGTCTGCTGGCTCCTGACATGTGCGACGATGAGGAGGGGAGAGGCGTGGTCTTGGCCCGTAGCCCCGCCCACCAAGCTCTGCCGATTGCTGATGGGCGCTTCACCGGTGGGCCTGACGGGTCCCATGTGGGGCTCCTACCGGGGCGCAAAGTTCTGGGGGAGGGTCCCGGTGAGAAACACTCCGGAGGCCTAGACCTCCGATCCCGTTGAGACTCCTGTCCCCCTGCTGCTGACCCTTATGCCTGATCCTCGGAGCAGGGAGGACACTTGGCAGTGCAGCCACTCCGGTCCACAGGTCGCGGCAGCTGCCTGCAGCTGAGCCAGGATCAAATCTACGTCGGCCATTGCATTGACGTCCAGCAGCGTGGAAACTGCTTCCTAACCTTCTGCCCCTGCCACTTCTGCCCTGGAGCCCCGTCTCCCCCTTAAATAAACATAACCCCTCCCACTCTGTTCATTTTCACCAATCCTTATACTCCACTTCCTTGCAACAAATTCCCTGCTTTTAACCCTGTGTTGCCTCCCCTTTACACACTTTCATGCCCGGCCCTTCACTATTTGTCTCTTCTTTTCCTTTCGCTTCGGGCCTAGCTTTATCACTGGTAGTTTAGCACTAAAAGAAGATTGCGCAGAGGATACCTATTGACTATTTTTTCCAGTGGCTTCTGCAGTGCTAGAGCTCAGGGGCAATTCTAGCTCAGACCAATGTTACTAGGTTTATACTGTATCTGATCACCCACCCCCCCCCACTTGGAAGCTGGAAATCACTGTAGTAGGCATTGCTACTCCATTTTTTTCTGGGTCCTGCACTGAGTGGCTGCCTTGCTGCATTGACATCACCATCCCACCTCCCTACACTGTCCAAGAGAATGCTTTGCATTACACTGTGATTGCCTTTACAGTGATGAACACTGTAACAGCAATCGTTTGAATTGTCATGAATGTGTTTCCATTCATAACAGCTTGCTTTCTGTTGACATGATGTGATTTGCTACAGTTAATCACATGGTACAGGGTGCTGTAATTGACCCAGGTATCATGTGATAGCTGTGGGCCAATCACAGCACCTCAGCACAGCTGTTATGGCTGAAACTCATTCTTAACAGTAGTGTACACATTGTGATCATGCTCATAACAGCCGCGTACCCGGAACCGTAATGCACCATGTCCGCATGCACATGAGCTTATATACATTGCTGAGCCTGGCTGTCTGTTTACTTTTTTACTATTACTACCAGTGTTTTACTTTTGTTTCTCTTTAGTCTTGATAACTACAGCACTCTTAAGGCTCATACACACTATAAAAAAATCGGGCGAACATTTTCGTTCCAAGAATTTTTTTATGATTTTCGTATAGTATGTATACAACTTTCGATTGTATATATGTATATAGTATGTATTACAATTTTCGTATGAAAATTCCCAAAGGAACAAACTTTATGTTTATTGTGTACCGATTTTGTATGATTTTTGTACAAGAAAATCATAAAAGAAAGACTATGCATTATCAGAAACAATAAACAGCAAAAAAAAAAGCCTTATGTCATATGAGAATTTTCATACGCATTTTCGTTCATCGGTTGTGATTTGCTGTGAAACATCGAGGAAAATCGGAACATCGTTCGTCCGATTTTCTTATAGTGTGTACCCCACTTAAAGCTGGTTATAGATGGATCAAAATTCCCTGCTGAACTGGCTGAATTAAGATCCATCTATGGCTGTAGCCACTTGGCAGAAAAAGGATTCTTGAATGTTCTTCCCCGTCCCCCATCCCATCGGTCCCCATCTACCCAGGCTTTGTTTTCCTGTTGCTCTTTTTATACTGTTAATGATTACCATACATTAATTCTATGCTCCCCTTTTAAGAATTGAGATACTGACTTTTTTTTTTGTTTAAAAATTAAAGGGGTTGTAAAGGTAAATGTATTTTTTCTTTAAAATAACAAACATGTTATACTTACCTTCACTGTGCAGCTCGTTCTGCACAGAGTGGCCCCGAACCTGCTCTTCTGGGGTCCCTGGGCGGCTGTCTCAGCTCCTCCCCGCAATAACTAACCACCTTAAGGCGAGCTCTCTCGCATGGTGGTTAGTTATTGCGGGCGCGCTCCCGTGATACAGCCGGCGGCTATAGCCACTCGCTGTATCACTCGGCCCCGCCCCCGGCGCGCCGCGTCATTGGCTGTGATTGACAGCAGCGCGAGCCAATGGCTGCGCTGCTTTTAATCCATCCACTATAGCCAATCAGCTACCAGACTGATCGGCTGAATGGAGGTCGGGAGCGAGTGGCCGAGTTTCGAGGTGTCAGGTAAGTAAAACGGGGGGGCTGGGGGCGGCGGTATTTTCAAAAGTTTTTTCACCTTAATGCATAGAATGCATTAAGGTGAAAAAATTGATACCTTTACAACCCCTTTAAGCTTTTTCTTGCTCACACACTAACCCTTTTTTTATACATAAGATTGTATCAATTTTTCTTCATATATGACAATATCCCATGTTTTATATATGATTATATTCTGTTTATATACAGTATATGGTTTAAATGTAATCACATATTTGGATGTTGGTCCGTTGGTCGTTATAGTCCCACGGCCATGGACCTTGTGCTCCTCTATTTAAAAGAGAAGTATGGTTTTTCTTTTTATACAACTTTCGACAGTCGATTCCGACTTTTCGTATGAAAGTTCCCAAAGGAACAAACTTTATGTTTATTGTGTACCGATTTTGTATGATTTTCGTAAAAGAAAATCAGTAAAGAAAGACTATGCATGATCAGAAACAATAAACAGCAAAAAAAAAAGCCTTTGTCATACGAGAATTTTCATACGCATTTTCGTTCATCGGTTCCGATTTGCTGTGAAACATCGAGGAAAATCGGAAGATCGTTCGCCCAACTTTCTTATAGTGTGTACCCCACTTAAAGCTGGTTATAGATTGGATCAAAATCCCCTGCTGAACTGGCTGAATTGCGATCCATTTATGGCTGTAGCCACTTGGCAGAAATTGGTCTAACAATCAACTTCTGTCAAACGGGAATTTTGCAAAGCTTTTCTCGATCAGTCGGCTGCAGCCAATTGGCTGATTAGTGTATTCTGACAGAAGAGGAGTCCCGCTGTCAAAACACAATGGCATAGTGGGGAGGATTCCTCCATCCACCTTGCGTGGATCAGGTAATCCATTTGTTTCATTTTTTCGATCATCCCACTGGCTGAAAAAAAGTTAACTATCTATGGCCAGCTAAAAGTTGGCCATAGATGGATTGAAACTTGACAGTTCAGCAGGGACTGGCTGGATTTCGATCCATGTGTAGCCACTCCTGCTCATCAGAAGTTGATCTAACAAATTATCTTATCAGGCTGGATTCACACCTACGCATTTTTTGTGCTTTTTGCATTTTGCAGATTTGCACTACAGATCGTGTTCCATAGGAAACCATGTTAAATAGACTCTAGTGCAGATCTGCAAAATGCAAAAAGCACTAAAACTGCATAGGTGTGAATCCAGCCTCAAATGGGAATGTTAGAAATTTTTGTTGATCAGTGGCTGTAGCCGCTGATCAGGGTCCCTGCTGTCAGAATACAGTGGGGTTGATTTACTAAAGGCAAATAGACTGTGCACTTTGCAAAGTGCAGTTGCACTCTGAAGGTGCATTTGCTCCAGAGCTTAGTAAATGAGGTAAAACTTCACTTTGCAAAGAATATCCAAACGTGCAAGGAAAATGGAAATGTATGCATTTTTACTTGCACGTGATTGGATGATGGACTTCTGCTCTATACTAAGCTCTGGAGCAACTGCTCTTGTAGTGTGCAACTGCATTTTGCAAAGAGCACAGTCTATTTGCCTTTAGTAAATCAACCCCAGTCTCTCAGCAAGGAGGACTCCTTTATCCACCTCACTTGGATGGAGGAATATATTCATTTTTCATGCATCAGCTCACTGGCTGAGTAATCTATGGCCAGTGGACTGCTCTTTTTTATAGAATGTTGCAGATTCGACTGACAGGCATTCAGGAGGCTATACTAGCACCTCTTAAATGCCTGTTTTGTTTTTGACAGCTGGAGGGGCTTTTTGAATGGAAATAGTGCATCACAACTGCAAGCCTATGATTGGCTCGCTGTTGCAGAATGGCCCCATTCACTTGAATCAATCATTTTCAGCAGTGATACTGCTCACTGAATGCAACAGTGGGGATTATTTTTGCCGCTTAAGAGGGAGTGGTTGGGGCAGTAAAAATGTTTAATATGTAATTAAAGTATGGCGTTAGGTTAACAATATGACTCTTGTAAAACCACACCCATTTTAAATGAATGCCCTTCCCCTAATTAGAGTACATCCTCCACCTACAATGGCTTGCTGGACACACAGCAAAAATAGGTGTCTCTGGAAATTGTTTTGAAATGTTGGCAACTATGCACCCTATCATAGAGCATCCTGGAGAGATACAGCTAAGGCCATGTTATTGCATGTGTACAAATTAATGCATTTATTTCCTTTTCACACTAAAAGGAACCATCTGGTCTCAGCAAATATTAAGCTTAATATGCAGCGAAGGGCACCGAAATGGTACTGAAAAGATTGAAACTTCTGAAAGAGTGAAATGGTTTGAGTTCCGAACACTAAATCCGGATGTAGATTACAACAGTTGTCCTTCACCTCGTTTGTTTGTATCCCATTTGTCAGAAACTTTAGTACCCCGAGGACTGAAAAATACAAAGGCAAAAGTAAGTTGCATCATTTTGGGCTGATAATGTTACTGCAATGTATTAGCTAATGTTTATAGACCAAACTAAATAATTAAATAAATAGATTTTATTTGTCCCAAAGTAAAAATGAGAACCCTCTGACTATAGCAACCCTTTTCAAAGCCAGTTGGCACACATGTTCTGGAGAAACATGCCACTCTAGACATGTGCAATTTGTTTTGGTCCAAATATAAATTCTGACAAATTTTTGGTTATTCGAAGATTCGGATGTATCCGAATCTCCGAATGAAGTAGTAACGAATTTTGTTGAAATTTGTTAAATTTCATTTCATATATTAGTTTTCCAATGTATTCCAAATTTTCAGAACGATTCAAATTCGGATCAGTCGAAAAATTATTGACTGATTCAGATTCTGTATGAAGACTAGCTGGTTAAGGTGCGGGCCAGGAAGCAGGCCGCCACGTCCTTAACAACCGATGACTCATCATCTGTCAGCGGGCTTCCCCACTGACAGCAGAAATGTAATGAAAAATTCAGAAAAAAAACTGAATGGGGTTCCCCCCCATGCCAACAGGTTTTGAGGGGAACCCCATGCTAAAATGTATTTTAAAAATGGCTTAGGGTCCCCCTAAAACCCATACCAGACCCTTATAGAGCATGCAGCCTGGCAGGCCAGGAAAGGGGGGTGAGCGATCGTGCCCCCCCGAGCCATACCAGGCCACATGCCCCCCCTTCATCCCAAAGTACCTTGTCCCTTGTCATGTTGATGGGGGCAAGAACCTTTTCCCCACAACTCTGATCGGTGATTGTGGGGGTGTGTTGGCGGGAGGATTATCAGAATCTGTAAGATCCCAGCCCCCCCCATGTGAATGAGTATGGGGTGCATAGTACCCCTACCCATTCACCAAAAAAAATTAAAAAGTAAGTAAAGATAAAACAAGTTTTTGACAAATCCTTTATTAAAAAATAGAAAAAATGTCCCCCAGTGTAGATCCATCATCAATCACGACGCCCACCGCACTGCTGGACCTGAAAAAAAGAAGAGAAAAACCCTCTGGTCTTGTCGAAGGCTCCCGCCATCTGCCTGGTCCGCGTCTGGCATTTCTTAAAGTGTAGTTCCACCCAAAAATGGAACTTCCACTTTTTGGATTCCTCCCCCCCTCCAGTGTCACATTTGGCACCTTTCAGGGGGGAGGAGGGAGCAGATACCTGTCTAATACAGGTATTTGCTCCCACTTCCTGGCATAGATCACCGCGGAGCTTGCGGTGATCTATGCCACTTCCGGCGCCTCCCCCGTCCTCCCCCGCTGTATTCTGGGTGACACACAGGTCCCAAAACACAGCAGGGACCTGAGAGGAACGCGCAGCGTGACTCGCGCATGCGCAGTAGGGAACCAGGAAGTGAAGCCGCATGGCTTCATTTCCTTATTCCCTTACCGAGGATGGCAGCGGCAGCAGCCGAGAGCCGAAGGATGGATCGGCTTCGGCTGCCGACATCGCGGGCTCCCTGGACAGGTAAGTGTCCATATATTAAAATTCAGCAGCTGCAGTATTTGTAGCTGCTGGCTTTTAATTTTTTTTTTCAGTGGACCTCCTCTTTAAATAGTTAAGGGGTGGGGCTACCCAGCGATGTCACTGAGTGGCCCCGCCTTCTTGTGATGTCATCGACCGAGACATGCTAGGGCCATCCCAAACTGAAGCAGGGACCCCAAAAAGGATTCTTGAATGTTCTTCCCTGTCCCCCATCCCATCGGTCCCCATCTACCCAGGCTTTGTATTCCTGTTGCTCTTTTTATACTGTTAATGATTACCATACATTAATTCTCTGCTCCCCTTTTAAGAATTGAGATACTGACTTTTTTTTTGTTTCAAAATTAAGCTTTTTCTTGCTCAAACACTGACCCTTTTTTATACATAAGATTGTATTAATTTTTTTCATATATGACAATATCCCATGTTTTATATATGATTATATTCTGTTTATATACAGTATATGGTTTAAATGTAATCACATATTTGGATGTTGGTCCGTTGGCCGTTATAGTCCCACGGCCATGGACCTTGTGCTCCTCTATTTAAAAGAGAAGTGTGTTTTTTTTTTTTTTTTTTTATATTCATACTTAGCTAGGTGGATGCAGCATCAGACTGATGCTGCTTCTGTCCCCCACAGTCTCTGCACTGAGAACAGAGCCACCGAACATCACCAGTGGCTCAGTTCTCTCAACTCCCTGAGCGGAGAGATGCTGACTGTCAGTCAGCATCTCTCCTCTCTGCTCCTCCACGCTCATTGGAGTGCTAAGCTGTGGAGGGGCGGGTAGCGGCTGTCTCAGTGGCTCGCTGAGACTGGCATCAGTCAAGGCAGCTGGCGGATCCAGACTTGGGAAGTCGGGATGACACGCTGTCTCGACTGATGCCAGTGACGTCAGCATAGAGTGGACTTCGGACTGCTCTCCGCTGAAAACGGGTCACAGGAGTGCAAAACTAATTTCACTCCTGTGACCCATAGGAGAAGCCCAGCCTAAAAAGCTCAGGCTGTACTTCTCCTTTAAAGAGGTGTTCCAGCCTGGGGAGAAAAAATAAAAGTCAGCAGTTACAAATGCTGTAGCTGCTGGCTTTTATTATATGGATACTTACCTGTCCAGCGAGCCCTCGATGTTGGCACCCCAGCCGATCCTTAGATCGGCTGTCGGGTGCTGCTGCCACCATCTCCACTAAGGGAAACTGGCAGTGAAGTTTTTTGGCTTCACAGATGGTTCCCTACTGCGCATGCACTTTCTAATTGGCCTGGCGGCGTAGGAAGAAGGAGGGGGCCCGAACTTCCAAAGGACGGCGCCGCTGCACCATTTCCCGGAAGTGGGGACAGGGACCTGTCAAAAACAGGTACCCGTTCAACCCCCTTCCCCCCTAAAAGGTGCCAAATGTGGCACCGGAAGGGGGAGGAAGAAAATAAGGGAAAGTTCCAGTCTTGAGTGGAACTCCACTTTAAACTGCATTAGGCCAGTAGAAGGAGCTATGAGCTCTGAACGCATAGCCTGCAATTTCCAGTTCCAGCCCTGAGCTCCTTCCCTTCCAGTGATGTAATCTCCACCTGTGTGTTCCACCCTGGTCAACGTGAGACTTCCTAGACTTAAGCCCCGTACACACGGTCGGACATTGATCGGACATTCCGACAACAAAATCCTAGGATTTTTTCCGATGAATGTTGGCTCAAACTTGTCTTGCATACACACGGTCACACAAAGTTGTCAGAAAATCCGATGGAAAAAGTCCAATGGAGCCCACACACGGTCGGAATGTCCGTCAACACGCTCCGATCGCACATTTTCCATCGGAAAATCTGACCGTGTGTACGGGGCATTACAGTGGTGCCTTGTGCTTCTACTCTACTCCTTACAGTAAACGGTGACAACAACTTGCGGACCTCTCATGGCTGAGTACTTCATGATGAGCACAGTTACTTATTTCTTGTGAGTGTTTTTAATCCTATGATTATTAAAGTCCTACATTAATACTACACTCAGGTGGAACCTCCTCCCCCTATTCTTCCTTACAAACAAAAAAATATAAATGCACATTTTTTTACCTGCTAAAACATTTGCATTTATTATTTTTTTGCAAGGTGAACTTTTCTGTTAATGCTTTGGAAACTGTGTGCTTAATGCTGCAGTATAAATAAAGACCCTGCAGTTGGGAAGACCAATCCAGGCTGCAGCGAGCAGTGCAATCTGAGGAGAGACTGTCCTGCGTACAGAGCTATGTGGATTGTGAACTCCACAGAGAGGAAGGCCCAAGGATCCACCTGACACAGACTTGAGAAGAACCCCACTTATGGTGTTACCTCTTGCCTCCAAGGAAAAGGCCATTGACCCTTGGACAACTGAATGGCATTGGCGGTGACAGGCCTCTTTGTACTGACCTTGCTACTAGTTGCTTAGAGACTTTGCTGCTATGTGGAGAGTTGTACTGGGAGTTTTGGGGAATTCTCATTTGTATAATAGGTACTCTCTCTCTCTCTCACTCGCTTTCTCCCGAGAGAGAAAGAGAGAGTGCTCTTCATGGGCCCCAACGCAAGCAGACCCCCACAAGCCTTTGGTATAGTTAGGGGCTCAGAATTTTAAAAAAGGCAATATTGTTGTCCCTTAAATCCAGTTATAACTGTGTTTGTTTCTGAAACTATTATTTGTGGAGCTGTATTACACCCAAAAATAAAACTTTATTATATTGGAGCTCACCAGTTCTTAGATGTGGTGAGTGCATTTGTTTTCTTTTTAAGCCATGCTTCCTTTGATTTTAAGTTACTTTAATGGACCAAGCTATCCAGACAAAGTAGTCATAGCTCCCAACTGTCCCTGATTTCAAGGGACTGTCCCTGATTTGGAACAATGTCCCACTGTACCAATGTCCCAATGTACCTCATTCATCCTCATTTGTCCCTCATTTTGATCTGATCTATATAGTTGTATATAAAATGCACGTTTTAACTTTCAAAACGTGTTTTTACAGTGCTAAACCTTTCATCGGATTTCTAAATTGCTGCATTTGCAAATGTCAAAAGCCAATATAAAGAAATAGTAGTAAAAAAAGCACTAGTGGGTTTAACTATTTTTTTTTTTAGTATACTTCTCCTTTAAGGGGTCATGACAGGGGGTGTGTCCTATGCCTACATATGTTTGCTAATAGGTGTCCCTCACTTCTATCTCAAAAAGTTGGGAGGTATGAAAGTAGCCGTTAGAGGATTGAGGCAAACCATTTATCAATGCAGGGGATACTTATAGTGGTCAGCTTTTATTCATTTATGCAAAATCTTTATGCTAAAAAGAAAAAAACAGTTTGCTGTAACTGTTCATAAAGTGTTAGCTTGAGTGCAGCTTCAATTTGTTAGTCAAGTCCATCTCAATGTGTTAGTCTAACACTACCCTCTGCCCAGACTATGTGCTGTCTATGATTCATTGTCCGACTCACACTTTGCCTCACATGTTAAAACTATATAACACTTAAAGTGACATAAAAAGTTCATTCTAAAAAAAAGTAACAAAAATGTTATATTTACCTGATCTGTGCAGTGGTTTTGCACAGAGCAGCCCCGATCCTCCTCTTTTCGGGTACCCTGCTGGCACTCCTGGCTCCTCCTCTTTAGCCAGTACCCCCAATAGCAAGCCACTTGCTTTGGGGACACTGCTCACTCCTGAACCCCACTCTATGCGTTCATAAGACACACAGAGCTGCAGTTTGGCCCCACCCCACTCTCTACACATTGGCTCACTGGCTGTGATTGACAGTAGCAGGAACCAAGGCGGGGGGGAGGGGGGCATTGCACACAGAGGTTTTTTCATTCTATGCCTGAAGGTAAAACACCTTGAGCTTTTAAAGCCACTTTAAGGCAGGATTCCAGGTATATACAGATATACACTTTTAAACCCAGGTATCAATCATTCAAAACAATTATCAATAATTAGTGTAGACAACTGAAAAAATAACTTTAAACATCCCATTACACTCTGCCCCTACTGTGAGATATTCATGATCTGTTAAATTTTGCATTGTTGTCTTGCTGACATATTTCTGGCACTGTGAGCCTGGGTGAGAAAGGATCGGATAAAGAGAAGAGTAAAGGAAATACCTCACTAGTTGTTCTATATGTAGCACCATCGAGTTATATAGGTTCTAGAGGTTAGATTTTTTCATTGAGTAGGAAAATTTAGGCAGGCCTAGCTGGTGGCTAGGCCTGTTTGTTTTCATTCTGGGCTGGGAGTGGCTCAGGGCAGTGCTGGGTGACTCAAAGGTAGCATCACTGTCACCTCCCTCTTCTTTCTAGAAGGTACTAGAAAGAGAGAATGAGAGGAGAGGTGGAGCTCCCTGGGGTATTCTAAGGAGCCTTGACCAATCCCTAATTTGGTTTTACAGGGGGCAGGCCTCCTTAAATACTTAAGGTCAGCCCAGCTGGGGGGAGTTGTCGGGTGGAAAAGCTGGAGTGAGAGAATGTGGAGGCTGTCTGGGCCCACAGGGAACTCCCCAGTCTGGGGGGGTGACCTTGGGCCTGGGCTTGGGTGCAGCCAGGAGGAGAAGAGATCCTGGAGGAGAGGCACATGAGAAAGCAAGGAGAGGACAGTGAGAGAGAGAGCACTGCTAAAAGACTCCAGGGAGGACAATTGGTTGCAGCCAGGAGGGCTGGTGGCTGAACTACAGACAGGAGGACTGCGAAGGCACGCCTGAGAGAACTGGTAGTTTGCAGTTTGAGATGGGTGCAGAACCAGAAATGT
The DNA here is from genome assembly GCF_042186555.1 of Aquarana catesbeiana. Lineage (NCBI taxonomy): Eukaryota > Metazoa > Chordata > Amphibia > Anura > Ranidae > Aquarana > Aquarana catesbeiana. Next base: position 382,478,204 of record NC_133327.1, read on the forward strand.
GGAATGTGGGATGGGCAGTGGAAAGAGGAGGCTGCAGTCAATAGGGCTGGCAGGGCCTAGGCCAGATTTCAGCTGTGCATAATATATTGTATTGTTTTTATTCTATACATATATGGAATAACTGATGAGGTTTTTCCTTTGCTCTCCTCCTCAGCAAGTCCTTTCCCTACCCAGCTCACAGTACCATAAATATGTCAACATGACAACACTGTAAACTTTAACACATTATGAATATCTCACAATAGGAGCAGAATGTAATAGGATGTAATAGGATTGTGTAAAGTTATATTTCAGTTGACTACAGTAGTTATTGATTTTAAAATGAATGATAGCTGGGCTAAAAAGTATATGTTTATACATACCTGGAGTCTCAGTTTTAAACAAGTGAGTCAAAATTAAAAGTCAGACAATAGGTGAGTCATAGACAGCACATGCATCAGATTTAAAAAGTAATGTGAGTTTTGTCATTTTTAGTAGTTACCCCTAGTGTCTAGGCACAGTAGTATTACAAAAAGAAAGCAACTAAGTTACCTATTTAGAAAAAAAAAAGGAAGGCACGTGGCCTGATGCATAAATCATAATAAAGAGTTTATTATAATAAACAAATGAGTTAATACAGGGGTAGATACTACGTATTCAAAATTAAAATAGTAATAATAACTAACGACAATGTTGTCACTAGATGGACTGACATAAAAAGATACCCATACAAGGGATAAAATGAAATGAATACTTGGCTAACGCATTTTAAGGATTTTCGTCTTCATCAGAGCCTTGGTCTTGCTTGTTATAATTGAGAGACAACTGGATGGGTGGTATAATTCTAGTTGATGTAACCATGAGTGGAATATCCTTCACTGTAGGGATTTATCCTTCCACATCGCAGTGTTCTTATCACCATGGGGGAATAAACTCAAATGCAATTGTCTGTAATTTGTTTTTATTGGTCAGGAAGACCTAGTGATTAGTTCAGGTGTCTCAGCCAGGGATCCGTGCCTGGAAGTCCAAGTCTTTTCCTGTCTATTGTGGCAATTCATCTATCTAGGTGCTGTGCAGAGTCCACTGCTAAGTTGCAGCTGTGCAGCACTCAGTGTCGTTAGCTTGGACTCCAGGTTGTTAAGGAGCGGGACCAGGAAGCTGTCTGCTGCGTCCCTAACAAGGATGAGTTATCAGCTGTCAATGGGCTTCCCAGCTGACAGCTGAATAAAAAAATAAATCATTTCCGGCAATAAAAAAGTGAAAAAAAGGCATGGGGGTTCCCCCTCCCCCAATCCATACCAGGCTCTTTGGGTCTGGTATGGATTTTAAGGGGAACCAAATGGCAAAATTTTAACGAAAAAGATGCTTGGGCTCCCTCCCTAGAATCCATACCAGACCATTATCTGAGCATGCGACCTTGCAAGCCAGGAAAGGGGGGGTGAGCAAGCACCCCCCTTCCTAAACCATACCAGGTGACATGCCCTCAACATGGGGGGTGGGTGCTTTGGGGCAGAGGGGTATCTGCCACCCCTACCTCAAAGCACCTTGTGGGGACAAGGGCCTCCTCCCCACAACCCTGGCCGGTGGTTGTGGTGGTCTGTGGGCATGTGGCTTATCAGGGCTTGTTAAAGGGGGCTTCCAGATTCTGATAAGCCCCCTGCCTGCATACCCCCACAACCACAGGCCAGGGTTGTGGGGATGAGGCCCTTGTCCCCATCAACATGGGGACAAGGTGCTTTCTGGCAGGACACAGAGCCCCCCTATCCCAATGCACCTACCCCCCATTTTGAGGGCATGTGGCCTCATTTGGTTTAGGAGGGAGGCTTTTGCTCGCCCCCCCCTTTCCTGGCCTGCCAGGCTGCATAAGATAAGGGTCTGGTATGGATTTTTGGGGGGGACCCCATGTCATTTTAATCTCTTTTTACCTTGGTGTGGGGTTCCCCTTAAAATCCATACCAGGCCAGAAGGGGGGGACCCCACACCATTTTTTTTACATTTTTCTATTGCTGACAATAGTATTTTATTGCCCAAAATTTAAAAGTTTTTTTTTCTTTTTTCTTTTTGTCAGTTTTGACAAAAGTCAGGTTCTATATGCGGTACAGATGTGCCACTTTACAGGCAGACTAAGAGGACCCCCCAGGTACTATAAAGGTATTTTTCATTATTATTGTTGCACTATAAGCATCATTAAAATCACTGCACCTGAAAAAACAATCTTTTAAAAAAAAAAATGTCATTGATACATGCCTACCAGGGCAGTACCTGGTCCCTCATACCCTTTTTTGGCCGAAAACTTGCATATAAGTCTTCAAAATGGGGACTTTTGATTTTTCAGGTTTGTGTCCCATAGACTTTAAAAAGGGTTCGCTGTTCGGGTCAGAACTTTTTCTCTGTTTGGGAGTTCTGGTGCGAACTGAACAGGGGGCTGTTCGGTCCATTTCTAAATAAGAATAATTTATCCAGTATTGAATAGAGAGAAAAAAAACCCCACAGAAAATACCCAGAAACATTGTTCAGTCAATGCACAGTTTGTAAGCAACTTTAATAGGCTTGTTTGGCTAAACTCTCACAGCATAAAGAATATTTACTAAGTTCTCCCTATTAGAAATGTTAACAACTACACCAATTACAACATTAAAAAACAGTATGCTGGCTGTTTTCTCTTTTTTTTTCTTTAAGTAATCCATTGCTATGCAATTTATGCAACATTTTTTCTCTTATTTGAGGTTATTTACGTGATGAGGAATCCAAAGGATGTTATGAATTCATTTTATCATTTTCAAAAGATTGCTGTTTTATCGGAGAAGTCACCAGATTTTCAGCACTTTTTTGAGAAATTCTTGGATGGAGAAGGTAACTGTATTTCCTATGATAAATATGAATACTAATGCGCAAACCAAAATGTAGAGGTCACTGAGTGGCTGCCAACATGAAATGGTGTTCCCACACAATAGCAAATAAAAGCAATGTATAAATGTGGTGCTTACTCAATATAAACAGTATAAAGTGAAACAGCTTCCAAAGTGACAATGTAATAATATTGAATAATAAATGTGTATAATATATAAATGCTGGTATATTCAAAAAATGTGATCAATCCCAAAATAAAGTGTTAATAGAAAAAACGCGATCAGTCCAAAAAAACAAAAAAAACAAAAAAAAAACAAAAAAAACAAGGATGGATAATAAAATGCTTGTGTATATGTATATATAAATATGTATATTCAAATGTGACATCAGTGCAAAATTCAGTTCATATAGTGATCAGTTTCCATCCGTGCACCAATGATAAGCCCCAGCCTCTCACCTCAAATAAGACCCCTACAGGTCTAGTAGCGCTTCTGTTGTTGAATATCTTGAATATCCAGGCTCTTTTCCTTGGAGCATCCAGCCAGATCGAGTATGTTTTGAAAAGGAAACTCCAATGCAAATGTTATCCTCCTTAATATCCTCCACTCTCCTCCATTAAAGGCTCACATGGAATATAAAGGGATCTCCATAGTGCAGTATTCCAATAAAATGTAATTATTATAGCAGCAGCAAACTTACATATAAAAACAAGACAATCAGCTTCACATGACTTCCGCGACCGGAGGTGTCATCACCCAGCTCCTCCTGACGAGTTGTGTCACCTGTAGGAGTCTTAATTTGAGGTGAGAGGCTGGGGCTCATCATTGGTGCACGGATGGTGGAAGTCTTTTTTTTTTTTTTTTTTTTGGACTGATCACATTTTTGTTTTTGTATTAACACTTTATTTTGGGATTGATCATGTTTTTTGGATACACCAGCATTTATATATTCTTCACATTTATTATTCAATATTATTCAATATTATTGCATTGTCACTTTGGAAGCTGTTGCAAATTGAGTAAGGCCCCTTTCACACTGGGGCGGTGGGGGCGTCGGCGGTACAATAGCGCTATTTTTAGTGCTGCTGTACCGTCGTTCTTGCAGCTGTATTCGGCCGCTAGCGGTGCGGTTTTAACCCCCGCTGGTGGCCGAAAAAGGGTTAAAATCACTCGTACAGTGCGGCTATAGCCGCGGTATTGCCGCGGTATAGCCGCGCTGTCCCATTGATTTCAATGGGCAGGAGCGGTTTAGGAGCGGTGAATACACCGCTCCTTCACCGCTCCAAAGAAGCGGTTTATATATATATATATATATATATATATATATATATATATATATATATATATATATATATATATATATATATTTAAAATCACCTGATGGTGATTGAGTATTTGCAAGACAGAAAAGTTGTTTACAGACAGCTTACAAACGCCATCTTTTCTGAATCATAGGTTGAGATGTTAAAGGATAAGTTCACCTTTTTAGAGCATGTTACATATTACATCTGTATTAAGGGTATAACACGTTACTATGCAGCAGCTCAGCTCAGATTGTTTCTCTTACAGACAGCCTTCTATCTGCACACTGTGTAGCTGCCTGCTATGCTTCAGTTCTGACCTGTGAAGGTCCCAGATAAGTACAGCTGTGCAGCATAACATTTAGTAGATAGAGTCTGCCTGTAAGGGAATCGATCTAATCTGTCTGTTGTGTAAAAGGAGAAGGGGAAGGGGGAGCTTTGCTGCCTGTACTGCACTTGTTTACTGTTCAGGTGTGTGCCTGTTCAGTAGGTATGGCCACATCCCCCACTGGAGAAGGGCCTGAGAGAGGGAATGGTTTGCTGAAGTTGTAACCGCCCTCTCTAAACTTTCAAACAGCAAACGGACCGTTACAGGGACCTACATGATAGATTAAGGGCCCCTGTTGGAAAAACAGGAAATAAATAAATAACAGCTTTTTCATGATTATGGTAAGATTTGACAATTATTTAGCCTATTCCATACTGCTCCTTTAACCGTGTTCCACCCAGCCACTGTACATAAATGACTGGGTGGGACAAGTGCTGCACCGACTGCAGATACCTGTATGTCCTGTCAGAATGTGTGGTACGATCCAGTAATGGCTGTGTCCCTCAGACACAACTTATCACAGATCAGGATATGGGCTCTCTGATTGGCCTTCCAGATCATGTGATGGCTGTGTCCAATCACAGCCGTCACACAATGTAAACAGAGACACATGCCTCTGTGTCGGCAATCCTCCTGAGCTCAGTGAGTGGGATGGCTGCAGCCTGTCAGTGATCTCTGTGTAGCTGCTGATTTTACTGTTAAGCTACGCACAGATCATGCAGACTGCAGCCATCTCACACCAGTGCACCAAGCACCATCTGTCTATGTCCACAGTGCACATCAACATCTCTCAGAGTGTACAGTGCACAAAAATATCTGTCACAGTGTACCAAATAAAAAACATTTTTAAAGAAATATTGTAAAAATAAAATAAATATTTTTTTTAAAACACCCCATGCTCACGTGCAAAGGCGCACATGGTAATCACACCACACATGTCAGGTATTGCTGCTAACGTGGGAGCAAGAGCAATAATTCTATCACAAGATCTTCTCTGAAACTTTGGGGTGTGTCAGGAAAGGTTTCACCTGCTGGTGGCGCTGTCAGATCTTTGGGTCGTAGTACTGATGTCCACCAGCGGGTATCTCCTGGCAGACTGGAGCCCTTAAGCCCTAAACTGTGTTTGCTATCCTGAAACCTGTATGCCTGTGTACTGTACCTTGTGTCCTGTGTTCCTGAACCCTGCATCCATCCCTGGAGTCCTGTCTTGCAGACTGATCCCTTCCTTCTGTTGTCCTCTCCCTGTCCCATCCTGCTCCCTGTTCTATCTGATTTATCTCCCGTGTATGACCCTGGCTTGATTACGTTTATGAACATATTTTACTCCTGCATACACGTTTGATTTATTGTGTGTCACCGTGGTTGTTTGCTGGTTTGCTTTATTGTTTATGACTTATCCTTTTAATAAATCATACTATTATCACTTTAAATGTGTTTGGTCTTCCCTATTGCAGTCCACGCATCGGTTTATGACATAATATCAAGGCCAGTTCTGCTTAGGGAAGCCATTGTGGTTGTGTTATTTTTACTAAAATGCATGCGGAAGTAGTTGTCTACCTTTCTGTACTGGTGACAGAGGATAATAATTATTGCCGTCGGATATTGAAGGAGTGGGCCAAAGATCAACTTTCAGAGTGTATCCGTGTCAGGACTGGGCTCAGCCCTTCCTTCTCTGAGCTGGCCGCTCAGCTAATTGCCAGCTCCCATCTCTCTCCACAGTTACCCAACTCACTTGATCTCTGCCTTTGCCTTTGTCAACATCACAGAGACTTTCTCCTGTGTTCCTGTTGAAGACTTGCTCAGCTGACGTCCCTTCTGGCACCTGATCCTGCTTGCTGTACTACTACGTTCATCTCTGGCTCTCTGACTTTGGCTTGGCTGACTACCCGATCCGGTTACTGAACTCTGGCTTGTTTTGACCATGCTTACTCCGTTTACCTTTTTATTATTATTTTTATTAAACAAGTGTGATTTAACTATACTTCTGTCTCGGTCTGATTCATGGTTCCTGATAGTAGGCGAAGGCCATGAATTCAGAAGATACAGTCAATCCACTTGTTGGAAATATTTTTTCCAGATTGGATGAGCAAGATCACGCATGGATCAGTTTGCCATAGCATTACAAACGCTCCTGAGTCACACGGCTCACCTGGAATCTCCCACTGTGGCTGCTCCAGTACAACCTGAGTTGCAGGCCGTCCCTGCTGCTGCACCAGTCTCTGTGCAGGCACCCGCCTCGAATAATACCCCTATAAGAGGTATGTCTGGTTCCGCTCCACTTCCCCATCGATTTGGGGGCGATCCAGTTCACTGCAGAGGGTTTCTCAACTAGGCTGAGATATACTTTGAGATGCTACACAGGCGTTTCCCATGGTCAGAAGTAAAGTAGGTTTTGTGATATCTTTGCTTTCAGAGAGAGCCTTGGCCTGGGCAAACACTCTATGGGAGACGCAAAAACCTGTTGTCTTGAGTTACCCTGAGTTTGTGGCCTCCTTTAAAAGGGTATTTGACGTTCCTGCATGCTCTGCTTCTGCTGCCAAGTGCCTCATGTCCATCTAACAGAGTACAAGAACTGTTGCCGACTACGCCATTGAATTCCATACTCTGGCAGCAAAGGTTGCTTGGAACAATGAGGCCCTCATGGCTGCTTTTTCTCATGGTCTCTCAGATTCCATCAAAGATGAGATAGCAGCCCGAGATATACCCACTGAGCTGAAGAGGTTGATCACATTTGCCATCCTCATTGACTCCAGACTCAAAGAAAGACTCTCTTTTAAGGAGCGCTTGCGGAAGCCTCCTGTACGTTTGCCTTCGAGCTTTGCAGTCCCACCTGTGCCTCCCTCACCTCCCATGCCTCCTGGTACTGAGTTGGTCAGTGAAGATGAACCCACTGACTTGGGCTTCACGCATCTCTCTGCGGATGAGAGAACCTTTAGGAGGAGGGAGAGATTGTGCCTTTATTGTGGCCAGGCAGGTCACTTTTTGAAGTCTTGTCCTACCCGTCCAGGGAACACCCGAACCTTGAGGTCCTGTCATGGACAGACCTTAGGTGGCGTTATTTTGTCCCCAGTTATCCAGAAGGATAAGCCCCTGGTTTTGGTCACCCTTTCTTGGGCTGAGTCATCCATCGAGATACAGGCTCTAATCGACTCTGTGGCTGCAGGCCTGTTCATTGATGCTGCCTTTGTATCGCAGCACTCGATTCCGCTGCAGCTGCATGACACACCACTTGCCATTGAGGCTCTTGACGGGAGACCTCTACCACCTGCCCATGTGACTCATGAGATGGTTCCATTGTCCATGGCCATAGGAGCTCTTCACAATGAGATAATCCAATTCCAAGTTATTTCCTCACCTAGGTTTCCGCTGGTTATTGGTTATCCTTGGTTACAGAGGCACAACCCCTCTTTTGATTGGCTCCATGCTGAGGTTCTCTCCTGGTCACCACAATGCAGTGAGACATGCTTCCAGAAGGTAGCCAAGATCCCGTGCACCTCTTCACTCTCCTCCCTGCTGGAGGAGTACCACAATTTTAGCAATGTCTTTGACAAAGGTCAAGCCGGTAGTTTGCCTCCAAACCGGCCTTATGATTGCTCAATTGACCTTCAACCTGGTGCCATACTCCCTCGTGGCCGGGTTTACCCTTTGTCGGTCTTGGAGGATAAGGCCATGGAGGAGTATGTTGCATACGCACTTTCTCGAGGTTTCATCCGCAAACCCTTGTCTCCTGCTGGTGCTGGTTTCTTCTTTGTGAAGAAGAAGACCTTGTATTGATTATAGGGGTCTCAATCGTTTCACGTTTAAGAATGCCTACCCGATTCTGTTGATTACAGAGTTATTTGACCGCCTCAAAGGAGCAACGGTTTTCACGAAGCTTGATTTGAGAGGGGCATACAATCTCATGCGGATTAAGGAGGGCGACGAGTGGAAAATTGCATTTAATACCAGAACAGGCCATTATGAGTACCTCGTAATGCCTTTTGGCCTTTGTAATGTCCGGGCAGTTTTCCAGGAATTTATTAACGATGTCCTCTGAAATTTGTTGCAGTTATGTGTGGTGGTTTATCTCAATGATATCCTGGATAGTCCCTGGAGAGCCACCACACAGATGTCTGTCATGTGTTTCAGAAACTAAGAGAAAACAATCTCTATTGTAAACTGGAGAAGTGCGAGTTCCATCATGAACAGGTTAAATTCCTGGGCCTGTCATTTCCACTGCTGGTTTTTCAATGGACCCAGAGAAACTTTCGGCAGTTCTACAGTGGCCCCAACCCGTGGGTTTACGTCCTCTGCATCGTTTCCTGGGCTTTGCAAACTATTATCGGAAGTTTATTCGTAACTTCTCGTCTCTGGTCAAGCCCCTGACTGATATGACCAGAAAGGACGGTAACCCACAGAGTTGGTCTCCAGAGTCCATTAAGGCCTTTGAGAGTCTCAAGGCTGCCTTTGTTTCTGCTCCTGTGTTGGCCCATCCTGATCCTATGTTGCCTTTTATCCAAGAAGTTGATACTTCTGAGACTGGAGTTGGTGTCCTTCTGTCTCAACGTCCTAACTCTGAGAGCGATATGCATCTGTATGGCTACTTTTCCCAGAAATTGTCACCTGCAAAGTGCAATTACAAGACTGGTGACAGAGAGCTGTTGGCGATCATTTTAGCACTGAAAGAATGGAGACATCTCCTTGAAGGTAGCACTGTGCTGGTTCTCATTCTTCCTGACCATAAGAATCTCACATTCTTGTCTGAGGCTGAGCGCCTCTCTCCCAGAAGGGCGCGATGGGCTCTTTTCTTGTCGAGTTTTAATTACATTGTCTCGTTTTTACCCGCTACTAAGAATGTAAGGGCTGGCGCCTTGTCACGACAATTTTCCTCCACTTCCAAGTTGGAGTCGGTTCCGGTGATTTCTCCTGATCTTATTCTGGCTACGGTTCACACCAGTCTCACTTCTCCTTTGGGTGACAAAATTCTTGCTACTCAGGTCCATGCACCTCCTGAGAAACCTTGTGACCGCTGCTTTGTCCTAGAGAGTCTCCGTACTGCCGTGCTCCAGACTTACTATTCTCCCAAGGCAGCTGGCCACCCTGGGAAGAATCAACTCGTTTGGGCCATTTCCCAACAATTCTGGTGGCCTAGTCTACGGGCTGGTGTAACTGCCTTCGTAGCTGCCTGTTCTCTGTGTGCTCAGAGTAAGACTCCACGACACCTTCCAGTGGGCCTCTTACAACCCATACCCAATGGAGAGAGGCCCTGGACCCACCTGTCTATGGATTTCATTGTGGAGTTACCCAACTCCCAAGGCAACACTGTTATCCTTATTGTGGTTGACCGGTTCTCAAAGATGTCATTGTATTCCACTTAAGAAGTTACCCACTTCTAAGGAACTGGCTTCCATTTTTGCTCAGGAGATCTTTCGCTTACATGGGCTACCCAAAGTGATTGTCTCGGACAGGGGTAGTCAGTTTGTCTCCCGGTTCTGCCGAGCCTTTTGTGCACAGTTGGGAATTCAGCTTGCTTTCTCCTCTACGTATCACCTGTAGTCTAATGGGGCCACAGAACGAGCCAATCAGTCCTTGGAGCAATTCCTACGTTTCTATATTTCTGACCATCATAACAACTGGTCAGACCTATTACCATGGGCAGAGTTTGCTCACAACAGTGCCTTGAATTCTGCTTCCCTATTGTCCCCGTTTATGGTGAATTATGGTTTCCAACCTTACAAGTTGCCTGACTCATTTGTTCCGCAAAGTTTTCCTGCATTATCGGAGCATCTCTGTGGTCTTCGTTCCACTTGGGCACAAGTTCAGGAGGCTTTGCAACATGCTAACGATAGGTACAGACTCCATGCTGACCACAGACGCCTGCCTGCGCCCTTCCTACCAGATTGGGGACAGAGTCTGGCTGTCGTCTCGCAACCTCCGAATTCATGTTCCTTCTTTGAAGTTCGCACCTCCGTTTATTGGGCCTTTCCGTATCCTTCGCAGGATTAACCCAGTGGCTTACACCTTGGACCTTCCTCCTAGTATGCGCATCCCAAATGTGTTTCATGTCTCCTTATTGAAACCTTTGGTCTGCAACCGCTTTACCACCTCGGTGCCACGATCTCACCCTATACAGGTTGAGAACCATGAGGAGTATGAAGTGCAATCCATTGTTGACTCCCGTAGGTTCCATGGGCGCGTACAGTACCTGGTGCATTGGAAGGGGTACGGTCCGGAGGAATGCTCTTGGGTCTCATCCTGGGATGTACATGCCCCTGTCCTCCTCCATTATTTCCATAGATGTTTTCCCCTCAAGCCTGGTAGTCCTCCGAGGGGGAGGGGTAATTGAGGAGGGGGTACTGTCAGGGCTGGGCTCAGCCCTTCCTTCTCTGAGCTGGCCGCTCAGCTGCCGGCTAATTGCCAGCTCCCATCTCTCTCCACAGTTACCCAGCTGTTGATTCTGCTCGTCAGTCCTGCCTACTTAAAGCCGTCCAGCTCACTTGATCTCTGCCTTCGCCTTTGCCAACATCACAGAGACTTTCTCCTGCATTCCTGTTGAAGACTTGCTCAAGTGATATCCCTTCTGGCTCCTGATGCTGCTTGCTGTACTACTACGTTCATCTCTGGCTCTCTGACATTGGCTTGGCTGACTACCCGATCCGGTTACTGAACTCTGGCTTGTTTTGACCAGGCTTACTCTGTTTACCTTTTTATTATTATTATTAAACAAGTGTGATTTAACTATACTTCTGTCTCGGTCTGATTCATGGTTCCTGATAATCCGTTTTGCTTATTCTCTAGTTCAGTGGTCATCAACCCCGTCCTCAGGGCCCACTAACAGGCCAGGTTTTATGTATTACCTTGGGGAGATGCAGACTAGAATACTGCAATCACTGATCAACAAATGATATCACCTGTGATGTATTTCAGTTATCTTGCAAACCTGGCCTGTTAGTGGGCCCCGAGGACAGGGTTGATGACCACTGCTCTAGTTGATCAGGGCAGTATGCTGTTTGAAAATGTTCAGCCTTTGATTCAGGTGTGTGCAGAGCTAGCTTTGTCCAGTATTCCTAAAGGCAGTGATGACTTTTCTCCTCCTTTTCAGCATGGCTCAGGTAGAATCATTAGTGTGGCTTTTGGAGGATGACTCAGCTTATTTCTTTGAGCACTATTCAGCATGTTCCCAACAGGTGCTAGTGGAGTGTGTTAATGCAGTGCAGTCTCTTGTCAGACAGGCAGCATGTAAACTGAATTTTGTTCAGCCATTACTACAGGCATGGTCAGATATATTGCACTCAGCCTCACTCAGCTTGCAGCAACCCATCCCTGCTGCCAGACACCTGCCTACTCAAATTTCTCTCTCTCCATCACCCATGGCAACCACAGTATCAGCCCAATATACCCTGTTACCAACCAAGTATCAGTACCCTGTTTCCACTTGCTGCACCTACCCTGCCTTTAACCCATCTGCCTCTTCTCTGTTGCCTGCAACAATCCCACAAAATCCCCCTTAGCCACTGCTCCCTCTTCTTTACTGTACTCCAGTTTTTCTCTTCAGTTCACTGCACCCCCTATTTATAGCCCTGCAGTCACTTGCAGAACTTCAGTGGCTAAACCAAAGAAGAAACAGAAGTTTTTCCCAAACCATACAATCTTGCATTGCTCCAGCCTGCTTCCATGTCAGCAGATCTGCTCCAGTCTGCCTCCACGCAGCTGATCTGCTCCAGCCTGCCTCCACGCCAGCCGATCTGCTCCAGCCTGCTCCACTATTTGCTGTTCATCCTGATGTTCTGGTGCCCATGTTCCAGCCTGATGTTCCACTGCCCACGGTCCAGCCTGAAGTTCCAGCTCCCGCCACCCAGCCTGAAGTTCCGGCGCCCATCACCCAGCCCAGCCTTGTGAGCCAGTGCCCATCGCCCAGCCTGCTGAGCCGGTGCCCATCACCCGGCCTGCTGAGCTGGTGCCCGTCACCCGGCCTGCTGGGCCAGTGCATGTCAACCTTCTTGCTGAGCCAGTGCCCTTCACCCTTCTTGCTGAGCCGGTGCCTGTTACCCAGCCTACTGGGCCGTTGCCCATTAACCAGCCTATTGAGCCTGCGCCCGTTACCCAGCCTGCTGATACGGTGCTTGCTGAATCGGTTCCTGACGCCCAGCTCGCCGCTGCCCAGCCTTTTGTTCCAGTGCCCGCTGTTCAGCCTGTTGCTCCAGTGCCCACTGCCCGGCCTGATGTTCCAGTGTCTGCTGTCCAGTCTGATGACCTGATGCCCAGCTCGAAGATCCAGTTCCTGATGCTTGGCCTGATGTTCCAGTGCCCGTTGTCTGGCCTGATGATCCAATGCCCGATGTCTGGCTTGATGATCAAGTTCCTGATGTCCGGCCTAATGTTCTAGTGCCCGATGCTTGGCCTGATGTTCCAGTGCCTGCTCTCCAGTCTGATGCTCAGATGCTTGATGATCCAGTTCCTGATGTCCGGCCTGATGTTCCAGTGCCCGCTGCCTGGTCTGATGTTCCAGTGCCTGCGGTCCAGTCTGATGATCTGATGCCCAATGCCCAGCTTGAGGATCCAGTTCCTGATGCCCGGCCTCATGTTCCAGTGTCTGCTGTCTGGCCTACTGTTCCAGTGCCCTCTGCCCGGCCTGATGTTGCTATACCAGCTGTCCAGTCTGATGATCCGATGTCCAGCCAGATGATCCAGTTCCTGATGCCCGGCCTGATGTTCCAGCACCTGCTCTCCATTTGGATGTGCTGCTGCCCAGCTTGATGTGCCTCTGCCTGCTGCCCAGCTTGATGTGCCTCTGCCCGCTGCCCAGCTTAGCTTAATGTGCCACTGCCCAGTGTGATGTGCCTCTGCCTAGTTTGATGTGTCTCTGCCCACTGCCCAGCTTGATGTGCCTCTGCCCACTGCCCAGCTTGATCTGCCTCTGCCCGCTGTCCAGCTTGATGTGCCTCTGCCCGCTTCCCAGCTTGATGTGCCTCTGCCCGCTGCCTAGCTTGATGTGCCTCTGCCCACTGCCCAGCGTTTTGTGAAATTTTATTCAATTTCTTGATTTTTCCAAATAAGTCCCAGTCAACTTCAAAGTCACACGACTTTTGCGCCATCATTCCAGCATGACTTCGGCACGACTTGCATGCAACTTCTTAAACAGAAGTCAATGCAAGTCATGCCGAAGTCAGACCAAAAGTAGTGCAGGAACCTTTTTCTAAGTCCGAGCGACTCAAGTCGCTCCTATTAGAATGGTTCCACTGAATGGGGTGCGACTTGTCATGCGACATCTGCTCTTAAAGTCACAGTGCATGTCTCACCAATGTGAACCAGGCCTAAGTGCGTGCAAAAATTACAACTTCAAAAAACTCACCAAGCCTCTTACTATATACCTCAGACTATCTAATTTCCCAAAAGGGGTAATTTGGGGGGTATATGTACTGTTCTGTAGGGATGGGCGAACGGTTCGGCCCAAGCATAATTTCAGGCCGGATTTCCGTTGTTTGGTGATAAAAATAAGTGTAACCTTTTTTTTGGATATGTGTGACTGAATAAATTGTGAGCTGCTAACCCCCAAACTAGATAGGAATTCTAGTGCAAGTGGAAGAGTATATGTGGTGGGGAGCGCTGAAACTATATATACAGTGGGCTAAATAGCATCTAGATATTTATGCTCAAACAAACTGAATGTGAACATTGCAATGTACCATACACAAAAAAATATAAAATAAAAATATATGTATCAAACTTGCATATTACAAGAGAATGACTACCATCCAATCTCTGCAAACATAGCACAATATTATTTTTGTGAAATACAATAAGAAAATTCAAATGCTGAAAAAATACTAAAATAAAGTCCACATGCAATTTAAAAATGGTGCACATCAATATGCATGAATCTTCCGCTCTATCAAAATAACACAAGATGAATGAATATAAGTGAGTCTTCCTCCGTGTGAATAAGCGACCTTCACCAGCTGAATAACACACCCTATGTGCTCTGTAAGTGGATGTCCGCTTACCAGAAGATGTTGACCTTTTTAATTAAAAAGAGGTCAATTATAGCTTTTAGCAAGAAAATGGCTTGCTACCATGATGTGGATAAGCCTTGTGGGTAGGGATGAGCTTCGTGTTCGAGTCGAACCCATGTTCGACTCGAACATCGTCTGTTCGCCCGTTCGCCGAATTGCGAACGATATGGGCCGTTCGTGCCAAATTTGTGTGCCGCGTCACAGCCCATAATTCACTGCGACATTGCAGTGCATTGCTGACTGATGATTGGTCAAGCATGCACTATGACCCGCATGCTTGGCCAATCATAGCGCCGTCTGAACAGAGAGCCGTAATTGGCCAAAGCCAAGGAGGCTTTGGCCAATTATGGCTCAGGGGATTTAGTACATGCCCCACACTATATAAGGCCGCCTGCACAGCGGCTCTGTGTAGTGTGTGTTCCGGCGTTGAAAGAGATAGACAGAGAGACAGTGTCATTTGATTTAAGTTAGATAGATTAGGCAGGACAGTCAGTGAGTTAGCTGCACTTACAGTGTATTGTGTATATATATATATGCATCCCAGGTGTTGTGTGTATATATATATATATATATATATATATATATATATATATATATATATACTGTATTCAGTATAGCTAGATCCGTTCCTGTTATCTTCCTACTGACAGGCAGGCTTGTCTTGTTACAGTATTTACATCTACCTGAAGAAAATTGCTGCTGTTCTTTTGATCCTATTAGTACCACAGTCAGGCAGCTAGACTATTTACAGTTAGTGTAGTGCGTCCTCCTCACAGTGTTCAGCTAAAGCTACAAGTTAGTTTAGTGTGACCTCTGCACAGTGTTCAGCTAAAGCTACAAGTTAGGGTAGTGCATCCTCCTCACAGTGTTCAGCTAAAGCTACAAGTTAGTGTAGTGCGTCCTCCTCACAGTGTTCAGCTAAAACTACAAGTTAGTGTAGTGCGACCTCTACACAGTGTTCAGCTAAAACTACAAGTTAGTGTAGTGTGACCTCTGCACAGTGTTCAGCTAAAGCTAAAAGTTAGTGTAGTGCGTCCTCTGAACAGTGTTCAGCTAAAACTACAAGTTAGTGTAGTGCAACCTCTGCACAGTGTTCAGCTAAAGCTACAAGTTAGTGTAGTGCGTCCTCCTCACAGTGTTCAGCTAAAACTACAAGTTAGTGTATTGCGACCTCTGCACAGTGTTCAGCTAAAGCTACAAGTTAGTGTAGTGCGTCTTCTGAACAGTGTTCAGCTAAAGCTACAAGTTAGTGTAGTGCAACCTCCTTACAGTGTTCAGCTAAAACTAAAAGTTAGTGTAGTGTGAGCTCTGCACAGTGTTCAGCTAAAGCTACCTGTAGAAGGTTGGTGGTGTTTTCCTGATCCTATTACTACTGCAGGCAGCTAAATAAGCTACAAGTTAGTTTTTTGCGAGCTCTGCACAGTGTTCAGCTAAAGCTATCTGTAGAAGGTTGGTGGTGTTTTCCTGATCCTATCACTACCGCAGGCAGCTAAATAAACTACAAGTTAGTTTTTTGCGAGCTCTGCACAGTGTTCACCTAAAGCTACCTGTAGAAGGTTGGTGGTGTTTTCCTGATCTTATCACTACCGCAGGCAGCTAAATAAGCTACAAGTTAGTTTTTTGCGAGTTCTGCACAGTGTTCAGCTAAAGCTACCTGTAGAAGGTTGGTGGTGTTCTCATACTACAGGCAGGCAGTTGATTTTGCTAGCTGCAGTATATACCTGTGTGTATATATATATATATATATATATATATATATATATATATATATATATATATATATATAAATATATATATATCCCAGCTTAGTGCAGCTACAGGCCATTAGTATGTCTGGAACAAGGAGAGGCAGACAGTCACAAGCCAATAAAAGAGGGCAAGCAGGCTCTGTGTCTAGAGGCAACAGTGCTGGTCATGGAGACAGTGCATCCTCATCAGCACGTGGCCGTAGGATACGCTTGGCCTTTTTTTTAAGGCAGCTGGCTGTGTTGAGCCGCAACATGCGGGAGACTTGGTCGAGTGGATGACCAAGCCGTCCTCATCCTCCTCATCCTCTCTCACTCATGCTCAGGGTACTTTGTCTGGCAAAGCAGCTGCCAGCGCAGCCTCTTCCCTCTGCTCAATGGCATCAGTGACTCCTTCCCTAGCCCCACCATGTCCTCCTGAGGACTCCCTTGAACTGTTTGACCACAGTGTTGGGTACATGCTCCAGGAGGATGCCCAGTGTTTAGAAGGCTCTGATGATGATACTGAGCTAGATGAAGGCAGTAACGTGAGCACGGACAGAGGGGGTGCCCAAGAAGGACAGTAATCTGGCAGTCATGCTCCCCCTGTTGCAGCATACTGCCAGGTTTGCTCCAGTGATGAGGAGGGAGGGGATGATGAGGTCACTGACTCAACTTGGGTGCTTGATAGGAGAGAGGAGGAGGAGGAGGAGGCACATCACCAACAAGGCAGAATGCCCTCCAGGGGCCAGCCTAAGGGCAGCACACTGACTGCATCACACCCCAAAGCTCCGCATGTGCAGGGCGCTGCTGTCTCTGCGCGTTATTCCAAAGGTTCTTTGGTGTGGGCTTTTTTGAGATGAGTGCATCAGATCGCACCGCTGCTATTTGCAACATATGTCTCAAGCGTATCTTGCGTGGCCAAAACGTCTCCCGCTTGGGCACCACATGCTTGACCAGACATATGTTGACCTGCCATGCAGTTCGTTGGCAAGCGTATCTAAAAGACCCACACCAAAGAACAAAGAGGACCTCTCCTTGCTCCTCATCAGCTGAGATCTCCAACCCCACTATACCTTCAGTCCTCTCTGAGACCTGCACTGAGAGGAATGAAGGTGTAGAATTAGGTGTGTCACAGCCTAGTACTTGTGGGCAATCTGCTTTCGGTACACCGACGTCAGATTGTACCAGGCAAATTTCCCTGCCCCAGCTGCTGCACCACTGAAAGAAGTTCGCTCCCAGCCATCCACATGCCCAGCTGTTGAATGCTAGCTTGGCAAAATTGCTAGCACTTCAACTTCTGCCTTTTCAGTTGGTAGACTCTGCCCCCTTCCGTGAGTTTGTGGAATGTGCGGTTCCTCAGTGGCAGGTACCCAAACGCCACTTTTTCTCACGGAAGGCGATTCCGGCTCTCTACCGGCATGTGGAAGGCAATGTCCATGCCTCGCTGGACAGGGCGGTCGCGGTAAGGTGAATATTACCGCTGACTGATGGTCCAGCAGACATGGACAGGGACGTTACCTAAGTTTCACCGCGCATTGGGTAACTCTGCTGGCAGCTGGGAAGGATGCAGGACAAGGTGCAGTAGTGTTGGAGGTTGTTCCGCCACCACGCCTCCAAAATGCCGCTACTAATGATTGTGACACACCTCTCTCCTCCACCCCCTCCTCTTCTTCTTCCTCCATGGCCTCTTCCTGTGCTTTGTCCTCAGAACCAGCGGTGCTCCGTAGCCGTCAAGGGGCTACGCCAGTATGCAGGCCAAAAGATGCCATGCGGTGCTTGAGCTGGTGTGCTTGGAGGACAGGAGCCACACTGGGGCAGAGGTTCTTTCAGCGCTGCAGGGGCAGGTTCAGAGGTGGTTGAAGCCACGCCAACTTAAGGCAGAAATGGTGGTTTGCGACAATGGCACCAACCTTCTCTCTGCCCTCTGACAGGGACAAATGACCCATGTGCCCTGTTTGGCTCACGTCCTTAACTTGGTGGTGCAGCGGTTCTTGGGCGGGTACCCGGGCTTACAGGATGTCCTGAGGCAGGCCAGGAAAGTCTGTGTGCATTTCCGCCGGTCATATAATGCCAGTGCTCGGCTGGCAGACCTCCAAAAGGAGTTTAACCTGCCCAAGAACCGCCTAATCTGTGACATGCCCATCAGGTGAAACTCAACATTGGCCATGCTGCAGCAGCTGCACACGCAGCAGAGGGCCATCAATGAGTACCTGTGCGACTATGGCACCAGGACAGGGTCAGGGGAGCTTGTTTTTTTTTCCCCATGCCAGTGGGCCATGATCAGGGATACATGCACTGTCCTGTCACCATTTGAGGAGGCCACGAGGATGGTGAGCAGTGACAGTGCATGCATCAGTGTCACTGTCCCCCTTGGCCACGTGTTGGAGCACACGCTGCGTGGAATAATGGAAAGGGCACTTGAGGCAGAACAGAGGCAGGAAGAGAAGGACTTCCTTAGCTCTCAAGGCCCCCTTTATCCAGACAGTGTTCCTGCGTGCCCGCCGATCACACAGGAAGAGGAGGAGGAGGAGGATTGTGTCAGTGTGGAGGTGGAGCCTGGCACTCAGCATCAGCAGCAGTCTTTAAGGGATCAGTCAAAAGAAACACATGGACTTATACGTGGCTGGGAGGAGGTGGCTGCGGACCATATCGTTCTTAGTGACCCAGAGGACTCCGGACCGAATGCCTCAGCAAACCTATGCTGCATGGCCTCCCTGATCCTGCAAAGCCTGTGTAAGGATCCTCATATTCGTGGTATCAAGGAGAAGGACCAATACTGGCTGGCAACCCTCCTTGATCCACGTTACAAGGGTAAGGTTGTGGACCTTATCTTGTCATCGCAGAGGGAGCAGAGAATGAAACATCTTCGAGAGGCCTTGCAGAAAGGTCTGTGCAACACGTTCCCAGAGACTGGGAGGTTACAAACTCCTGTTTCTGGACAACGTGTTGCTGAGGCTTTGGTCAGTCAAAGAAGAAGCAGTGGAGAAGGTGGCCGTCTGACCGATGCGTTCAGACAATTTTTTAGTCCGCAGCCCCAAGGTATGATCGGTTCCAGCAACCATCGCCAGCGTCTGTTTTACATGGTGCAGGAATACCTAGGGGCAAGATCTGACTTGGACACCTTTCCCACTGAAAATCCTCTGGGTTACTGGGTCTTGAGGATGGATCACTGGCCAGAGCTTGTATGCAATTGAGCTACTGGCCTGTCCTGCATCCAGCGTTCTTTCGGAACACACATTCAGTGCTGCTGGAGGCTTTGTAACAGGCTTTGATCACAGGGGGCGTCTGTCCACCGACTCGGTCGATCGACTGACCTTCATAAAAATGAATCAGTCTTGGATCACCACCAGCTACCAAGCACCTGATGCTGATGTAACCGAATAATTTTTTTTGAAATCTCAGATCCCTTCAAAGACTGCCTATGCTGATGCTGAGTGACTATCCTGAGTAATTATCCTCTTCCTCCTCAATGATCAAGCTGATAGCTTGTAAGAACCTTTTTGGTTCTCGGTGCCACCACCAGTGCCTAAGGCCCAATTTTTCAGCCCCTGTTTAACAGGGGCATGTAATTACAATTTTTGATGCAATACTTTGCAGCAGGGCTCATTCCTGCGTTCCAACTAGAGTATCTGTGAGGGGTTGCAGTGTTGTGGCACCAGCACCAGTGCCTAAGGCCCAATTTTTCATCCCCTGTTTAACAGGGGCATGTAATTACAATTTTTGATGCAATACTTTGCAGCAGGGCTCGTTCCTGCATTCCAACTAGAGTATCTGTGAGGGGTTGCAGTGTTGTCGCACCAGCACCAGTGCCTAAGGCCCAATTTTTCAGCCCCTGTTCAACAGGGGCATGTAATTACAATTCTTGATCTAATATTTCACAGCAGGGCCCATTTCTGCGCCCACCAAGAGCGAGTGAGGACTTACAGTGTTGTGGCACCAGCACCACCACCAAAGGCCCAATTTTTCAGCCCCTGTTTAACAGGGGCATGTAATTACAATTTTTGATGCAATACTTTGCAGCAGGGCTCGTTCCTGCATTCCAACTAGAGTATCTGTGAGGGGTTGCAGTGTTGTGGCACCAGCACCAGTGCCTAAGGCCCAATTTTTCAGCCCCTGTTCAACAGGGGCATATAATTACAATTCTTGATCTAATATTTCACAGCCGGGCCCGTTTCTGCGCCCACCAAGAGCGAGTGAGGACTTACAGTGTTGTGGCACCAGCACCACCACCACCACCACCAAAGGCCCAGTTTTTCTGCCCCTGTTCAACAGGGGCATGAAATTATAATTCTTGATCTAATATTTCACAGCAGGGCCCTGTGAAGGCTTACAGTGTTGTGGCCACAAAAACACCTGAGGCCCAAATTTCTGCTGAGTATATAGGGCAGGCCCCTACTTTCAAACATCCAACTTACAAACGACTCCTACTTGCAAACGGAAGGAGACAACAGGAAGTGAGATGAAATCTACCCCTAGGAAGGGAAATTCTATCCTGTAAAAGTTAATATGGGAAAAACATTTCTCCTTTCCACTGATGCTTTATCACCAATCCTTGTTTCACAAAAAACCCCAAATTTTCAAAAAACATTTGTCATTGGGACAAAAAGTGAGGTGAAATCTTCTGAAGAGGAGCACAGACAGCAAAACAAATGTCACAGGGGTGATAACCCTTCCCTATGTTTTCCAAAAAGCTTAAAATAGATTTTTTGGCTGGAGCTAAACACGTTAAAAATGTACCAGTTCAAAATTACAAACAGATTCTACTTAACAACAAACCTACAGTCCCTGTCCTGTTTGCACCGCCTGTATACTGCTGTTCAGAGTACAGAGCCTGTATACTGCTGTTTCCTTTTTTAATTTGAGTGCGGGGTTCCCTTTAATATCCATACAAGACTCAAAGGGCCTGGTAATGGACTGGGGGGTACCCATGACGTTTGTCTCACTGATTTTTATCCATATTGCCAGGACCCGACACTACTTTAAGGCCGCAAGCAGTTTTAAATTACTTTTTTTCCTTTAAAAATGACATTTTGTGCAGGGACTGTTCTAAGCACGGGAAACAAGCGCCACTTTACAGGCATACTATAGACACCCCCCCAGTTACGATATTTAAAGGAATATTTCACTTTTTTTTTCTTTTACTTTAAGCATCATTAAAATCACTGCTCCCGAAAAAACGGACGTTTTTAAAAGTTTTTTTTGCATTGATACATGTCCCCTGGGACAGGACCCGGGTTCCCAAACCCTTTTTAGGACAATACCATGCAAATTAGCCTTTAAAATGAGCACTTTTGATTTCGAACGTTCGAGTTCCATAGACGTCAAAGGGGTTCTAACGTTCGTGCCAATTTTCGGTCCGTTCGCAGGTTCTGGTGCGAACCGAACTGGGGGGTGTTCGGCTCATCCCTACTTGTGGGTAACCTCTTCCTCTTCCCCAGTAGAACGTCAGGCAATATATAGAAGGATACAAGAAAGTCCAATTTTGAGGCGTGCTTGGTCACACAATCTTCATCCCTTTCCGGTCCCTATGGTTGTCGGCAGCTGAGGGTGAAGCGTACGCCAGTTTCCACACGCAGAGCGGAGCTTTCATATTAGATGAGCGGTATAGCCTCAGTGCCGGGCGAGGGCACCTCCTAATGTAAGCAGCCATTTGGCTTTCTTGTTTTTAATAATTTTAATAAATGGGATTACACTATTTTGGACTTTCTTGTATCCCTCTATATATTGCCTGACGTTCTACTGGGGGAGAGGAAGAGGTTACCCACAAGGCTTATCCACATCATGGTAGCAAGCCATTTCTTGCTAAAAGCTATAATTGACCTCTTTTTAATTAAAAAGGTCGACATCTTCTGGTAAGCGGACATCCACTTACAGAGCACATAGGGTGTGTTATGCAGCTGGTAAAGGTCATTTATTCACACAGAGTAAGGGCTCCTTCACACGGACGTGTCCGTGTACGGAGCGCGCTCTGCTTAGTGGGGGATCGCTCCGCCGATCCCCGCTGAGCAGGCAGATGACAGGTCTGTCTCTGCACACTGTGCAGCGACGGACCTGTCAGAGTGCCGCTCTCCCCTATGGGGGATCGGATGATGACGGACCGTAGAGTCCGTCGTCACCCGATCCGATCCGAAAACGGATGGAAAAGTAGATTTTTCCTCCGTTACACTTTTTCAGATCGGAGCAGGTTGGATGTCAGCGGACATGTCACCGCTGACATCTGACGCTCCATAGAGATCTATGGAGGGTCCGTTCAGGTCCGCCTAAAAAACTGACAGGCGGACCCGAACAGATCGTCAGTGTGAAAGAGGCCGAAGACTCACTTATATTCATTCATCTTGTGTTATTTTGATACAGCAGAGGATTAAAGCATATTCGACTTCGAGGCTGCCTAGCTTTAAGGGTGTTCAATCATTTCATCTGGAAGAATGTTTTTGGTATAGGTTTCATGGGCACAATTAATACCCAAAGACCAATTTTTCAGCATCTGTTTGACAGGTGCATATGATTGCAATTTTTTTTGCCTTTATCAAGAGCACCTCTATAGGGTTAGGGTAGGAAGGCACACCAGACACACAAAGAGTAATTTTTCTGCACCTGTTTGACGGGTGCATATCATTGCAATTTTTTACAGCAAGGCCAATTCTTGCTTTTATCAAGATTACCTCTATAGGGTTACGGTGGGAAGGCGCCCCCGACACCCAAAGACCAATTTTTACGCACCCGTTATTTCTATCCAAAGTCAAAGTGACACCAGAATGTATCCAAAAAATCTCTAATCTTGTTCCCAGTGCACTACATTGTGGCCTCACCAGACACAGTGGCCCCCCAGCTGTTGCTGAGCAAAATAAAGGCAGCTTGCAGGGAAAATTGCATTTTTTTTGCTTTATAAATGCAATTATTGCTGCAGCAGATTCTAGAAATGGCACAGATCTGCCACTTTACAGGTAGACTAAGCCCCCCTCCCCCCCCAAGCACTATATTGGAAGGAATTTTTCATTTTTATGCTTTTACTTTAAAAATCAAAAAATCACTGCTCATTTAAAAATTACATTTTTCACAAACTTTTTTTTTATTGATACATGTCCCCAAGGGCAGGACCCGGACCCCTATAATTTTCACAAACTTTTTTTTTATTGATACATGTCCCCAAGGGCAGGACCCGGACCCCTATAACCATTGTATGCCCAATTACTTGCATATGAGCCTTCAAAACGGGGTCCGAACTTTCGCAGTGTTCGAAAGTTCTGGTGTGAACCAAACAGGGGTCCGTTCGGCCCATCCCTACTGTTCTGTCATGTTAGGGCCTCAAGAAATTAGATGTCTGTGCATCAGGTGTAATACATTTTCAATGATGGTACCATAGCTTGTAAACTCTATAACTTTCACACAGACCAAATAATATACACTGATTTGGGTTATTTTTACCAAAGCAATGTTGCAGTATAAATTTTGGTCTGAATTTATGAAGAAAAATAACTTAAATATAAAAAAACCCGGTGCTGATTAAATACCACCAAAAGAAAGCTCTATTTGTGTGACAAAAATGATAAAAATGCCATATGGGTATAGTGTTGCATGACTGAGTAATTATCATTTAAATTGTGACAGCTCTGAAAGCTGAAAATTGGTCTGGGCAGGAAGGGGGTGAAAAGTGCCCAGTATTGAGGTGATTTAATATTGCTTCATTTTCTGACTGATTGCCAGAATTGTTAGAAAAAACAGCATGGACAGCAGTTTTTTTACAGCACATATGTCAGATATAGTTTAGCCATGGAACTCATCATCATCTAGAATCATCTAAGTAATTTTGTTGCTTGATATCTGATATGTAATGTGATTTGTTATGTCTGCAGTTTATGGAGGCAAATGGTTTGATCACTTACAAGGATGGTACAATCATAAGGATGCATACAATATCCTTTTCTTAAAATATGAAGACATGATAAAGGTACAGTAAAGGATCTGAGATTAATTTTAATGCTAAATATGAAAGCAATAGTTTACATATGATTTTTATGATATTACAGTAATTGATAACCTAGGGTCGATGATCATAAATGAATGCTTATGAAATGGACATTTCTATTCAAATAGTGACATTCAGGGTAGATACTGTAACTTGCAAACAGACCATACAAAATGCAGTCACAGAGGAGAATTTACTAAGCCTGCAGCAGACAGAATTTTATCTTTTTTCCTTGTCAAAAGAAGTTTATTGAGTATACAATGTTATAAAGATACATAAAGTAAGTTTACAAGGATCTATAAAGTAAGCTCATTGTTTTACAGTAGGGTTTATATAGGTAAATATCATGAAATTTCAAATATTAAACATTGGGTTCACGTAAACCTAAATTAAAGATATATATCATTTCCTTAGTTACTTTTGTAGGTATTTAAATGATTTATACCTACTATACATATTGTTTACAAGTAGAGTGTATATAGGTCAAATAAATTCTGATAATGAGCTTTAATCGTAAGGTGGAGAAAAGGAAAGAGAAAGAAGAAAAAGGGTTGAAAGGTAGAGGTATGGTCCACAAGGTTGTCCCGCTCGTCAGTTTATTATTCTTTTTAGTTCTCTTTGAAGCCTTAGAATGGGTGTCTCTGTAAGTCATTTAATCTGTTACCATGGCAACAGGACAGAGTCATTGAAGTTTGACAGGAACTGTTGTTTTATCCAAGGATGCCAAAGTTTTTCAAATTTTGGAATTTGATTTTGATCGATGGCTACCATCTTAGCATGGGACATTGTATTATTCATTCTGTGAATTGTTTCTGCTAGTACCAATGTAGGAGATTTCCATGCCTTGGCCACTGTTTGTTTTGCAGCCGTTATTAGTTGGATCATAAGTTTGAATTGAGAGAGTGTTAACCATTCCGGTTTTAGATTAAGTAAAGTTAAATATGGATCTGGTTGTATTATTTTTTTAAATATTTTAGATGCAATCAAGAAGACTTCCTTCCAGAAGGTTTGGATTACTGGGCACGTCCACCATATGTGTAAATATGTGCCTATTTCTGGGCATCCTCGAAAACAAAGAGCTGAGGTATTAGGTGAATATTTTGCCACTCTAGCGGGTACAAGGTACCAGCGAGTTAGGACTTTATAATTTGTTTCCAGTGCTAAGATGTTGGGTGAAGATGACTTAGATGTGAGCCATATGTTAGACCAGTCCGTGTCTTCTAAAGTTCGTCCCAGGTCCTCCTCCCACCTCTGAACGTAAGAGGGTCTATTAAGAATTTTATCTTTTTTCAAAGCTTAACTGAACAAACTGAAGCAGAGGTGTAACTAGAATCTTCAGGGCCCGGGTGCAAGAAACCATGAAGGGCCCCCACCAGGGGCTTTGCTGGGTCTACAAAAGATCTCGGGCTAGAGCCCATAGCAGCGGGCATACACATGTATATAATACACGTGTGTGTGTGTGTATATATATATATATATATATATATATATATATATATATATATAGAGAGAGAGAGAGAGAGAGAGAGAGAGAGAGAGAGACCCCTTACATCAGTGTCCCCAGAGAGCCTGCACTTTACATCAGGGTCCCCAGAGAGCCCCTCCTTAAATCAGGGTCCCAAGAGAGCCTCCCTACTTATATTAGGGTCCCCAGAGTCCCCCTCATTACATCTGGGTCCCCAGAGAGGTACCCCTCCTTACATCAGGATCAGGGTCCCCAGAGAGCCCCCCTTACATCAGTGTCCCCAGAGAGCCTCCCCTTTACATCAGGGTCCCCAGAGAGCCCCTTCCTTACATCAGTGTCCCCAGAGAGCCCCCCCTTACATCAGTGTCCCCAGAGAGCCCCTTCCTTACATCAGTGTTCCCAGAGAACCCCCCTTACATCAGTGTCCCCAGAGAGCCCCTCTTACATTAGTGTCCTCAAAGAGCCCCCCATTACATCAGGGTCCCAAGAGGGCCTACCATTTGCATCAGGGTCCCCAGAGAGCCCCCCTTACATCAGTGTCCCCATAGAGTCCCCCTTACATCAGTGTCCCCAGAGAGCCTCCTCCCCTCACATCAGTGTCCCCAGAGAGCCCCCCCTTACATTAGTGTCCCCAGAGAGCCCCCCTTACATTAGTGTCCCCAGAGAGCCCCCCCTTACATTAGTGTCCCCAGAGAGCCCCCCCTTACATTAGTGTCCCCAGAGAGCCCCCCCTTACATTAGTGTCCCCAGAGAGCCCCCCCTTACATCAGAGTTCCAAGAGAGCCTCCCCTTTACATCAGTGCCCCCAGAGAGCCCCCTTACACCAGTTTCCCAAGAGAGCCCCCCTTTACATTCGTGTCCCCAGACAGCCTCCCCCCTTACATTCGTGTCCCCAGAGAGGCCCCCCTTACATTAGTGTCCCCAGAGGGCCCCCCTCTTACATCAGTGTCCCCAGAGCGCCCCTTCCTTACATCAGTGTCCCCAGAAAGCCCCCCCCTTACATCAGGGTCTCCAGACAGCCGCCTTACCCCCTTCCAGAGGTTCCCCTGTACCTGGCTGGTCTCTGCTGTCTGTCCACCTCCAACCCCCAGAACGTCTCAGAGGTGGGAGGTGGCGATTGGCAGCTCTATGGTGTCCACAGGTGGCGGGATCCCCCTGGGGCTTCCCCAGTGTATACAGTGGAGAGGGGAGGGGAGGGGCTTCTAACCCGAGCATGTATCAGCAAGAGTGTACAAGCAGAGCGACTTACTTGTACAGTGAAGAGTGAAACTGATACCTGCCTGGGTCAGAGGCCCCTCCCCTCTCCACTGTATACACTGACACTCAGTAAGAGAACTACAAGCCCCAGGGAGATCTTGCTGCCCACGGGCAACATAGAGCTGCCAATCGTCGCCTCCCACCTCTCCCCACTGCATTCTAAATGGACAGCCAGAGGTGCAGGGGGAGATGCCAGGTCTTGGGGCCCCCCCACAGCGGCAGAATGGCAGGGCCCAGTTGCAAGTGCGACTGCTGCGATCGTGAAAGTTCTGCCACTGAGCTGAAGATAGATGCTGATTGGCTGTCATGCACAGCTGCTCCAGAGCCTGTCTGCTCCAGTTTTGATCAATTCCCCATATAGTGTCAGTGTTTCAAAGCTGCTGTGTGCAGAGGCAGCTCTAGGCTTTGTGAGGCATACATACACACACACACGATCGGATTTTCCGACGGAAATGTGTGATGACAGGCTGTTGGCAGAAAATCCGACCATGTGTATGCTCCATCGGACAATTGTTGTCGGATTTTCCACGGACAGATGTTGGATAGCAGGCTTTAAAATTTTCTGCGGACAAATGTCTGTTGGATTTTACGAGCATGTGTACACAAGTCCGTTGGACAAAAGTCCAAAGTACAAACACACACACATGCTCGGAAGCAAGGATGAGCCAGAAGCGGTCAATCTTGTAAACTAGCGATCGTAATGGAGAATTAACATTTGTGACGTGGCAAATTATGAAATGTTGAAATGCAGCGCATATTCTCTTCTTCTTTAATGGGATAATAATGAAGCTGCTTTGATGGTGATACTGATGGAGTTCTGCCAAATGTATTTAAAAAGGCTTTTTTTTTTCTAGTGATATCAAGAATAATATTATTATGGTTTTTTTTTTTTTTGGTCAAGTTACCACAACACCATTATCCCGTCGTTTTTATATCAATGAAACAAATATGTTTGTGTCCCTTGTTAATTTTACATTGTATTTTTTTAAATGTACCTGCCTACTCCCAAACTGTCATTTGAAGTAAAACACATAGCCAAGTATTATTCGCCACAATTTTTTTTATTGTGCATTAAAAAAATAAAACAAATAAAAAAAGATAAGCTATCTGCCAAAAAGTGCATTCTATGCATCCATAAATATAGAAAATATAACAATTCAAGTCATTATTTAACCAAAAAATAAAATAAAAGCCTCATGCATGCGTCCTGCTTCTTAATATAGGGGGTCAATGATGCCAAGAGTTGGTGAAAGCAGGGGTCCGTCATCCGGAGATAATTCTGAAAATCATCCGGATTATTCTCCTGGAGCTCCCGCAGCAAAGGCATATGACATAATTGGTCACAATTAATAAAGCAACCAATTTTTGGTCCAAGAAATCCTGTTCCTGGACTGGACTTGGGTCAAAGCAATAACTCCAAGGCCAGTAATAAATAACACGTTATCTCCTCCGATTCCGCAACATGGCTGGTTGACGAACGGCTGTTCAGAAACAAACTGATAAGCACAAAATGAAAAGCGCTAAATGAAAAGAGCTAAATGAAAAGCACGAAATGAAAAGCGTGAATCAACACTCACCAAACTTCTACTAACATGAAATTAGCAGAAGGAGCCCAAAGGGTGGTGTTAAAGAGCTGAAAAACCACATAGTACGTCACTACGTTCGTGATTGTTGGCCAACAATTGTGTGCCGTGTGTATGCAAGACAAGTTTGGGCCAATGCCCTTCGGACAAA
This sequence comes from Aquarana catesbeiana, assembly GCF_042186555.1. Lineage (NCBI taxonomy): Eukaryota > Metazoa > Chordata > Amphibia > Anura > Ranidae > Aquarana > Aquarana catesbeiana. Next base: position 382,506,802 of record NC_133327.1, read on the forward strand.
AGTCCACGGTTTTGTTGGCCAACAATCCAATCGTGTGTACGAGGCTTTAGACATGAGGCCCCACTCATGCCCAAAATGGGAAAAAGAATTAAAGCGATATAAATTAACTGTATAAATTGCATTTATTAAGAGCCTTAAATCCTATGAACTACCGTATTAATTCAGTTTCTGGAATTTTCTCTAACCAATTACTCTTCAATCAAAAATCATTAAACATATATATATATATATATATATATATATATATATATATATATATATATATATATATATATATATATATATATATATATATATCACGCACGCAAAAATAGATAACATTTATGCAGCTGCTACTAGCAATCTGGTTAAGTTATACCAAAAATCAAAACCATATTTCTGAAGGTCAGGTTAATATAACCCAGCACAGAGTTTCCCTTACATCAGAGTCTGCAGGATTCCTCCTTACAGTGCAAGGGGACGTTTGATGTAAAGGGGAATGCTGTGTATCATGATGTAAAGGGCAATGCTGCAGATTTTGGTGTAAATGGGAACTCTTATGCAAGGGGGGGGGGGCTCTGGTGACCAGAGCTCAGTCAGACAGTCTCCTCTGGGCTCCAGCTTGGTGGCTCTGTTTCCATCCAATATTATCCTCTCCACAGTCCACACACGTCTCGTCTGAATACTCCCATGATTCCCATCCTAGCAGCGATCCCACTCTTGACTCCTCTGAAGGCTTCCCCCAGAGACTGCAGACATGATACAGGAGATGGTCAGAATGTGCGCCCATAATACAAGAGATGGTCAGAGACTGCAGACATGATACAGGAGATGGTCAGAGACTGAAGACATGATACAGGAGATGGTCAGAGACTGCAGACATGATACAGGAGATGGTCAGAGACTGCGGACATGATATAGGAGATGGTCAGAGACTGCAGACATGATACAGGAAATGGGCAGAGACTGCAGACATAATACTAGAGATGGTCAGAGACTGTGGACATGATACTAGAGATGGTCAGAGACTGCAGACATGATACAGGAGATGGTCAGAGACTGCAGACATGATACAGGAAATGGTCAGAGACTGCAGACATAATACTAGAGATGGCCAGAGACTGTGAACATGATACTAGATGTTGGTCAGAGACTGCAGACATGATACAAGAGATGGTCAGAGACTACAAACATGATGCAAAGGATGGTCAGAGACTGTGCAGACATGATACAAGAGATGGTCTTATGGTAATGACAAGCCACAGCCAGGGTGCAGGCAGATGATCCTTCTATACACTCTTCTGTCCCCTACTACAAGCAGGAGAAACAGACACATTTGATTTGAGCGCCCTGCAGTGCATTCTGGGAGGTGTAGTCTATGCAAACCACAGGCAACGGCTAGTGTGTGGTGTAGAGAACTACAACTCCTGCCTTGCAATGTGGTGCCGGCTTTGGGAGAAGGCTAGGACAGTGGTAGAGATTGCTATTGGCTACAGCTGATGAGATGTTCTCCCTCTTAGGGGAGTGTTACAGCTGGCCCACTCACCCCAGCAGCCTGGGGACACCCAGGGCTGTCTTTAATATTGATTGGACCCTGCCCCCCACCCCTAGAAAGTTTGCTTTCCACCCCAACATCCCAAAAAACAAACACGTACATAGACTTATCTAAAAAAAATATTATGTAAACGTAAAGATCTGGTTCACACTCACTGACTGCTCCAAACTTACTGATTGGTTGCTAGAGGTTACTGCACAACATTCCTGCTCACTGATTCGTTGCTAGAGGTTACTGCACATCATTACCACTCACTCATTGGTTGCTAGAGGTTACTCCACAATATTACCACTCAATGGTTGCTAGAGGTTACTGCACATCATTACCGCTCATTGATTGGTTGCTAGAGGTTACTGCACATCATTACCACTCACTAATTGGTTGCTAGAGATTACTGCACATCATTACCACTCACTCATTGGTTGCTAGAGGCTACTGCAGATTATTACCACTGACTCATTGGTTGCTAGAAGTTAATGCACATTATTACTGCTCACTGATTCTTTGCTAGAGGTTACAGCACATCATTACCTTTCACTGGGTGACAGGGCCATATTGTGGTGTGTGATGCAACTGTTAGGGTACAGTTGGTTGGATGATAGGATGCAGTTTGGGGTGATGGTGGCAGCATTGGTGTGAGAGGCTGAAATCATGTCTCCCCTATAATAATTGAGGGTAGGGAGAGGTGGGGTACAGGAGGGGTGAGGATGTTAATGACAGGAGGCAGGGTGGTAGAATGCCAGAGGTGGGGTAGAGAGGGTTGATGAGGAAGTTGAAAATGAGTGGGGTGGTAGGATGTCAGCAGAGGGGGGTGATGATGAGAGTGGGTGGGGTTGTAGTAAGCTGGCAGTGGGGTACAGAGGGGATGAAGATAAGAATGATGATTATGGGGGTAGGATGGTTGGATGCTAGAGTTGGGATACAGGGGGATGATGGGAATGTTGATGACAGGGGTCAGGGCGGTAGGATGTCAGAGGTGGGATATGGGATGATGATAGTGGGTGGAGTGGTAGGAAGCTGGCAATGGGGTACAGGAGGATGAAGATGACAAGGGGTGGTGTGGTAGGAAGCTGGCAGAGAGGTGCGGGGAGGAGGAAGATGACAGGGGGTCGGGTGGTGGTATGCCAGGAACAAGGAGATTATGATGAGGATGGAGATGATGGTGACAGGGGGTGGGGTGGTGGGATGCCAGGGACAGGGGGGTGATGAGGATGGAGATGATGGTGACAGGCGGTGGGATGCCAGGGACCAGGGGATGATGAGGATGGAGATGATGGTGACAGGCGGTGGGGTGGTAGGATGCCAGGAACAGGGAGATTATGATGAGGATGGAGATGATGGTGACGGGGGCGAGGTGGTGGGATGTCAGGGACAGGGGGATGATGAGGATGGAGATGATGGTGTCAGGGGGTGGGATGCCAGGGACAGGGGGATGATGAGGATGGAGATGATGGTGACAGGCGGTGGGGTGGTGGGATGCCAGGAACAGGGAGATTATGATGAGGATGGAGATGATGGTGACAGGGGGTGGGGTGGTGGGATGCCAGGAATAGAGCTATTATGATGTGGATGGAGATGGTGACAGGGGATGGGGTGGTGGGATGCCAGGGACAGGGGGATGATGAGGATGGAGATGATGGTGACAGGCGGTGGGGTGGTGGGATGCCAGGAACAGGAAGATTATGATGTGGATGGAGATGATGGGGACGGGGGTGAGGTGTTGAGATGCCAGGAACAGGGGGATTATGATGAGGATGGAGATGATGGTGACACGTGGTGAGGTGGTGGGATACCAGGAACAAGGAGATTATGATGAGGATGAAGATGATGGTGACACGGGATGGGGTGGTGAGGTGCCAGGGACAGGCGGATGATGAGGATGGAGATGATGGTGACACCGGACGGGGTAGTGGGATGCCAGGGACAGGGGGATGATGAGGATGGAGATGATGGTGACAGGCAGTGGGGTGGTGGGATGCCAGGAACAGGGAGATTATGATGAGGATGGAGATGATGGGGACAGGGGGTGAGGTGGTGGGATGCCAGGAACAGGGAGATTATGATGAGGATGGAGATGATGGTGACAGGGGGTGGGGTGGTGGGATGCCAGGGACAGGGGGATGATGAGGATGGAGATGATGGTGACAGGGGGTGGGGTGGTGGGATGCCAGGAACAGAGAGATTATGATGAGGATGGAGATGATGGTGACAGGGGGTGGGGTGGCGGTTTTTCCAGGGACAGGGGACTGATGAGGATGGAGATGATGGTGACAGGTGTGGGGTGGTGGGATGCCAGGAACAGGGGGATTATGATGAGGATGGATATGATGGTGATGGTGGTGGGGTGGTGGGATGCTAGGAAAAGGGGGATTATGATGAGGATGGAGATGATGGTGACAGGGGGTGGAGTGGTGCGATGCCAGGGACAGGGGGATGATGAGGATAGAGATGATGGTGACAGACGGTGGGGTGGTGGGATGCAAGGAACAGGGAGATTATGATGAGGATGGAGATGATGGTGACAGGGGGTGGGGTGGTGGGATGCCAGGGACAGGGGGATGATGAGGATGGAGATGATGGCGACAGGGGGTGGGGTGGTGGGATGCCAGGAACAGGGAGATTATGATGAGAATGAAGATGATGGTGACAGAGGGTGGGGTGGCGGTTTTTCCAGGGACAGGTTGATGATGAGGATGGAGATGATGGTGACAGGCATGGGGTGGTGGGATGCCAGGAACAGGGGGATTATGATGAGGATGGATATGATGGTGATGGTGGTGGGGTGGTGTGATGCCAGGAACAGGGGGATTATGATGAGGATGGATATGATGGTGATGGTGGTGGGGTGGTGGGATACCAGGAAAAGGGGGATTATGATGAGGATGGAGATGATGGTGACAGAGGATGGGGTGGTGGGATGCCAGGGACAGGGAGCTGATGAGGATGGAGATGATGGTGACAGGCAGTGGGGTGGTGGGATGCCAGGAACAGGGGGATTTTAAGTTTGACTGTAGTGTACCTTTAATAAAATAATACTTTTGTACAAATGTAATCTTATGCAAGCCAGAAAAGCTGGATTGTAACAGGCTGGTGGGACAAGCCTCGTCCACTGTACTACAGAGAAAAGGAACAAAAGACTATTAGCCCCTCTGGCTCCTTCCCGGGTGGACACTTTGTGCAACGCATACACTGACCGCTGTCATCCTGGTACTCTGGCCGACTGGCTCCTCGATGATTGCCAGGCAGCGGCACCAGCTCTGGCAGGTCCATCCTGGAGAGGAGATCAGGGAGCTGCTTGGCTGCTACAGCTATCTGTGTTCTGCACATGGCAGAGAAAGAGCCAGAGACCAGTAGGTTGTGTTTTTGGTTCCATAGACATCAATGGATCAAAAATGTGTATCGAAAAATGCAAAATGCACCCAGAATATGCATCAGCTGCAACCTGCATAGGCGTTAACCTGTCCTTAGTAAGCTGTGCTTTACTTCTGTGAATTGCAAAGGTGAGGTACACTGCCTAGTGTACCTCCTCATTGTTCACATTTTTTTAACCCAAAAGTGCTTATTAAAGGGTAACTCTTCCTGCAGCTTTATGTCTGTACTGAGGTATAGACTTTCAATTAAAGAGCTGAAGAAAGTGTCAATGGACTTAAAGTGCGATTGCACAATAGTGGCTGAGACTTGTAGTTCATCCTTTCATAGATCTCTGGGAATGAATGATGCAGCTCTACGGGCAGAGCCCCACCACTTCTAGGTCTGACAGGGGGAGAAGAACCCCTGCATGCTGTCAGAGCAGAATCCGTTTTGTATCATGCAACATGGTCCTAAATTTGGGCATAGCCTTTAAGCCTGTTCTCATTAACCACTTCAGCCCCGGAAGGTTTTACCCCCTTCCTGACCAGAGTACGTTTTACAATTTGGCACTGTGTCGATTTAACTGCTAATTGCGCGGTCATGCAATGCTGTACCCAAACTAAATTTGCGTCCTTTTTTCCCACAAATAGAGCTTTCTTTTGATGGTATTTTATCACCTCTGGGGTTTTTATTTTTTGTGCTGTAAACGGAAAAAGACCGAAAATTTTGAAAAAAATTGATATTTTCTACTTTAAAAAAAAAAAAAAAATCCAATCAACTCAATTTTAGTAATACATTTAAGCCAAAATGTCTTTGGTAAAAAAAAGTCAATAAGCGTATATTTATTGGTTTGCGCAAAAGTTATAGCGTCTACAAACTAGCCTCCCTGGCGGTATGATTATTTCGGATTTTAGGTGCTGAAAGCGGTACAATTATTTTGCATGGAAATTTGGCGTTTTATATTGTAGGTCTGTAAATCTTAACAATAACACACTTAAATCTGTCCAAACCAGAGTCTAGTAGATATCCCGGGTATGATAAAGTTTGAAACACAAAAACATAATTTATAATATAATAAATAAAAATAAATAATTAAAAAATAAATAAATAAATAGTAATAAAATAAATTTCCACACGATTCACTATCGCTCAATTCTGCAAGTGTTCTAATTTAATATCGCTGTTTTCTAGCTGGTCTAAAGCCACTTTTGACGTAAAGGGACACTTTTTGGTTGCTATGGACAATCTCCAGTTTCCAGGCAGAAAGAACAGTATATATCACATAAAACTGCATGCAGGGCATGGGCCAAAGCACTGGGGACAAAAGGGATGTGAAATCATTTCATACAATACTGTAATCTGTAAGATTACAGTACTGTATGTGTTATGATTTTGAAATTTTTTTGAATTTGCCGCCAGGCTCCGCCCCCGTGCGTCGCGACGCTCGCAGGGAACGGAGCCTGGCATGGAGAGGCTTCAGAGGAGGATGGAGCCCTCGGACACTGCGGGGGACATCGCAGGATCCCGGGGACAAGGTAAGTAAGGAGGCACCAGGATCCTGCGATGTAATCCCGAGTGTGGCTCGGGGTTACCGCTAATGGTCCTGAATTTTAACCCCAAGCCACACTCGGGAAAACCGCCAGGGAGGCTACGGTACATTTTCTGGAATTTACACAGCTTTTAGTTTATGACTGCCTATCTCATTTCTCAAGGTGCTAAAATGGCAGGGCAGTACAACCCCCCCAAATTACCCCATTTTAGAAAGTAGACACCCCAAGAAAATTGCTGAGAGGCATGTTGAGCCCATTGAATATGTAATTTTTTTGTCCCAAGTGATTGAATAATGACAAAAAAAAAATATTTTACAAAAAGTTGTCACTAAATGATATATTGCTCAAACATGCCATGGGCATATGTGGAATTACACCCCAAAATACATTCTGCTGCTTCTCCTGAGTACGGGGATACCACATGTGTGGGACTTTTTTGGAGCCTAGCTGCGTGTGGGGCCCCAAAAACCAATCACCGTCTTCAGGATTTCTAAGGGCGTAAATTTTTGATTTCACTCCTCACTACCTATCACAGTTTCGAAGGCCATAAAATACCAAGATGGCACAAACCCCCCCAAATGACCACATTTTGGAAAGTAGACACCCAAAGCTATTTGCTAAGAGGCATGGTGAGTATTTTGCAGCTCTCATTTGTTTTTGAAAATGAAGAAAGAAAAAATTTTTTTTTTCTTTTTTCAATTTTCAAAACTTTGTCACAAAAAGTGATATCTGCAAAATACTCACCATACCTCTCAGCAAATAGCTTGGGGTGTCTACTTTCCAAAATGGGGTCATTTGGGGGGGGGGTTGTGCCATCTGGGCATTCCATGGCCTCCGAAACTGTGATAGGCAGTGAGGAGTGAAATCAAAAATTTACACCCTTAGAAACCCTGAAGGTGGTTCTTGGTTTTTCGGGGCTAGGCTCCCAAAAAGTCTCACACATGTGGTATCCCTGTACTCAGGAGAAGCAACAGAATGTATTTTGGGATGTAATTTTACATATGCCCATGGCATGTTTGAGCAATATAACATTTAGTGACATCTTTGTGCAAAAAAAAAAATTTCTTTTTCCCGCAACTTGTGTCACAATATAAAATATTCCATGGATTCGACATGCCTCTCAGCAAATAGCTTGGGGTGTCTACTTTCCAAAATGGGGTCAGTTTTGAACTGTCCTGGCATTTTATGCACAACATTTAGAAACTTATGTCACACATCACCCACTCTTCTAACCACTTGAAGACAAAGCCCTTTCTGACACTTTTTGTTGCATGAAAAAATATTTTTTTTTGCAAGAAAATTACTTTGAACCCCCAAACATTATATATTTTTTTAAAGCAAAGGCCCTAAAGATTTAAATGGTGCATGTTTCATTGTTTTTTTTTTTCATACAGTATTTGCACAGCGATTTTTCAAACACATTTTTTTAGGGAAAAAACACACTTTTTTAAAATTTTAATGCACTAAAACACACTATATTGCCCAAATGTTTGATGAAATAAAGATGATCTTAGGCATCGATACTAATCACGACATGCTTTGAAACTGCGCACAAATGTACAGTGGCGACAAACTACATACATTTTTAAAAGCCTTTAAAAGCCTTTACAGGTTACCACTTTAGATTTACAGAGGAGATCTACTGCTAAAATTACTGCCCTCGATCTGACCTTCGTGGTGATACCTCACATGCATGGTGTAATTGCTGTTTACATTTGACGCCAGACCGACGCTTGCGTTCGCCTTTGCATGAAAGCAGGGGGGAGACAGGGGTGCTTTTTTTTTTTTCTTTTTTACTTTTTTTTTTTTTTTTTTTGCTTTTTCATCTTATTTTTAAACTGTTCCTTTCATTTTTTTTTAAATCATTTTTATTGTTATCTCAGGGAATGTAAATATCCCCTATGATAGCAATAGGTAGTGACAGGCACTCTTTTTTGAAAAAATTGTGGTCTATTAGACCCTAGATCTCTCCTCTGCCCTCAAAGCACATGACCACACCAAGATCGGTGTGATAAAATGCTTTTCCAATTTCCCAATGGCGCTGTTTACATCCGGCGAAATCTAAGTCATGAAATGCCCGTAGCTTCTGGTTTCTTAGGCCATAGAAATGATTGGATATATATATATATATATATATATATATATATATATATATATATATATGCCGAAGCATGGGGGCATCCACCCGCAAAAGGTAGGAGCAAATCGCTCCTCCGCCCCTGCTGCCCCTATGATTCGGCATATATGCTCTTTTTTTTAACTGTGGTGGTGAAATCACCTCCGACAGCGCTGGAGTCATGGCTTTATGTATCGTGGGAGCAAACGCTGTTACTGTCAAGATAAATAAATCCGCGCTGCAACTGAATGGCGTACCTGCTAAGCAAATGATGGTTAACAATAAAACAAAGTAACATTACAGTATAACAGTAAGACATATCATACCTGCAAAGCAAATACAAAAAAAAATAGTAAAAAAAAAAACATTTTTTAACACAACCTGTGCCTAAAATATATATATGCCGAAGCATGGGGGCATCCACCCGCAAAAGGTATGAGCAAATCGCTCCTCCGCCCCTGCTGCCCCCATGCTTCGGCATATATGCTATTTTTTTTAACTGTGGTGGTGAAATCACCTCCGACAGCGCTAGAGTCATGGCTTTATATATCGTGGGAGCAAACACTGTTGCTGTCAAGATAAATAAATCCCCACTGCAGCTGAATGGCGTACCTGAAAACAAAAAAATGGTTAACAATAAAACACAGTAAACAGTAAAGTATAAAAAAATTACATACCTGAAAAGCAAACATGATAAAACACAATAACAATAAATCATTGCAGAATAGAATACAGTAAAAAAGAGCAAAAGAATAGAGAGAGAATAGAGAGAGAGAGAACAATAAAACGACAACTATTTTTGTTTTTTTTATTCCATATTTTTTTTGTGTATTTTTTTTTACACTTTTTTTGTATCTGTAACTTTTGTAACTGTAACCGGTTCCAGGTTCGGGTTTCTCAAAATGCGATGGCATCTTGGGAGATCCTGTGAAAGTGTGCCTAGTCTGTGCAATGCTGTACCCTACGCTAAAACTCAACTAGTGTATGGTAGTGCTCAAAACATTCACCAATGCAAATACCAGGATTGTCAGGACAGGAGGGACAATAATAATGGGTGTCACGCCTATATCGCTTTCTACAGACACGACATTTTCTTTGGGGGGCTCGTTGGGTAGTGGTACTCGGGAGGAAAATGCCTCTCATGCAGCCGGCTTACTGCATTTGGATTGGGAAGGTGAGGTGGAGCTCCCTCTAGAAACAGAAGGGCTCTGACGATCTCTTCCTGGAATTTAAGGAAGGATCCAGTCCGTCCTGAAGCTCTATATAGCACATGAGCGTTCAGCAAAGCCAATTGAAATAAGTATACAGACACTTTTTTATACCAGCATCTGGCCTTATGGGCAACTAGGTACGGCGCCAACAACTGGTCATTGAGGTCCACCCCTCCCATATTTTGGTTATATTCGTGGACACAGAGGGGTTTCTCCACAACACCAGTCGCCGTAGTAATTTGGACAGTCGTGCCTGCATGAAGTGAGGTAAGAACGAAAATATTGTTATCTCTCCACTTCATAGCGAGCAAGTTATTACACTTCAAGCAGGCTCTCTGCCCCAGCCTAAGACAGGAGTCTACAAGCCCCTGAGGAAAGCCCCAGTGATTAGATCGCACGGTGCCACATGCTCCAATCTGATGATTAAATAAGTGACTAAAAAATGGCACGCTCGTGTAATAATTGTCCACGTACAAGTGGTACCCCTTTCCGAATAAGGGTGACACCAAGTCCCACATAATCTTGCCAGCGCTTCCTATGTAGTCAGGGCAGTTTGTCAGCTCTACGTGACTATCTCTTCCCTCGTAAACCATAAAACTACATGTGTGGCCTTGTCACAGAGCTTATACATCTTTACCCTGTATCTGGCACGCTTGCTGGGAAGGTACTGTTTGAATGACAAGTGGCCAGAAAACATAATCAGGGACTCATCAACGCAGACAACTTGATGGGTAGTAAACAAATCTGCAAAACATTGGTTGAAGTGGTTTACGAGGGGTCGAATTTTGTAGAGCCGATCGTATCCAGGGTCTCCATGAGGATGACAGAGTTCATTGTTGTTGAAGTACATGAACCGCAAAATCTGCTCGTATTGTGCCCTGGCCATGGAAGCAGAGAACACGGGCATATGGTGAATTGGGTCAGTAGATCAATATGACCGCGACTCACTCTTTTTGGTTATGCCCATGAGGGCTAGGCCCAGAAAGATCTTAAATTCGGAAACCGTAATTGGCTTCCAATCTCTGGCAAGGGAGGACTAGGGAATAGTGGCGATGTGTTGACCAGCATACAAATTGCTTTGGTCCACAATAGATCTATAGAGATCTTCAGTGAAAAACAGTGAATAAAAATCAAGTGACGTAAAATCAACTGTTGACACCTGAATGCCGGGTTGGCCAGTGAATGGGGGAAGTACAGGTGTTGCAGAAGTGGTGGGTTCCCAATTAGTACTGGCGAATGCAGCAGGCACGACGGGCCTGTGTTTGTTTTCTTGGTGGCAGCAGGACCCACTTTGTGCTTGCCACCTCGCCAGCTTGAACTGCACTTATGGGACTCGCCACATCACCAAGTGTTACTGCAGTGCTGGATTTATGACCAGGGTGTACTAGGCCGCTGGTGTTTGCCAGTTCACCAGAAGGAATAGCAGCGCTAGTACTTCTCTGCTCTATACGAGAGCCCTGTGGTTCTTGCACCTCAACAGCAGAAGAAGATAGGGCTCTGGTATGCCTGAGCTTGGCAGGGACCACTACTCCGTCGTCAGAGCTATCTGTCATGGAGCCGCTGCTGTCTACAGGATCGTATTCTGAGCCTAAATCTGACAGATGAGTGACTTCCTTTTCACTATCTGTCATGCTCAGAAACGTGTAGGCCTCTTCACTACTGTACCTTCGATTTGCCATTTTGGGCTCTAAATTTAGTGGTACAGTAGTGAAACTCACAGGTAAAAAGCTCCTGATTGTTAGCGACTGTATCAAAATGCTGCCAAAAAAACGGTTAGCGAACACAGGGATCAGGGCTGACTCTGCGAACGCTGCAGTTATGTGTTTAGTGTTTTGTAAGTGACAGTGATTGATCAATACTGCACTTGGGTGGGCTGGGCTGGGCTGGGCTGGGCAGAGGTACAAAACGCAGGTGCTAGCAGGTATCTGGGCTGATCCCACTAACACTGCGTTTTTGGGAACCCTAAACTGCTGGGGACGCTAGTATAGATCTGATCAGATCAGATATTGATCCGTTCAGATACTATACCACTAAGGGAGGTGTATGCTGCGTGCGTGGGTGTTAGCGGTACTGGCACTAACCTGACGCTGCCTGGGGCGACGCAGACCCTATCTGACCCTAAAACTTATATCACCCGCCGGGCGATCAGGGGGTTAAACCTTTATTAGGTAATAAACGGCGGGTGCCCTGACACTATAAAAAACAAACTAACCAGCGTCACCCGTAACAGTTATACGGTGATCACTGGTGAAAGGGTTAACTGGGGGCAATCAGGGGGTTAAAACCTTTACTAGGTAGTATATGGGGGTACCTGATGCTATAAAAACCTGACAAACCTAAATACTTACCTACCTAACTAGCGTCACCTGTGAAACTAATACAGCGATCAGATAAACGATCGCTTAGTGACACTGGTGATGGGGGGTGATCAAGGGGTTAAAACTTTATTAGAGGGGGTTAGGGGGGTACCCTAGACCTAAAGGGGCCTACCACTAACTGCCCTACCACTTATAACTGTCACAAATGACACCAATGCAATAATCAGTAAAAAAAAAAAAAAATGCTATGGTGTCACTGTGACAGGAGGTGCAGGGGGGTGATCGGGGGGTGATTGGGTCGTGAAAAGTGTGCCTAGAGTGTTCTATTGTACATGTAGTGTTGGTGTAAACCTACATGATGTCTTCTCTCCTCGGAAGCTGGAAAGAAAAGGCTTCACAAGGAGAGATGATATCACTTGCTCTGCCGCTGTTTACTTTACAGCAGCAGAGGAAGATTATCATTCGCCAGGAGCAATCGTGAGGGGGTGGCCATGAATCAGTGGATTCCCCCGCAGCACGGATCGCTCCTGGAGCTAATCCGACCACCGCAGGCACCGGGGGGGGGGTCCAATCGGACCCCCCATCCACAGGCAGGCAGGGGCGTACAGGTAAGCCCTTATGCCTGCCCATGCTATTGTGCCGACGTACATCGGCATGCGGCAGTTGGCAACTGGTTAATAAAAAACTGTTCTACCACTTGCCAATTTCTTTCAAACCATACCTGAGGGCTTACACCCCAAAACTTTTGGTTAAAATAAAGATATTTCTTCACTAACAATGTCAAATTGTGGAGCCATTGGACAATTTTTATCAACCCATACCTGAGGGCTTTAGTTCTCATTTTTTAGAAAGACACTTCTGTCCCTTCCCACTCTGTATTTAGATCTGTTGTGACTGTTACTTCTAGCCTTCAAAATAAGCCTAGTAATAATTGATGAAAAACATGTGTCTCTGCTAACATCTGGAAAAAGCAATTTTTTACTTATATAATTTAAATAATAGATGATTTTGATATAGACGCTGCTGTCTTCAAGCAAAGCTATTTGTTAAAGTGAAAAAAATAGGAATGTAAGGGTACGCTGTCACTGATGCTGTCCCTGAATATCATACTGTTTTGTAACATCACATTCAGTTTTGAGGCATTTTCCAAACCTGTAATTCAGCACATTAGTGTATTTTCCATGTTGCTTTGCAATGCAATTCGCTCAAAAGTTCAGATTCGCTGAGCATTTTGGGGGATTGGCCAAACTTTGGACAAATCAAATCTTGCAAGGTTTTGTTTATCACTAATCTAATGGTGTTATTCCATTTTACCGCACTAGAAGTGATGGAAAATGATAATGTTTGCTCACTTACTAATAATAACCAGAATACCTCTTGACTCAAAATGATTTTCTCTGTATGGCAATAAGCTGTTTTTAAAGTGATTCCTGTTTTTAAGAGATAACAACTGGCTCTGCAAATCATTTATCCAAGTTGCCAAAACTATTTTAAACTATCAAATATTGATAATTATTATTATTTGCTAAAATTGTTTTTCTCATGTTTGTAGGACTTGCAGTCTGTAGCTAAGGAAATCTCCACATTTCTAGGAATAAAATTAGATGATAAGGCGATGGATATTGTGATAAAAAAAGCATCTTTCAAAGAGATGAAAACAGATCCTCTTGCAAATAAAGAATACGTGCCTGAGAATATTATAGATAAAAAATGTGGGTCATTTATGCGTAAAGGTAACGTATTTTAACTATACTGTAAAATGATTTAGTTCTTACATGTAGGGTTATATTTACTGTATATGCTTTAATGCTTCTGATAGATAGATAGATAGATAGATAGATAGATAGATAGATAGATAGATAGATAGATAGATAGATAGATAGATAGATAGATAGATAGATAGATAGATAGATAGATGCAGTATCTCACAAAAGTGAGTAAACACATTTTTGTAATTTTTTTATTATATCTTTTCATGTGACAAGACTGAAAAAATTACACTTTTCTACAATGGAAAGTAGTGGGTGTAAACTATGTATAACAGTGTAAATTTACTGTCCCCTCAAAATAACTCAACACACAGCCATTATTGTCTAAACCGCTGGCAACAAAAGTGAGTTCACCCCTAAATGAAAATGTCCAAATTGGGCCCAAAGTGTCAATATTTTGTGGACCACCATTATTTTCTGGCACTGCCTTAACCCTCTTGGGCATGGAGTTCACCAGAGCTTCAAAGGTTGCCACTGGAGTCCTCTTCCATTCCTTCATTATCATGGAGCTGGTGGATGTTAGAGACCTTGCGCTCCTCCGCCTTCCGTTTGAGGATGCCCCACAGATGCTCAAAGGGGTTTAGGTCTGGAGACATGCTTGGCCAGTCCATCACCTTTACCCTCGGCTTCTTTAGCAAGGCAGTGGTCCTGTTTGGGGTCGTTATCATGTTGGAATACTGCCCTGCGGCCCAGTCTCCGAAAGGGAGGGGATCATGCTTGACTTCAGTATGGCACAGTATATGTTGACCTTCATGGTTCCCTCAATGAACTGTAGCTTCCCACTGCCTGCAGCACTCATGCAGCCCCAGACCATGACACTCCTGAGCATGTGCACTCAACTGCTTTGGTCAACCATGGCGAGGCCTGTTTTTAGTGGAACTTTTCCTGTTAAACCGCTGTATGGTCTTGGCCACCATGCTGCAGCTCAGTTTCAGGATCTTGGCAATCTTCTTATAGTCTAGGCCATCTTTATGTAGAGCAACAATTCTTTTTTTCAGATCTTCAGAGAGTTCTTTGCCATGAGGTGTCATGTTGAACTTCCAGTGACCAGTATGAGAGAATAAGAGCAATAACAACAAATTTAATACACCTGCTCCCCATTCACACCCGAGACCTTGTAACACTAACAAGTCATATGACACCGGGGAGGGAAAATGGCTAATTGGGCCCAATTTGGACATTTTCACTTAGGGGTGTGCTCACTTTTGTTGCCAGCGGTTTAGACATTAATGATGTCTTAATGAAGGAGTGGAAGAGGACTCCAGTGGCAACCTGTGAAGCTCTGGTGAACTCCATGCCCAAGAGGGTTAAGGCAGTGCTGAAAAATAATGGTGGCCCACAAAATATTGACACTTTGGGCCCAATTTGTTTTGTTCCATATATGTTATTGTGTATCAAAACAGCATACATCATATAAAGTAGTAACATTAGAAAAGATTTGGTTTCAAAACCATATAGTATTACACAACTGAAATGAGATGCGTTTAATGTAATCAAAAATGCAATTTTGTAATATAGGGTCGATAACATGTTATACACATAAACATCTTATCTTAGAATAACTATATAAATTCATATTTTTAAAGTTATAATTATCTGTATTTGACTAATTTCTATTAGACTGATATTAAATTTAGGGGGTAAATAATATATGGAGATGAAAAAAAGGGGGGGGGGCAAATGTAATCTATTATTTCCTTCTCTCTCCTTTCCATTATCTTTTCCCTTCTCTTTCCATTTCTCTTATAATGTTATATTGCCGCTTGATGGTATCCAGTTATATCAGGTTGAAGTGAACTTTGAGATATTTTCTTGTGATATGCTGATTTTCTCAGTGTGATTGATTCTACAAAACTATTCTTTTTTTGAAGGAGTATTTTTTGACCACCAATGGTACAGTATACATGTCTTGCGGAATTTATCATAAACATAGGTAAAGATTTGAGATATTGTTTCTTAGATATTTAGTGTGGTGCAAGAGGTATTGCGCCGAAGTATAGCTTACATTTTCTGACGTGGTTGAAATAATTGTGTCGTGGACCATTTCCCAGAATGTCTGGATCATGGGACACGACCACCATGTATGAACCATGGAGCCTTCTTCATTTCCACATCTCCAACATCTATTAGAGACTTGGGGATAGAATTTGTTTAGCAGGGTGGGTGTTCTGTACCAACGTTTAATAATTTTGCATCCGCATTCTTGAGTTGCTACATTAAGAGATCCTTTGTGGGCATACATAAAAATTGTTTCCCATTCTGTTGATGTAAGTTGGATATTGAGGTCTCGTTCCCATGCTTGACATGACGTACTGGTGAAATCATTTAATTCCCAAAAGAAAGATATATATAAGATAGAAATGGTAAGTCTTTGTGGAGTTTTTTGGGAGCAAAGATTTTCTAGAGTAGTGAGAGGTCTTGTCCATGTGTGAGCTGCCTCATGTTTGGTCAAGTAGTGTTTTATTTGTATATAGTTCCATTGCGGTATGACATTCTGGGTAATTTCTATATTAATATCATCTCTTGATTTGAGAATGTTCCCTCTAAAGGAGTGCTTAGTCAGAATGTCTTTATGGGGCCAATCTCTCTAGAGAAAGTTTTGTTCTAGTCCTGGGGGAAATCTGGGTTGCCTTTCAGCTGAGTCAGGGGACCCAACCAAGATGTTGCTGGTTTTTGAAACTTCGCAAAAGATATCTAAAGTGTGACCAATTAGAGGGTGGGATTTAGCCGCCGATGGATGATGTTTTGGATGTATCCAAGGAAGGGTTTTTAAGGGTTGTGGAATTTGTATGTGTTCTATGGAAACCCAATCTTTAACCAGTTTGTGTATATTCCAATCCACAATTCTTGCTAAGTGAGCAGCCTGGTAATAATTTCGTAAGTTAAAAACGTCTGACATATTGGTAGGAATTTGAATTTCAAGATATGTTAAAGCATTTCTGAACCATGTGAAGGGGAAGTTTTTTTGGCATAATGTCATTGAGTCTGGTGTTAAATATTGAGAGTGTTTAATTTGGAATGATTCATTTTTAAATTTGATACCGATTGGTCATGCATGAGATTAGGGAGTGTTATGTGTGGTTCAGGTAGGAATAAGAGCATATCATCTGCAAAAGCTGCCAGTTTATATGTTTGATTGTGTACTTTAAAGCCTTTTATATCTGGATTTTGTCATATTTTATTTAACAAAGGTTCTAACGCAAGGACAACCAATAATGGGGATAGAGGGCAGCCCTGTCTCGTCCCATTGTGCAAATTAAAGGCGTTCGATAGGTGACCATTGACTCATACTCTTGCTGTTGGATTGGAAGATAGCGCACGGACACTTAATCTCATTTGGGGTGGAATGCCTATAGAGCATAACACTGCGTCCATGTAGTCCCAGGCCACTCTGTCGAAGCCTTCTCTGCATCTAGTGAGAGAAAGAAGCCCTGTTTCTTATTTGATGTTAGCCAATGATGAATATTGAGTGCTTTTATTGTGTTGTTCCAGCCTTCTCTTCTGGGAAAGAACCCGACTTGGTCTAATGATATAAGGGATGTAAGCAGTGGTATAAGTCTATTTGCTAGTATTTTGGCATAGATTTTTACGTCCACGTTTATGAGTTAAATTTGACGATAGTTTGTGACCTGAGTTTCATCTTTTCCATCTTTAGGGATTACCGCTATGTGTGCTTCTAAGAGTTGGGATGGTGGGTTTTTTCCTGTCTAAAGTGAGTAGAAGATTGCTAGGAAGCGTGGTTTCAAGATGTTTGAAAATGTTTTGTAATATTTTAAAGGGAAACCATCTGGTACTTGGGCTTTTCCCAGTTTCATGTCCTTAAAGTGACTGCAAAGGCCTTGTTTTTTTTTTTTTTTTTTAAATAACAAACATGTCATACTTACCTCCAGTGTACAGCTCGTTTTGCACAGAGTGACCCCGAACCTGCTCTTCTGGTGTCCCCTGGCGTCTCTCGTGGCTCCTCCCCACATTTGATAACCCTCTCGGAGAAGCGATTCCCCGAGGGGGTTACCTTGTGGGCGCACTCTCGAGTTAAGCTTTTGTGTCTATAGACACAGAATGCCGGACTCGGCCCCGCCCCCCGGCGCCCGCGTCATTGGATTTGATTGACAGCAGCGGAAGCCAATGGCTGTGCTGCTATCAATCTATCCAATCAAGAGCCGGGAGCCCGTGGAGAGAAAGACAGAATGAAGGGGTTCAGGTAAGTAAAATGCGGGGGCTAGGGGGCCGGTGACTGCCAGGTGTTTTTTCACCTTAATGCATACGATGCATTAAGGTGAAAAGACACGAACCTTTACAACCCCTTTAATTGCTTTGTCAAATTCCACATCACAGATAGGAGATTCTAATTCGTGTGTGGTGTCTACTGAGATTGGAGATGGGCTGTATTTTCGTAAAAATTGTCGAATGAGATGTGTCCTTTTCTCTGAATTTTGTGGACATTTGGGGTTGGAAGGAATATTGTATAGGGATTGATAGTATTGTTCAAATTGTTTGGCTATTTCTTCGTTGGATGAGTGAAATTTGTCATGTTTATCTCTAATTTGGTGTATCGTGGTAGCACTTTTTTTGTTTTGTACCACCTTTGCTAACAATTTCCCACTCTTGTTGCCTTGTTCATAATATATTTTATGTCTGAGGATATATTGCCTTTTCGTTTTATATTGAGTTCCTCTTCAAGTTGATCTCTGTCTTGAGTTAGCTCAGTGAGTGTTGAGGTAGCCATAGTGAGTTCATGTCTTTTTTCAAGTTTGTGGATTTGAGATATGAGGATGTTAATTTTAGTTTGGTGTTCTTTTTTTAATTTTGGCAGTCTTGGCTATAAATTCCTCTCTTATAACACACTTTACTATAAAAGGGACTCTGAGAATCTACCTTTGATAAGTATTATCTATAAAATGACTGCATAATCCATGCCTGCAAGTTAATAATATCCCATATATATAGCATTGACTTATTCTGAAAACTCGATCTGGGGTAACCCTTTTCCCAAATATATTTATTTATCCCTTCATAGCCCTACAATCA
Source organism: Aquarana catesbeiana (assembly GCF_042186555.1). Classification (NCBI taxonomy): domain Eukaryota; kingdom Metazoa; phylum Chordata; class Amphibia; order Anura; family Ranidae; genus Aquarana; species Aquarana catesbeiana. The sequence goes on from NC_133327.1 coordinate 382,525,679, forward strand.
TTTATTTTATCAGTAGTATACTGCCCTCCAGTGGCAGGAGTCATTATTACAGTTGAGCTTAGATTAATCTTAGTAAATTCTATCTAGTTAGTTAAACTTTTTTGTCATTATGAAAAATTTAATCCACCCATTAGTACAGGTAAACATATTAAATTTTGTTTGTATAAATGATTTAGAACAAAACCAACTAAGAAAGCCATAGAGCTAACATATTTATATGCGATCCATTCTGCTGGTCATGAGGGGTTTGATTCCCTGGATAAAAATTGTGTTAGCCTGACAATTTTTGGTATTGTAGTGTTTCACAGATGGAGGTGCAAATATCTCCATATGTGAAATGAATTGGGGATGACATAGATCATATCAGCAAAGTGATCATTTTATAGATTAGTCGACCACCAGGAGGGCATCGTTAGTTTATGTTTTCTATTAAGCAGAGTATTATAGAACATACATATAATGACCACTATTATAAGTAGGCCACACATACACCTTTATATGTATAGCCTAGGTATAGACAAAGAGGAGCAGTTCAGTATTATAAATGTATACATCTCTTGTGACTAGTATAATTGCTTCATCAATTCTGGGCATGGTATTATGTAAGATGAAGGATTTCGGAGTTTATGATTAAAAAAAGACTCCTCGTATGTTGAGATTTGTACGTCATACACATAGTACTCACGAGTATCCTATGATCGAATACTACAAGCGCATAAGACTTATAGATGTCCAGACTTCCCTTCCTTCTTCAGGGCAGTTCATCTGATATGCGCTGTGGATATGAAAAGCGAGAAGAAAACAAATAAGCATAAACAATTAATAAAAAATGGAGGCTGTTAGCTGCGGAGTGGTATTGGTGAAATCAGTGTATATTTGAGAGTAGACAGTTCCATCGGAGACAGCTGTTAAGGTGTCAGTGTTTCAGTTACTGGTTTAAAGGTGGAATATAAGGTATGATGGAGATATTGTCTTTAAAGTTATTCGGGTGTCTATCTGGTCAGCGTGATCCATACGATCCCTGCGGTGTGAAGGGGACAATCCAGGACTGTCCTGGCCTTCTCCTCTCCTATTTAGTTGGGCTGATGGTGATCTACAACGATGATCCCTGTGTCTTTGGGCTCTTGTTTTTAGTAACTTCGATCCACGTGTCTTTGAGCGAAAAATAATTATACCATTCGTGAACCACTAAGTAGGAATGTTTTGTGAATCGCAGATTGCTTGGAGGTCATCTGGAGTGTGTAATAGGGCAGTATAGCCTCTCCATGTGGCTGATAGGCAAAACGGAAATTTCCATCTGTATGGAATGCTTCTGGTACGCAGTAGATCTAGCAGCTGGCGTAATGCTCTGCGTTGCTGCAATGTTATATTTGAGAGGTCTTGGTACAGTTTTATTTAGTTACCATTGAAAATCACACGTTTTTTTTCTCCCTGGCCTTTTTCAGGATAGCTTCTTTTAGAGGAAAGTTGACTAAACAACATATACTAACTCTTGGGGGATCATTGTCATGTCCTCTTGGTCTGAGGGCTCTGTGAATTCTCTCATATTCTATGGGAGAGTCTGGTGGCCTGTCTAATCAGGGCCATCTTTTCGCATGGGCATGCTGGGCAGTTGCCTGGGGGCTTCACTTGCCTGGGGGGCCCCACCTGCCCAGCGACCCAGGGTCGTCTTACCCAGGGGCTCCAAGTACTCATGGGGTCCCATCAGGGCTGGCTCCGATCTAGGGGGATGCAGTACTCGCTCTCGGCTCAACTGCGCATGTGCAGTTCCCGGATGGAGCCGGCAGAGACCGAGAGTCTCCCATCATCTATCTGAGTGAGTGAATCTATTTGTATCCCCCCTTTCTTTCAGCGCACCTTATTCAAGTTGCTCACAGGAGAAGCTGAGAGGGGAGGAGTGGAGCCAGTCTGCAGTGGAGGACGGAGTTCAGCCTAGCCTAAGGTAAGCTAGCTGAACAACATGCAGTCCTGTCGGTGGCTTATCTTAGTGGGCAGGAGAAGGGGGAGAGGATGGGCTCTGTATAGCAGGCTCCTATCTCATGCTGTTACACTAGATCGTTTTTGTGTGTGGCTGTGAACTGCTCTGTTTCTAAAGGGAGCACGTTTTCTGAGATCTCCCCCCAATCTCTATTACACCTCCCTGTCCTTATCCATTATCTGCTCACCAGGCACAGCCTCCTCTCCTGTATGACCACCTCATGCGTCAGGCTGTGGCACCACAAATGCCAGCATGCCAGGAGAGGGGAGGCAGCAGCAATATCACAGATCAGGCTGGTTTTGTAGATGAAAAGTGCTGGTGTTGTATAGTGTGTTTTTTAAAACATATGATCATTATACATTTGATTATTGTGCTTGATGGTCCTAAGGTGTTTATTATTCATATTTTTTTTAGTAAGTAGTAAGTTAGTGTGAAAGCGCACTGGAGTATTTTTATTTGTTTATAATGGAAAGAGAGTAGTAATGATGGGGGAGATGGATGGACAGAGAGATGGAAAGAGTGAGGAGTGAGTTAGGCCCCTTTCACACATACACGTTCAGGTCTGTCTGTCAGTTTTTTTAGGTGGACCTGATCGGACGCTCCATTCACCTCTATTTAGCGACGGATGTCAGCGGTGACCTGTCTGCTGGCATCCAATCTGCTAATCCAGATGGATGGAAACCCTATTGTCCATCCCTCTGGCAGATGGGATGAAAACGTACAGGCAGATCTGTTTTCATCCGATCCCCCATAGAGGAGAGTGGAGCTCTGACAGGTCCGTCTCTCCACAGTGAACAGAGACGGACCTGTTATCCGTTGGCTCAGCGGAGCGATCCCTGCTGAGCAAGCGGAGTCCGTGAAAACGGACATGTGTGTGAAAGAGCCCTAAAGAATGGAGGTATAGACTGGGTGACAGAGAGATGGATGATGGGATAGAGCAAGGCATAGAGGGATGTGAGTGAGACAGAGAAATGGAATGATGAAGCAAAGGTTGGAGGGATGGAGTTATGGAAAGAAAGAGGGAGAGACAGAATACTAGAGGGATGAAAGTGATGGAGGATAGAAAAGGTGGAGGGATATAAGGCACAAGGAGTTGTGGAAAGATAATGAAGGGAGGGATAGAGTAACAGAGGGATGGAAGTGATGCAGGGTGAAGAGGTTGGAGGGACCCGCAATAGAGGGAGGGATGGAGACAGGAGGTCTTTAGAACTGGGGACATACATTCTTGTGATCCTGGTTGCTACCTGGGATTGGGTTGCGTTTGGTGAGCAGTAGTGCAGGCTTGTGGGGGCCCCAATGCATTACTTTGCCCAGGGGCCCACAATGCTATTAGGATGGCACTGTGTCTAATAGGTCATTAAAGATGGTTGAGGCTGTTTTTTCCAGAGGATCCTGATCGGTAGGCTCTGGGACTCGTCTTATGCGTATATTGTGGCGACAGCCGCGATTATCGAGATCCTCTAGGTGCCTGTGTAATTCTATGATATGTGACAGGTGCATGTCTGAGGATTTTTGTGCTTGCCTAATTGCATCCATATGGCTTGCTGAGGCCTGTTCCACTGACCCCATCCTGGTTGCAATAGACTGTATGTCCGTTTTGAGATCTGTGATCGCCACAGTCAGTGTGGATTTAATGTCCATAGCCACCATTTGTAAGTCAGCATCACGCTGTGTGCTGTTTCACTCAGGAGACCGTAGCTGCAGGGCAGCATGCATTTCTGCTCTGAGCTGTGTGGCCTTCTCCAGCAGAGATTCTAAACATTGCGGGGATGTTTCCTGGCGGCTGTGAACCCGGTTCGAGTTGCGGGTGGCTGAGGAGCTTCGCTCATCCTTTCCTATGTCTGGTACGCTCTTTGATATCCCTGTGGCTCGTTTTTACTGCTCCGGTGTGTGGGAGAACAGGAGTCAGGCATCCATGTTAGAACGGCTCCAGACCACGCCCCCCCAAATTTTCACTTAGGGGTGTACTCACTTTTGTTGCCAGTGGTTTAGACATAGATAGATAGATGTAGATATCTATCTATTTATCTCTAGATAGATAGATAGATAGATAGATAGATAGATAGATAGATAGATAGATAGATAGATAGATAGATAGATATGTATATTTTTTTTATATAGATAAATGATGAAATGCAGCATGGACCTTCTAGTCACCTGTAGCTTTGTTGCCAACATTGTAAAAATATTTTTAGGGACACTTTTGGCTGTAGGCGCATTATAATTAGGGGACGGGGCATGCATTTGTAGGCGTGGCATAGCTAAAATAAAAAATGTGGTGCGTCGATAAATGGGCGCACCACAATGGGCTCGTCATTTACGAGTTCAGGTTTTAAAGTGATGAAAGAGCTGGGTCTCATAGTAAATCCACACACATTGGAGGGCCAAAGTCTACACTGTCTGGTGCATAATTACCCAAAATATAGATTTATCTGATAAAATGGCCACAGAACCCTGTTTGTTAGTCAGTGATGAACTACCCATTGGGTGCCTATTGTTCAGCAAAAAATATGACCAATTATTCAAAGGTCTGAAGACCATTCCCATCTTGACGCACCTGCTTTTACCTGAATCAGCTTACTAAGGCACTTAAAGGAGAAGTATAGTCAAAGCTAGTTTGGCTGTACTTCTTCTGTGGATCACAGAAGTTCAGTTTGTTCTGCACTCCTGTGACCCATTTTTAGCAGACAGCGGGCTGAATTCACAGAGCCAGTCTAGTCTTTGGAAAGATTGTGACGGTATGGTCGGGACCAGCCCATATGCCTTGAGTGGCAACCGGCTCAGGATTTTAGCGAGCCACTGAGAGCCTGAGCTGGCCGCTCCTGTCCAGTGGGCAGTGGGGTGGGGCAGAGCAGAGAGCCGGTGACTGACAGGCACCTGCTCTCCGCCAAAGCGATCAGTGGTGTTGGATCACTCGGTTCTCAGTCTTAGAGCCGGCAGGGGACATTTTAAAAGAGAAGTGTAGGAATGTTTGTTTTTTTCTTTTTAATCATACTTACTTAGGTGGACCTAAGTAAGTATGATAAAAAAAAAAAAAAAACGTTCCCATACTCCTCTTTTAAAATCTGAAGAAGAATTTAAAAGTAAACAGTGAACAGTCCCAAAGATCAACTCACCAACCAGTCTGCCAACTGACCAAATAGACCTGTCCAACAGTCTGCTTTAAAAACAGGGGTTTAGTTAGCACACATTTGCAAACGCATGCATAAGCTGCAAGGCCTCTTCACTACACCCTGTGTATGTTTGCAGTCCTAATGCTACTGAATTTATAAGCATCTCCACAATGGAAACTCATGCATTGAATGGATAGATAAGGGGCAGGTGGATTGGAGGCAGCCCAATCCCCCTTAAAAGAACAGGAGCACACTGGACACCCAGCAAGAGCACAGTGGCAGCAAAGGTGTACAGTGTGTCCCCAGTAAGGATGAGCTCCGGGGTGTTCGCACAGCCCACATGCAGGGCCCGCCAGGAAGTTGGCACGGTGCTGCGCTAATCACAGGCAGTGAGACATTTTCCCGATGTGCGGCTGCAGAGATCGGGAAATGTCTCACTGCCTGTGATTAGCGCAGTGCAGTGAGACTTCCTGGCGGGCTCTGCATGTGGGCTGTGCGAATACACCAGTAACAAACAAATGGCCCCTGCCCCCACCTATAACTGGCCTTCAGAGCAAGGAGCACATGGAAGGTCAATCACATGAAAGACAAAAACAGAACATTCCATAGCTCAACTCACCAACCAGTCTGCAACTGACCAAATTAACCTGTCCAACAGTCTGTGTTAAAAACAGGGGTATAGTTAGCACACATTTGCAAACGCATGCATAAGCTGCAAGGCCTCTTTACGGCACCCTGTGTATGCTTGCAGTCCTAACGCTGCTGAATTTATAAGCGTTTCCACAATGGAAGCACATGCATTAAATGGATAGGTGAGGGACAGGTGGGCCTGGAGGCAGCCCGATCCCCCTTAAAGGAACTGTGAAATCTGCTTCCATTTTGGGGACACTTATAAATTCAGTAGCATTAGGACTGCAAGCATACACAGGGTGCAGTGAAGAGGCCTTGCAGCTTATGCAAGCCTTTGCAAATGCGTAGCAACTAAACCCGTGTTTTTAACGCAGGCTGTCATGTCAATTAATGTCATCAGGCTTTCTCTTCCTTAGCTTCATAAGAAAACTATATATATATATATATATATATATATATATATATATATATATATATATATATATATATATATATGATTTAAAAATGCAAGGTCACTGGGAAAATAAAGTTAATTAAATGACAGACGTAAGGTAGGTGCCAAAAAACTAAACTCTAGAACTTTCAGAGAGTTTCACACTACACAAGAGTCCTTTTCATATTCATCATCAGTGACTCTAATCTTATAGTAGTGAGCTATAATCTTATAGTAGTGAGCGCTAATCTTATAGTAGTGAGCTATAATCTTATAGTAGTGAGCTCTAATTTTATAGTAGCTCATTCGGCAGTTCATATATTCCAGCATGCTACAACAAGGCATCGTCAAGAAGCAGTCCTGATATCATTATTCATTTTTTATATTTATAGCAAGAAGCCATATGCAAATGTACCCCTTTTCTCTCACAGGGCCTCCAAGTAGGAATCTCAAATACCTTGCAAGAATCAACATCTTTAATGGCTTCATGCTCCAATCTCAGTGTGTATTTGTCAGTCTCATAATTATTTGCTTCATTCTCTTTGTCATAGTAATGCTTCCTGCTCTTCCCATATTAACCTTAAACTTCTAGGCTGTATATTGTACCAGGAAGAGTAAAGAAAACGTGCAGTTTGCCAGCAGTGTGACTGTTATTGGTGTTATTTGCTCACTCATTGCTCATAAAAGTTGAACACGAGGGATTTATTTGTATCATAGTCCAGATTTAGGGTTATACCAGGACAAATTACACTCATAATACACCTTCTTTCTATCTCATATTCTTTTAATGAACACGATGCTCCTACTCTGTTCTCCATCAGGAAATATTTCAGTTGGGCCAACTTGACTGGTTCTGTCAATAACAGTAATTACAAAGATGCTTTGCTTCCCCAAGACAAAATATATGGCACTAGCCAGGACCAGATTAAAAGCATCATGGGCCTGGGGCTGAGGATTTAGGTGGGCCTCAGATCTACAGCAACTGCACTTTCAGTGCAATTTCAAATGCACTTTGCACTTGTAGTTTGCACTTGTAGTGCAAAGTGTATTTGCCTTTAGTAAATAACCCCCTATGTATTTTTTATATAGTGACAGCGAGTTCAGGGAGAAGATTCTACTCTTGCTGTCACTAGATCCAGTGGATAGGGGAGATGCTGCAGTGGGAATTGGGAACATGTCACATGTTCCCAAAGGTGAACTTATCCTTTAACCACTTTCCTACGGGCACTTTTACCCCCTTCCTGCCCAGGCCAATTTTCAGCTTTCAGCGCTGTCACACTTTGAATGACAATTGTGCGGTCATGCAACCCTGTACCCATATGTCATTTTTTTCTTTTTTTTACACAAATAGAGCTTTGTTTTGGTGGTATTTAAACATCACTGGGGGGTTTTATTTTTTGCTAAACATGAAAAAAGACAGACATTTAAAGAAAAAAAAATTTTTTTTTCTTAGTTTGTTATAAAATGTTGCCATAAGTAATTTATCTTCTTCACTGATGGGCACTGATTATGCTACACTGATAGGTGGCACTGATAACCACCAATGACATGAGGCACCACTGATGGTGATGGGCATCGATTAGGCGGCACTGATGAGGCAGCACTGATAGGCACTGATGGGCACCAATGAGGCAGCACCGATGGGCATTGATAAGGCGGCGCTGATGAGGCTGCACTGATCGGCTCTGAAGAGCTGCACTGATAGGCAGCACTGATGGGCAATGATAGGTGGCACTGGCAATGATGAGTTGCATTAATTGGAACTGATGAGCTGCACTAATGGGCAGCACTGATGGGCTCTGATAGACGGCACTGACAGAAAGCACGTATGGGCACTGATAAGGCGGCACTGATGAGGCAGCACTATTATGCGGCACTAATGGCCTGCACTGATGGGCACTTATAGGCAGCACTGATGGGTGGCACTGATGAGATGCACTGATTGGTGGCACTGATGAGATGCACTGATAGGCAGCACTGATGGGCAATGATAGGTGGCACTGGCACTGATGAGCTGCACTAATGGGCACTGATGAGCTGCACTAATGGGCACTGATTGCAGCACTGATGGGCTCTGATAGGCGACACTGACAGGCAGCACTTATGGGCACTGATAAGGCGGCACTGATGAGGCAGCACTATTATGCAGCACTGATGGGCATTTATAGGCAGCATTGATGGGTGGCACTGGCACTGATGAGCTGCACTGATAGGCAGAACTGATGGTCAATGATAGGTGGCACTGATGAGCTGCATTAATAGGTACTGACAGGCAGCACTCATGGGCTCTGATAAGGTGGCACTGATGAGGCTGCACTATTATGCGGCACTGATGGCCTGCACTGATGGGCACTTATAGGCAGCACTGATGGGTGTAGTGATTTAATAATATATTTTGGGTGGATATTGTATAGTGGTATCGTGGGTATGAGAATTAATTAGTAAGTACTCTTCCGCAGCAACCCAATTCTTCCAGAGAGATGCACTTTATTGACTTCCAACACAGAACAAAGTCCAAAGTCCACAGATGACAAAAAAATCCGACAGAGTATATAATTCAGAGACCCATTTCCTAGGTCTGTTTGTGCATACACAGACAAGCCTAACTTAAACTAAATGCCAGCTTGAATGTCCTCTATGAAATACTAGTCCACTAGGAGGGAGTTTCTGCTAGGTCAACCCAAAATACTCTTTGATCTTATTGTTACCCCCTCAAGTCTAATTACCATCAATAAATACTTCTTCTATGGTCCTTTAAACAATGTACCCTTTGAAATGTTCAATTAGGTTTCCAGACCATACCTCACCTCACACACCTAGGTAGACTTGCCTAAGATCAACACATCAAAGAGTCTTCAGCTGTCCCCTTGATATGTTAAAATTCAGTTGACTTGGACAATTCTACTGAATTTCTGGTCAACATGGCACTCCAATACAATATTATACATAAATCGGCCAACATATTACAACAATGGGCACTGATTGGTGGCACTGAGAGGTGGCACTGGCTAGCTGCACTAATGGGCACTGATAGGTGGCACTGATGAGCTGCACTGATAGGTGACACTGGCATTGATTGGATGGCACTGATAGAGGGCACTGGCACTGAAAGGTGGCACTGATGAGATGCACTAATGGGCACTGATAGGTGGCACTGAGCTGCACTGATAGGTGGCACTGATAGAGGGCACTGGCACTGAACGGTGGCACTGAGATGCACTACTGGGCACTGATAGAGGGCACTGGCACTGAAAGATGGCACTCATGAGAAGCACTAATGGACATTGATGGGCTGGCTGCCTGCACTGATATAGCCATGCCCCCCCCCCCCCCCCCCAAAAAAGAAAGTTAACCATTTCAGCCAGTATTGGTACACACTTCTTCTGCACAACAATTAGGACTTATCTGTCTGACAGTGACTTCCCCAGCGGGCCAGCGCTCATGGCTTACTTACTTGAAGTTTTGTAGATCCTTTCTTCTCCTGGCCCTCACAGCACCGCCCGCACAGCACTCCTTTTGCAATCGAGCCTCATGAGACACCGGAGACAGCCTCTGGATGACGTCACGCCGGCCGGGACATCAAGCTACACCTACAGGGGAGGAGCACGCTCAGCCTTGGCGCACTGGCAACGCCCACGCCGCAAGAGGCTCTACTCTGCATGATAGCCACAGCCCGGCGCCCATGATTAAATGTTGTTCAGCTGACTGACTCAATGGGCCTACAAATAATGCAGCTGCCTGCTGGACAATGTCAATGTATTATATAGCGGCCGATGGTTGGCGGCCGATGGCCGGGCCCTGGCAAGAGAGTTTGGGCCTATATTATGATGGGGGCCTGGAGCTACAGCTCCAATAGCCCCTATGCTAATCCGGGCCTGGCACTAGCTTCTAACAAATCTTCATACTTAATGGTGAAAATATTCAAACTCACCACTTCCTCATGCTCTTATTCTGAAAACTATTCTTCAGAGGTGTAGAAATAAATAAAGAAACTCACAAAAGTGAGTACACCACTCACATTTTTGTAAATATTTTATTATATCTTTTCATGTTACAACACTGAAGAAATTACACTTTACTACGATGTAAAGTAGTGAGTTTACAGCTTGTATAACAGTGTCAAATTGATATCCCCTCAAAATAACTCAACACAGTCATTAATGCCTACATTTCTGGCAAAAAAGTGAGTACACCCCTAAGTGAAAATGTCCAAATTGGGCCCAATTATCCATTTTCTCTCCCCTGGTGTCATGTGACTTGTTAGTGTTACAAGGTCTCAAGTGTGAATGGGGATCAGGTGTGTTAAATTTGGTGTTATCACTCTCACGCTCTCATACTGGTCACTGGAAGTTCAACATGGCACCTCATGGCACAGAACTCTCTGAGGATCTGAAAAAAAGAAATATGACGTCAGAGGAAGGTGGGGTAGCCCATTTACGTCACTGAGTGGCCCCGCTCTCAGCTATAGAACAGCTGTCAGGAGAAGAAGCGTCACTCGGCTGGAGCCTCCCATGGAGGTGGAGCTGTTGCGGCTTTTTTTTTTCTTTTTTGGGCTCGTCTGCGGCGTGAAATGGATTTACATTGCGGAACATTTTTATTATTTATCTTTTAATAAAGGACTTGTCCCAAAGTATCTCCTGTCTTTTTTACTATTTTTTACACTTTTTGGTGTGAAATGGTAGGGGTAGAATGTACCCGTTACCAATTCACATAGGGGGGGAGGCCGGGATATGGGGGTCCCCTTGTTAAAGGGGGCTTCCAGGTTCCGATAAGCCCCCCACCCACAGACCCCCACAACCAACGGGCAAGGGTTGTGGGGTTGAGGCTCTTGTCCCCATCAACATGGGGATAAGGTGCTTTGGGGATGACTCCAAAGCATCCCCCCATGTTGAGGGCATGTGGCCTGGTACAGTTCAGGAGGAGGTGCTCTCTCGTCCCCCCCTCTTTTCCTGCGGCCTGCCAGGTTGCGTGCTCGGATAAGGGTCTGGTATGGATTTTGGGGGGACCCCTACGCCATTTTTAAAAAATTTTGGTGCAGGGTTCCCCTTAAAATCCATACCAGACCTGAAGGGACTGGTATGAATTTTGGGGGGGGACCCTTATATAAAAAAAAAATCGGTGCAGGGACCCCCCCCCCACACAATTTTTTTTTTAATTTTTGGTTCGGGTTCCCCTTAATATTCTTAACAGACCCAATGGACTGGGGAGGGACCCATGCCATTTTTAAAAATGATTTTCATCTATATTGCCAGGTCCTGACAATTCATTACAGCCGCGAGCTGTTTTAGATGACTTTTTTTCCTTTAGAAATGTCATTTTGCTTTGGTACTGTTCTAAACACGGGAAAACTGCACCGCTTTACAGGCATACTATAGACACCTCCAGGCACGATATTTAAAGGAATATTTCATTTTTAGTGTTTCACTTTAAGCATTATTAAAATCACCGCTCTCGAAAAAAAAAAAAAAAAACTGCCATTTTTAAACATTTTTTTGCATTGATATAGGTCCCCTGGGGCAGGACCCAGGTCCCCAAACAGTTTTTATGGCAATAAATTGCATATAAGCCTCTTAGGATTAGCACTTTTGGTTTTTCATGTTAATGTCCCATAGACTTTAACGGTGTTCCGCAGCTTTTGATTTTGCTGAGAACACCACATAATGTTTGCTGCTCAACTCGAACATCGGGCTCATCCCTACTTACCTCGGTGGATGGAACATTAGACCAATGCTGCGGCTGTCCCCCACTGTCTCTGCACTGGGAACTGAGCCACCGAACATCGCCGATGGCTCGGTTCTCACAGATCCACGAGAGGAAAGCTGCTGACTGTCAGTCAGCGTCTCTCCTCTCTGCTTTATTCACGATCACTGGAGTGCTGAGCTGTGGAGGGGCGGGGAGAGGCTGTCTCAGTGGCTCAGGGGCTTGCTGAGACGCTGAGACTGCCATCAATCAAGGCAGCTGGTGGATCCAGAATTGGAAGTCGGGATTACACGCTGCCTCGTCGACTGGTGGCAGTGATGTCAGCGGAGAGTGGACTTCAGAACGCTCTCCCCTGAAAACGGGTCACAGGAGTGCAAAACGAATTGCACTCCTGTGACCCATAGGAGAAGCCCAGCCTAAAAAGCTCAGGCTGGACCTCTCCTTTAAGTTTTTTAAGTCTAATTCTAATTCTGTCCTCTGTTAGCCATGAGGGTGCTTTCTGTGATATGTCATGAGGATAAACATTGCAGTTTTGGTTACTGAAGCCCCCCAATTCCCTTGTGAAGACTGAGGAGAAGAAAAAATTAAATACCTTTGCCATCTCTCGATCCTTGGTAACCAGATTCCCTTCATCATTCTTTATGGGACCAATATGATCTGACCTCCCTTTCTTACTATTTATGTACTTAAAGAATTTCTTGGGATTTTTTTTACTCTCCTCCGCTATGTGCCTTTTGTGTTCTATCTTAGCCTTAGTGATGATTCCCCGGGCTTGAATTTATTGAAAGCCTTCTCCTTTGCTTTTATATGTATTTTTATGTTGGAGTTAAGCCACCCAGGACTTTTATTAGCTCTTTTAAATTTATTTCCCATTGGGATGCACTGGCTAATGCCCTTTTTTAATATGCTCTTAAAGCATACCCATTTTTCCTCTGTGTTCTTTGTTCCTAAGATTTGCTCCCAATTATTATCTTCTAGCAAGGATCGTAGTTTAGGGAAGTTGGCTCTTTTGAAATTCAGTGTCTTTGTATTCCCCTTATGTTTCCTATTTGTGTGATTTATACTAAAAAAAATTGACCTGTGATTGATGTTTCCTAAATTACCCCGTATTTCCACATCCGTGATCAGGTCTGTATTGTTGGTAATCAGTAGGTCTAGTAACACTTTGCTTCTAGTTGGTGCACTTACCATCTGTAGCATGAAATTGTCCTGCAAGACATTTAGGAACTGGCGAGCCTTAGATGAATGTGCGGCTCCTTCCACCTAGTCTATGTCTGGATAAATAAAATCCCCCATTATTATGACACCTCCCATTCTTGCCGCTAATCTAGATTGTGATAGGAGGTCTGCCTCTGCCTCTTCCCTCTGGTTAGGGGGCCTATAGCATACTCCCAGTATTACTTTCCCCTTAGTTTCCTCCCTTTGTAGCTCTACCCATTAGGATTCCACCTCCTCCCTTGCTCCCTTAGTGATGTCATCTGTCACATTCACTTGTACATCAATTTTGATATACAGGTATACCCCTCCCCCTTTTTTACCCTCTTTATCCCTGCGATATAGGGAATACCCTTGAATGGTTGCCAGCCAATCATGAGAGCTGTCGAACCACGTCTCTGTTATTACTACACAATCAAAATCCTCCATGTACAACAGTAGTTCTAGTTCTCCCATCTTGTCCGCCAGACTACTGGCATTGGTGAACATGCCACGTAGTTTAGACTGGTCGCATACTATCTCCCTATTGGGTACTCTGGGGTTGCAAATAGGACTTGTTACTATATATACCTCGGGTTTAGGTGCTTTAAGCAACCTACCACTAATGCCCCCAATACTACCCTCTGGATAGGGATGAGCCCGATGTTCGAGTCGAACATAAGTTCAACTCAAATATCGGGTGTTTGCCTGTTCGCCTAACAGCGAACATTATGCGGTGTTCGCAGCAAATTCGAAAGCCGCAGAACACCGTTAAAGTCTATGGGACATTAGCATGAAAAACCAAAAGTGCTTATTCTAAAGGCTTATATGTATTGCCATAAAGTATTTAGGGACCTGGGTCCTGCCCCAGGGGACATGTATCAATGCAAAAAAAAGTTTTAAAAATGGATGTTTTTTTTCTGGAGCAGTGATTTTAATAATGCTTAAAGTAAAACAATAAAAATGAAATATTCCTTTGTTTAGAACAGTACCACTTACATTTCTAAAGGAAAAAAAAGTAATTTAAAACTGCTTGCGGCTGTAATGACTGCTTGCGGCCACTCGGTGACGTAAACGGGCGACCCCGCCATTCTCTGACGTCACGTCGCGTCAGGGGGTTGGCCCCACCCTCAGCTTTATAACAGCTGTCACCGAGAAGACGCGTCACTCAGCGGTAGCCTCCCATGGAGAAGGAGCTGTTGCGGCTTTTTTTTTTTTTTTTTTTCGGCTAGTCGACGGCGTGAGATGGATTTACATCGCAGGACATTTTTATTTTTTTATCTTTTAATAAAGGACTTGTTCCAAAGTGTATTCTGTCTTTTTTACTATTTTTTTGTGAAATGGTAGGGGTACTATCTCTGTTACCAATTCACATGGGGGGAGGCCTGGGATCTGGGGGTCCCCTTGTTAAAGAGGGCTTCCAGATTCCGATAAGCCCCCCGCCCGCATACCCCCACAACCACCGGGCAAGGGTTGTGGGGATTAGGCCCTTGTCCCCATCAACATGGGGACAAGGTGCTTTGGGAACCCCAAAGTATCCTCCCTATGTTGAGGGCATGTGGCCTAGTACGGTTCAGGAGGGGGGGCGGTCTCTCGTGCCCCCCTCTTTTCTTGCAGCCTGCCAGGTTGTGTGCTTGGATAAGGGTCTGGTATAGATTTTGGGGGGACCCCTACACCATTTTTTTTTTAAATTTGCCACAGGGTTCCCCTTAAAATCCATACCAGACACTTCGGGGCCCCTACGCCATTTTTGAAGGACCTGGTATGGATTTTGAGGGGTCCCCCAAGCAATTTTTTTTTTTTTAAATTGGTTCGAGGTTCCCCTTAATATTCATACCAGACCCAAAGGGCCTGGTAATGGACTGGGGCGGGGAACCCATGACATTTTTTTCAATGAGTTTTATCTATATTGCTGACAATTCATTACAGCCGCGATCAGTTTTAAATGAATTTTAGAAATGTCATTTTGCTGTGGTACTGTTCTAAACACGGGAAAACTGCGCCACTTTACAGGCATACTATAGACACCCCCCCAGGCACGATATTTACAGAAATATTTCATTTTTATTGTTCCACTTTAAGCATTATTAAAATCACTGCTCCAGAAAAAAATGTCCGTTTTTAAAACTTTTTTTTGCATTGATACATGTCCCCTGGGGCAGGACCCAGGTCCCCAAACACTTTTTATGACAATAAATTGCATATAAGCCTTTAAAATGAGCACTTTAGATTTTTCATGTTCATGTCCCATAGACTTTAACGGTGTTCGGCCAAATTTTTTGCATGTGCGAACCGAACCAGGGGGTGGTAGGCTCAGCCTTACCTCTGGAATATGTTCTGCGCTGACTATCTCTACCTCTGGTCCCTCCCCCCGTTGCCTAGTTTAAAAGCCCCTCTAACTTTTTGGCCATCTTCACTCCCAGCAGATCTGCACCTTCCCCATTTAGGGGCAGTCCGTTCCTTCTATAGAGCTGGTAACTGACTGAGAAGTCACCCCAGTTCTCCAGGAACCTAAACCCCTCCTTTCTACACAAGCTTCTCAGCCACTTGTTTACTTCCCTAATCTCCCTTTCTGGTGTAGCTCCAGGTACCTGCAGTATTTCTGAGAATACTACCTTGGAGGTCCTTTTCCTCAATTTAGCTCCTAAGTCCTTAAAATCATTTTTTTAAGACACTCCATCTTCCTCTCACTTTGTCATTGGTGCCAACGTGTCTTCTTCAGCCCCTCCCAGTAATCTGTCCACCAGATCCGTGATGTGCTGAACCCAAGCACCCGGTAGACAACATACAGTTCGGCGCTTCAGGTCTTTGTGACAGACTGCCCTCTCTGTCCTTCTAAGAATTGAGTCCCCTACCACCAGAATCTGTCTTTCCTTTCCCTTGGCTTTACTCCCGACCTCACTGGAGGAGTTATCCCCTGGCAGCTAGGGGAGTGACTCAGCTCCAGCAGTGCTGGTCCCTGACTGGTTTCACCAATGTCACTCAATGGGGCGCACTTATTGGGATGTTTCAGCCCAGGACCGGCCTCCCTGACTCTTTCCCCTATATCCTTCCTGACTGTCACTCATCTACTCTGCTTTGGTGCCTGCCCCTCTTTATCTCCACCCGCCTCTGTGCTGGCCCCTGCCAACACCTACCTGGTACGATCCCAACTCTCCTTTAGTATGGAGGGACTTCTCATTGTTGATAGTTGCTTCTCTGGATTCAGAACCTGGGCTTCCAGGGAAACAATGAGCTTACATTGTACACAGCAGTATTCGCCCTTGATCAGATGATCAAGGAATGCATACATGCCGCAAGATGTACACCAAGTTGAATCTCCACACCCGCCAGGCATCGTACCCATAATTTAATGGGGATTGGGGATTATACTCTGTCCAAATTAATTAACAGCTAGCTTCCTGACACTAATACTCAACAATACACAGGTTCTCAACAAGACAATACACAGGTACTCGCAAAACACGTGCACTCACAGCCCACGTGCACTCATAGTCCACGTGCTCTCACAGTCTCTTCATGTTTTAGACAGGTTTTGATTACTGCCTGAAGAATCATTGAGGAGATTTTTCCTCACTTTCTGACCCTGTGACAATTTGGTCACAGTAGGGCTAGGTTTACATTTGAGGGTGTGCGGGAAATCATGTAATCGGACACCTTCCCACACCCACAGAGAAAAACATCCCCCTGCTTAGGAGATGTGTGGGGGCACCATTAACCCTAATGGCACCCCATGCACTGAAAACTGTAGCATGGTTTCCCAGTGGCCACATTTTTGTAAATGGTGCAGGGACCTTTTCTCTATGTTTTCAGGAGGTACAGCATATTCAAATGAATGGGCTGCTTTTGCTGGGCAAATGCAGCCACTGGAAACCACAGAGATGTGAACCTGGGGGTAAGTGAGAGAAAATCTTCAAAGGGTACACAGGCAGAAATAAAATTATGATGCAGGGTTTTAGCCTTCCCCTATGCATTTTGTGGTCTCTGTATTCAAAATGCTGGATAAATTAGTTGTTTTCAAGTTGTGTAGGTCATATATTTAATTTCAGGCAAGCTGAAAACAATTCCCTTACATCATAGTAGGCTACTGTTCCTAAATAAATACTTTATTGTAATCAGTCTTAGAAGCATTTTGAAGGCATTATATGCAAAGGATCCATTTTTCATGTTCTTTTTTAAAAAAGTTTTTTTTTTTACAATTTTCCTCATTTTTGGCTATAATGTGTCACTATTTATGTATAATTTTTAATGTATGTATTACTATCATCTATTAAATGTATCTATCACTTATAAAACTCTCAACAGGTATTAAATATAAGAGTACCAGTTGTCATGAACTGAGCATAGACCGAGATAATGTCTGTCATCTGTAGGCATCACATGATACAACTAATCAATCGATAACCATGATTATGTCTAATGAAATCCGACCAAGCAGAGGGTTTTTTTTGCCTCATTTAAAAGCCTGTAAGATTAATATTTATTTTATAATGTATATAAATATTGTAACTTGGATTTGTGTTATTTTATCTTCAGGTCAAGTTGGAGACTGGAAAAACATAATGACTGTGGCACAGAGTGAAACATTTGATAAACTATTGCAGGAGAAAATGGGAAATTTATCACTAAATTTTACCTGGGAATTCTCAGAATGAACAAGAATAGCCTTCAGTTTTCTCTCATTTCACTTTCTTATCTCATGTCATGACAAAAATACAAATGCATTTTCCTTGATTTAAAGCAAGTGGTAAATATATAATCATAATGTATGTTATTATTAAAAAAATAGTAAATCAGAATTTGAATCTTTTCTAAACATGATAACCATTGTCTGTTTTCATTTATTGCATGTAACCAGAAATTCTGTAACTCCTAAATTCCTGGAGGCACATAGGAATTGGTGAAAATCTTACATTATACAATGGTCATACATTAGACAATTTTCTTGTACAATTTTCCTTTAGGCTTACCAAAATCATATAATTTGAGGTCAAACCTAAACAACTTAATTTTTTTTTTTTAAACATTCAAAGTTTATTAAATTTCAACAGCAGAATAGAAATGTATACAAACTTACATTGAAGATGTACCTTACACATAGATATATACGGTCTTTTGCATATGGTAACGAGTGATATTATATAACGTATCTAAACCTGTGCAATAGAGGTCGATATAAAGCGTCATACATACGTTTCTTGACTATCTGACATCTGTTATTGGTTCATTATCTTGGTAATTTGTAAATGAAATCTTTAACTCTGTTTCATTGAGAACCTATACAGGCACAATTAATTTTTAATCGGAATCATTCTATACCAATATATTTTTGTTTATAAAGATAAAGATTATAAAGTGATGAAAAGAGAAAAGATTAGGGTAGGATCAGGGGAGGGTATCAGATACGGGTTGCATGGTCTTTTAACTAGAGCATGCAATTCCAGAGGTAGTCAAGTGTTCTGTATCAAGAGAAGTAATTTAAGGATTTGCTCAACATCCTCTTAAGTCTCTATATGCATCAGAGTAGCGGAATTCAAACCAGGGAGTCCATGTTTTATGAAACCTGTCCACCCCTTCTGAGGCCTGTGCCAAAGTATCTTCCATTTCACAAATCTCTGATACTCTTGTTAACCACTGTGAGATGGTGGGGGTCCATGTGGTTCTCCAGAGGGAAGGAATGAATGTTTTTGCCGCGTTTAGCAGATGTTTGGTTAGTGAATGTTTGTATCTCTTTAATGGGAATGAGGTGATGTGGAGAAGACAGCATCCAATACGATCTTAGTTTCAGTAATTAATTTAATAGTGTCTCTGACCTGCTGACAAAACTTGGTCAAACAGGGACAATGCCACCAAATATGTATTAGCGTTGCGCCTCTACTCCCACATTTCCAGCAAATATTAGGGATCTGTGTGCACCAAGTGTGAAGTTTAGCCGGGGTAACATACCAGTTTGTAAGTAATTTGTAGGATGTTTCTTGTGTCTTTGTGCTTATAGAGCACCTATGCACAAGAATGCATGCTTTTGTCCATTGCCTGTTAGTGATTGTGTGATCTAGCGCCTGAGACCAATGCGTTTTGAATCTGTCATCTGTTTCAGTGATTGAGTTTTGCAGCCATTTGTATGTGATAGAGGTTGTTTTTGTCATCCGTTCACCCTCCCCACATACTTTTTCTAAATCAGTTAGCTGTCTAGAAAAGTGTCCTCGTCTAGATTTATCATTCACATAACTGATGTATTTGGAAATAAGTCCAGAGTGGCATGTTGTGTATCCCACTGTCTTTCTTTGAGGTCAAGTGATCTTTGAATTTCCCGTTTCCCGAAAACAGTCTCCTGCTTGTAATGTCTTGTTGGTGAGAGGTTTCCAGAGTAGTTTGCTGTTCACTCCGGGTGGGAAGTCCAGGTTATCAGTTAAGGGGGTAAGGGGGCTCAGCAGGGATGTCAATATGAGGTGTTTGTCTATTTTTTTGCATAAGGCTAGTGTGATAAGCTGTAATGATTGTTGTTGAATCTTAGCAAGTCTTTGCAGTCCAGGATTCCATGGAGAAAAAAGAAGTGGATAGGAGCTTAGTTTTTTTTCAAGTTCAACCCAGTCCTTGTCTCCCCCGTGACAGTGCCAGTCAACCACCCTCGTAAGGTGAGCTGCTTGATGATATTTTTTGTAATCTGGAAGTCCCATTTCTCCCATCTCCTTGGGTCTGGTCATAAGTGAGAATTTGATCCTAGCTTTTTTATGTGCCCAGAGGAAGTTTAGTGAGGTAGTGTGTAGTCTTCCGTAGATGTTTTGAGGTAGACTGACCGGCAGTGCCCGCAAAAGGTACAGGAGCCTGGGGAGTATTACCATTTTTAAAATGGCAGCCCTTTCAAACCACGAAAAGTATCTTGCATTCCAAAGTTTCAGATCCCTTTCTATTTTAAGTAGCAGGGGGGGAAAGTTAGCCTTGAATAGCATAGATACCTTAGGAGTCAGCCAAACTCCCAAGTATTTTAAGGCCTTCAGTTCCCATTTGAATGGGCAATTGGCTTGTGTCAATGCAGGGTAGAAGGTGATAAATTGATATTCATGGCCTCTGATTTTGTGAGATTTATTTTAAGGTTAGAGAGATAACCATAATGTGTGAAAGCTTTCATGAGATTTGGTAGTGTGGTGTGTGGGTTTGTTATAAAAAATAGTAGATCGTCAGCATATGCTGCTGTCTTGTATGTCTTGTCTTGTATGGTGATACCCTGAATTGATTCATCTTTCTTAATTGTTCTTATGAATGGTTCCAGCGAGAGGATGAACAGCAGCGGGGACAGGGGACATCCCTGCCTTGTGCCGTTCATCATCCCTACTTTTTCTGACAAGGAGCCGTTGACCTTTATCCTCGCTGACGGTGTCTGGTATAGTGTTGTGATCCATGCCATCATATTTGATTTTAAGCCCACATGTGCGCAAGTCGCAAACATAAAATCCCATGCCACCCTGTCGAAAGCCTTCTCTTTGTCGGTTGACAGGAGAAGACTTTCGACTTGCAGGGAGTGTGAAGCTTGTGTAAGAAGGAGCGCCTTGGTAATATTGTCCTTTGCTTCCCTGCCTGGCATGAAGCCTACCTGTTCAGGACCAATCATCTCCGCTAGCAGTGGTCGAAGTCTGTTTGCTAGGATTTTGGCTAGTAACTTTATGTCGATATTCAATAGGGAAATGGGTCTATAGCTCGAGCAATTTGTCGGGCTTGGGTATTACCGTAATGTGTGCGGCGAGTACATCTGATGGAATGGGTCTGGTGTCAGTCAAGGAGTTAAAGGCTCTTAGCAGAGGGTCCAGCAGAATGTCAATAAAAGTCTTATAGTATATGGTGGTGTAATTATCCGGTCCTGGGCTCTTCCTGGGCTTGAGTGCTTTGATAGCTTGCTGCAATTCCATTGGTGTAATTTGAGCATCTAGTTGAATTACATCTTCTGTTTTTAGTTGGGGTAATCCACTCTGTTTCACATACTCTTGTATGGCCTGTGTTCTGTCAGCTGAGACATCCGGGGGTCTCTGTTGGGTCGGCAGGTTATATAATTCTGTGTAATATGTCTGGAAGTGTCTAGCTATGTCTTCTGTTGTAACATCTATGGATCCGTTTGCATTTCTAATTCCCGAAATGTGTTTAGAGTTGTGTGGTTCTCGTAAGGCCCTAGCCAAAAGTTTGCCTGATTTATCTCCTGCCTCATAGTATACCTTTTTCCGGAAAAAAAGAAGGCTTTTTTTTAGTGTTCATAATTTGTTGTAAATTTTTTCTAGCCTCCACAAGGCTACTGGCAGAGGCTTCAGATAAAGATTGCTTGTGTTTTGTTTCAAGTGAGGTAATCTGTCTTAACAGTTTTTTGATTTCGGCCTCCTGTAGTCTCTTACGATGTGCCCCCATGCGAATCAAGTCACCTCTCAAGGAACATTTATGGGCTCCCCATATCAATAGGGGGTCTGCTCCGGGCATTTCATTCAGTTGGAAGAATTCTTTAAGTTTATTCTTAATTTTGGGTAGTAGTTCTACGTCGGTCAAGAGGGATGCATTAAGTCTCCGGGAGGCCGAATTAGTATTGGTTGGATTCTCTACTAACGTCAAAGATATGGGGGCGTGGTCTGATAGGGACTGAATTCCTATTTTGGCCTCTGTCACTCTAGTGAGGTCTCTTTGTGAAATGTATAAGTGATCTATACGGGAATATCGGTTGTGTGGGATGGAATGAAAGGTAAAATCTTTATCTGTTGGGTGTAAAAACCGCCACGTATCAATTAAGTTTAATGAGTTTAACATGAGCTTAATTTTCTTGAGTATTTTATAGGTTATGCAAGTCTTCCCTGTTGACGTGTCCAAAAGTGGGTTGAGTGGAATGTTAAAGTCCCCCCCCCAATATTAGACAACCCGTTGCAAAATCCGATAACGCCCATATCATACGGTGACAGAAAGTCACATGTGATGAATTGGGGAAATATACGTTTGCAAGGGTGATCGGGGAACCTGCATAAGTGCCCTTCAGGAAGACGTATCTTCCTTCCGGGTCTATCAGTTTGTCTGTCAAATTGAACAGAGCTTCCTTACTGATCAAGATTGATAATCCTTTGGTTTTGGCCACTGAGTTTGTAGCATGTATTGCTTCTACAAAATAAGGGGCGGTCATTTTTGGTATTTTGTTTGTTTGGAAATGGGTTTCCTGCAGGAAAACAAAGTGCGGCCTACCTTTCTTTAATTCTCTTGTCAGCGTGGATCATTTTTCCAGGATGTTCAGCCCTTTCACACTGTGTGATATGACCATTGGTCTGCAACCTAAGGAGGAGTAAGCCATCTGGAGAACCCACGGACACCAGTTCCTACGAAGAATCTGTAATGAAGGCTCAAAGTTGATCAAAACACTTTTGAGTGGTAGGGGTGGGAGGGGGAGGGGAGGTAATAGAAAGAAGAAGAAGAAGAAAAGGTGATAGAAAAAAAAGAAATATTCTACGGAGAGTAATCAGTTCACCTCAGAACGTAACTGTCGTCCTATGGCATGTAATTAGTGAGCCAGAGACTGCGTTTAGCCTCCAAAATCACTTTGAGGTAACGTAGCTAGGCTACTTCCAGGCAGCAGGGGTTGCCACTTAAACCCTTTAACTAGTCAATTTATAAAATCAATGAGATATACTAACAGTGACAACCAAATTTCACGTATTGTAAATAGCACAGCCAAAAAGTGAAAAAAAACGGAACCCGGCCTATAAAGTTACGTGAGATGTCTCACCCGCCGCGCCCAACAGGCACCACGCATGAGGCACCGCACAAAAAGAAAAATAAAGAAACCTTACAGTTGGTTTCAAATTGCAACTATAACAGTAGTAAATCTCCAGTTGCCCTCTAGGATTGTAATGAGCCCCTAGAGGCGACATTAGTGTATTCCATTGGTAGCAATCCACCAACCCTCCCAAATAGCGTTGCATAGCTTCATATAGTCTGTCAGACTCAAAGGCTGTTTCATGCACCTGATGAGTTGCGAGATCAGTGTCTCGATGTCTATGTCCTTCTACGTTTGGAGAGAAAGTAAAACAAAATAAACCCCAACGAAAAAGGTTGAATAAAGTGAAAATGAAAAATGAAAACCTTTGTCAGACTCAATTAGTGGCTCATTGTTAGATAGGTAAGTTAAAAAATTCCTCCGCCACCAGTGTGCCAATATTGGCAAGATGAGATGAGCCAACCTTCCTTATAAATCCCGAAATTTAAGAGAGGCATAAATTTATGACACAAACAGTGCCTGAGTGTCATTTCCAAAGGCATGTAGATCCCATGAAGTGGTAATATCCCTTGTTGTGTGCCATGGGAATCCTGGCAAAGAGTAGTGTTACAGCTCACCAGTCATTTGGGTCGGCTTGATCCTCCTCTAAGGCTTTTGGAGCAGCCTGTCTGGGGTTGGGTGTGCCGCCATGAGATCCAGATCCTCTGTTGTGTCTTGTCTTTTTGGACAGCCTCTTATCTGGTGAGGAAAGAGGTGATCTGTGTGGGCTCCCCTCAATTCTTGGAAGAAGAAATTCCTGATACCACTCGGGTAGTGCCACAGGTTCCATGTGCAGTGATTCAAAGAAATCGGGCAAATCAGAGGGGGTGCGTAAAACATGCTGCTTGCCTGCTTGTGTTACAGTTAGGGCAAAAGGAAATCGCCACGTGTATCTCAAATCACTCACCCTCAATTTGTCAAGGAGGGGTCGCAGGGCCCTGCGATTACGTAGAGTAATTTGGGACAAGTCGTGGAACAGCATAATAGTCTCTCCATTGAATACAATGCTGTCATTGCCTCTGGCTTTATTCATGATGGATTCCTTTAGAGGAAAGCTCTGTAAGCAACAGATTATATCCCTTGGGGGAGCGGTGTCAGGTCCTTTGGGTCTGAGAGCTCTGTGTGCCCGTACAAAGTCAATGGCGGTGTCTTCCTGTCTTTCAAGGAGAGTGTTGAAGACTCTCTGTAGGGCTGGTATTATCTGTGAAAAAAAAGGCAAGAAGCGCCAATCTAAGTGCAGTATCATTAGAAATTTAATTAGGTTATATAAAAACAACAGCTAAATGGCTACTCACAAAGAAAGGGTTAATAAAAGCAAGGACATATGGTGGGTCCAGGGACGTCCTCCTCAGATGTTGTAAAAGTGCATAGTGCAGGTTCACGTGGAAGCGCTGTCAGCGCTGTGATGTAGGGGTGGTCCGTGGGGTCTCTGCTGTGGGTGCTGGGCTGCCCCTTCTCTGGTGTACCAGTTATCACTGCATCTGAGGTAAGTGAATACAAGATAGTCCTACAATGGTAACAGAGCACTGCTTGTTGAGATCCTGTCAGGGCTGGGCTCCTGCTATTTACTAGCAGCTCTTTCTTTCAGTGCACAGAGGCTGCTCAGCTGTCAATTAATTACCAGCAATTAATTGACAGCTGAGCAGCCTCTGTACACTGAAAGAAAGAGCTGCTAGTAAATAGCAGGAGCCCAGCCCTGACAGGATCTCAACAAGCAGTGCTCTGTTACCATTGTAGGACTATCTTGTATTCACTTACATCAGATGCAGTGATAACTGGTACACCAGAGAAGGGGCAGCCCAGCACCCACAGCAGAGACCCCACGGACCACCCCTACATCACAGCGCTGACAGCGCTTCCACGTGAACCTGCACTATGCACTTTTACAACATCTGAGGAGGACGTCCCTGGACCCACCATATGTCCTTGCTTTTATTAACCCTTTCTTTGTGAGTAGCCACTTGACTGTTGTTTTTATATAACCTAATTCAATTTCTAATGATACTGCACTTAGATTGGCGCTTCTTGCCTTTTTTTCACATTATCTTTCAGAGTTGTTTGCTTCCACTCTCAAGTGAGCTGCCGCTGGTGTATAGTATCAGATTCCTGTGATCTAAATATTTTCATTGACTATTATATATACATATATTTTTTATTGACTATTATTTTCATTCTCTGGACAGTTGTGGCAGAGTCCTTATATATTTTTACTATTTTGATCTTGCATATTCAGGTTTTTTAGTCACATTCCCTGTTTTATCCTGGACTTTTTATGTTAATGTGAATTATTTCATTCAAGCTTGATGTATGTTCTTGCGCCATTTATCCTTTTTGTTTCTGGTATTATCTGTGCTGTGTCTACAGATTCGGAGATACCTCTCACTCTGATATTGCACCTTCTGCCCCTATTATCTAAGTCCTCGAGATGTCTATTCATTTTGATTAGGTGAGAGGAATGAGAGACTGCCACGCTTTCCAATCTATCCATCCGCCTGTCTCTGTGTTTCCCGTTGGCTTCTGCTGTAGCCAGCTTGTCAGTTAAAACTAGCAAGTTAGACTTCAGGTCGGTAATGGCGGCAGAGAACATGGAATTTATGTCCGCTGCAAAGCCCGACATATCGGCGTAGGTCAGGGGTTGGTTTGTCTGGGAGTAGCCCCTACCTGAATCGCCTGCTGTGGATAGGGAGTCCTCGCTGGAGTCTTCCTCCGTTCGCTGCGTCCGCTCCATTTTGTGCCCCACCATGCTGCCGCGGGAGATCTCTTGGTTTTTGAAGAGATCCGGGATGTTTCTAACTTGGGAGGCAGCGGTGCTACGTTTAGGGCGAGTCTGGGGGGTCTGGTATAGCTTTCTGCCCATAGCTGTGTCGCTGGAAGTAAGGTGTCTGGCTGCAGGCCGGGTTCCTTCACGGAGCTCTGCTAGTGTGCGTCCGTCGCCATCAAGCGCCAAGCCACGCCCCCAAACAACTTAATTTTTATGCAACAAAGGCCCTTGGACTACATAGTTGGAGGTAAATCTAAATAAAATATAATAAGAAAATTGTATAATGTATGGCCAGCTTTAGACAAACAGAATAACTGCTGCCTACAGAGGGTAGGGACATTAGCAAACAACAAAGTGTTGAGCCAGTCACCTGCATAATCCTGGAACTAAAGAAAAACACACCACTCCAGGCAATATTCAGGTGCAAAATTGATATCAGGTACAGACCTCGGCTCACCACCGTCCAACGCAAATAAGACTAATACCGCGTACACACGAGCGGACTTTCCGGCATAGTTGGTCCAGCGGACCAGAGTCCCGGCGTCCGGTTGGTTCTTCTCCGCTCCCTCTGGCCTCTTCTCCCGGTGTTCCAGTTCTTCTGCCGGCTCCTCCGCTGTCTTCATGCCGCTTTTTTGCCAGCGGAAGTCCGGACTTTTTGGGGGCATGGTCAACATCGCCCGGTGACCACGCCCCAAAAAACGTCACAGTCCCAGCATGCCCAGGGACTGCGACGTCACAAGGGGGCTGGGTCTCCACCTATATAAGTCACAACGGAGCGCTCAGAGAGCAGTCCAGCCGGAGAGAGCGTTGTGTCAACATCTGGAGAAGAGAAGAGGGAAGAAGACAAGAAGCCCAGAAGTCCGGACCTCCGCTGGCAAAAGAGCAGCATGAAGACAGCGGAGGAGCCAGCAGAAGAACTGGAACACCGGGAGAAGAGGCCAGAGGGAGTGGAGAAGAACCAACCGGACGCCGGGAGAAGAGGAACCAGAGGGACCCCCGAAGCCGGAAGAAGACCCCCGAAGCTGGAGGAAGACCCCCCGGAGCTGTTTAATAAATTATTTTAAAAACCTGTGTAGTGTGTTTTATTATTGACACTTTTTCCCTAGGTGAATGGGTAGGGGTACCATGTACCCCATACTCATTCACATAGGGTGGGGGGCCGGGATCTGGGGGCCCTCTTATAGGGGGCTCCCGGATTCCGATAAGCCCCCGCCCGCAGACCCCGACAATCAATGGCCAAGGTTGTCGGAAGAGGCCCTTGTCCTCATCAACATGGGGACAAGGTGCTTTGGGGTGGGGGGGCCCCGCAGGGCGCCCCCTCCCCCAAAGCACCCACCCCGCATGTTGAGGGCATGAGGCCTGGTACTATTCAGGAGGGGGGGCCGCTCGCTTGTCCCCACCCCCTTTCCTGACCGGCCGGGCTGCGTGCTCAGATCGGGGGCTGGTATGGATTTTAGGGGGGACCCCACACCGTTTTTTCAGCGTAGGGGGTTCCCTTTATAACCCATACCAGACCTAAGGGCCTGGTATGACCCGCGACGGCGCTCGCAATGTGTCAATCTCGCCGATAAAAGCGGCAAGATTGACTTCCTTTTCTAGTCCCGTCGTACCTGAGTCACGTTCAAAATGAACAAACTTGTCCATGTGTGGGCAAGTCCGTTCATTCTGAAAGTCCGCCGTAACTCTGGTGAAAGTCCGTCAGAAAGATGGGCAGACCTAGCCCGCCGGAAAGTCCGGTCGTGTGTGGGCAAGTCTGTCCATTTTAAAGTCCGGCGCACCTGGCGGACAAAGTCCGTCGGAAAGTGTGCCGGACCAAGTATGCCAGAAAGTCCGATCGTGTGTATGCGGCATTAGAAATGGTCACACTCTGAGATTTCCAAGACTTGCTTGATGTTACCTTTATTGTCACAAGTGCATCAGACAAACACAGGACAAGCAGTTGATGCGTTTCACAAGTGATAGCTTGCTTGTTCACAACAGCCTGTATAATCCTACCTCCAACAATTATGCTGTATCAGCAAGCAGGACAATAATATAGTTGGGTGGGACTTGCGTACTTCAATAAAAAGCCACTGAAAAAGCCATCCAATATGGAAATCTTACTGTATATATATATATATATTGTACAGGAAAAACTGACCAAGTAGCAAATTCAACAGCAGCAGAAAATAGAATATTTGTCCAATAGCAAAAAGTTATTTGGAGGGCTACAAAAAAAGGCCTAAGCCTAGTGTGCCTAAAACTTGAGTTCAGGGAATGAAAGGTTTGATAGACATAATATGTTCAGTCGAAAGGAGGAAGTAGAAAAATGAGAACAGAGTGTATATTAAGAACATCTAAGGGTGTTCTGAAATGTGGTAGACACACCACAAACCTATCTTCAAAGCAAGCTGCCTTCAAAATAACAGAGAAGGATTCCAGAATCCTCCATTTTATACCTTAAATGTTAAAACCTGTGCTGAGGAGTAAAGGGTAATAACCCTATAGATACCACTAGGAAGATTCATGTAAAGGTAGAACGGAAGAATCTATGGCAGGGGTAGGCAACCTTTCCAGGACAGTGTGCCGAAAAATGTTTTCAAAGAAATTGAGTGTGACGATTTTATAACAAAAAAATTTAAACTTCACACTCTCAATCACGTAAAGGATTTTTTATAAAGTAAATGCTGCAAACTACTTTAGTAGTGAGAAATTAACATCCTGAACACTCATGCCTCAGATCAGCCCCAATTCCTGCAACACCACACCTCAGATCAGCCCCAATTCATGCACCTTCACACCTCAGATCACTGTCCCCCCTGCACATCTGCCCCACCACTGTACTCAGAGGCATAACTAGAACCTTCAGGGCCCAGGTGCAAGAAACCATAAAGGGCCCCCCTGACCACCAGCCAGGGCGAACCCATGGTGCCAGAATGCCAGAGCTTAGTTGCAAGTGCGAACTTTGGGAACCTGGTAATACCACCACTGGTGTCAGAATTTTTTTTCTATTTTAGTTATTTTATTTGTTACCATTTTATTTATTTATTTATTTTTTCACAATTTTTTTATTTTTTACAATTTTTAGGAGCCCTTTGGGGGTGGGTCTTGGGTGAGATATCATATGTAGATATTCACCAGCACACCAAGGATCCTTAGTTTTATCCAAACTTTTTTTATTCAAGAAAGCTCACATCACAAAACAATGTAGTGCAACTTTTTGGAGCCACACAGGACCGCTTTGTCAGGCATGTGATAAGACATGCCTGACAAAGGTGTCCTGCATGGCTCTGAAACATTGCACTACATCGTTTTGTGATGTGATCTTTCTTGAATAAAAAAAATTTGGATGAAATTGATGATCCTTGGTGTGCTGGTCAATATCTACATATCGCACAGGTTCCAGTATCCAGCTGGCGGTCACTACAGCATCCAGTACCTTAAGAGCTCATTCCAGGAATGTGTGCAATTGGAATATGGATTGTGGGTGTGATATCAGGGGTCTAATCAGGGGTCTGATGTTTCATCTTTAAAACAGAGAAATGAGATTGAGGACACAGGCCACAATCTCTATCTCTGCAGCCTCAGCTGCACAGAATGAATGGACAGAAGTTGCTCCATACAGAGATTCCTGTTCATTCACAAACTGAATCATGGTAAACACAGTTTACTATGCCTCAGTTATAAATGAACTGGGCCAGTGATCCCTGCGGATCACTGACTCTATTCATTAAGACAAGGGAGGAGCCGGTAAATTACACATTTGCCAGCCCCTTCCCCACTCTCCATCCAGAAAGCATCCTCTGCAACAGCCGGGAAGGAGAGGGGAGGGGGGAACCCAGCAGCACTGTGGGGGCTGGGGGGGGAAAGAGTACACAGGAGCTTGGGGCAGCAGGTGGTGGATAGCAGGGGGGTGGCATATAGAGGAACCGTTTCCCTTCATTTTCCTCCTGCAGCAGCTGAAAGGCTGCAGGAAGAAAATTAGGGGGATTGGTTCCTCTATATGCCACCCCTCCTATTCAGGTCTACAGGGGGCTGCACAGGAAACCTGGAGCATGCAATTGTGACCCCTGCAACTCCTGTAGATACGCCCCTGCTGGTGGGATAGGATGAGTAACAGTGTTGGGAGGGGGAGTGACAGTGCTAGGGGGATGAGTGGTAGTGGGGGGGGATGAGTGGCAGTGGTGGGGGGGAGGGATAAGTGGCAGTGCTAGGGGGGTGGGATGGAATCAGTGGTGGTGGTGGTGGGGACTGGGTTCATTGGCAGCGCTGGGTGCCAGGATCAGAGACACTTACTTGCTGTCAATGTCCACTCGGTTTCCCCTGCATTGCTCCATGTCTCTCTCGGCTCCCTCCGCTCCACGTGTCTCTACTTACATCTGTTAGGAGATGGGGTCTCCTCACACAGCGGCCGTGACCTCCTGCAGCTCCTCCCCCATCACTGTACTGGGTCAGCTGGCACTCTTCTAGATTCAGCTCCCCAACTGCACACCCACAGAATTGTTGACATTTTTGCAGATTTATTAAAAAAGAAAAACTGAAATATCACATGGTCAGACCCTTTGCTGTGACACTCATATATTTAACTCAGGTGCTGTCCATTTCTTCTGATCATTCTTGAGATGGTTCTACACCTTCATTTGAGTCCAGCTGTGTTTGATTATACTGATTGGACTTGATTAGGATAGCCACACACCTGTCTATATAAGACCTTACAGCTCACAGTGCATGTCAGAGCAAATGAGAATCATGAGGTCAAAGGAACTACCTGACGAGCTCAGAGACAGAATTGTGGCAAGGCACAGACCTGGCCAAAGTTATAAAAAAAATTCTGCTGCACTTAAGGTTCCTAAGAGCACAGGGGCCTCCATAATCCTTAAATGGAAGACGTTTGGGACGACCACAACCCTTCCTAGAGCTGGCCGTCCAGCCAAACTGAGCTATCAGGGGAGAAGAGCCTTGGTGAGAGAGGTAAAGAAGAACCCAAAGATCACTGTGGCTGAGCTCCAGAGATGCAGTCAGGAGATGGGAGAAAGTTGTAGAAAGTCAACCATCACTGCATCCCTCCACCAGTCGGGGCTTTATGGCAGAGTGGCCCAACGGAAGCCTCTCCTCAGTGCAAGACACATGAAAGCCCGCATGGAGTTTGCTAAAAAAACACCTGAAGGACTCCAAGATAGTGAGAAATAAGATTCTCTGGTCTGATGAGACCGAGATAGAACTTTTTGGCCTTAATCCTAAGTGGTATGTGTGGAGAAAACCAGGCGCTGCTCATCATCTGTCCAATACAGTCCCAACAGTGAAGCATGGTGGTGGCAGCATCATGCTGTGGGGGTGTTTCTCAGCTGCAGGGACAGGACGACTGGTTGCAATTGAGGGAAAGATGAATGCGGCCAAGTACAGGGATATCCTGGAGAAAACCTTCTCCAGAGTGCTCAGGACCTCAGACTGGGACGGAGGTTTACCTTCCAACAAGACAGTGACCCTAAGCACACAGCTAAAATAATGAAGAAGTGGCTTCACAACAACTCCGTGACTGATCTTGAATGTCCCAGCCAGAGCCCTGACTTAAACCCAATTGAGCATCTCTGGAGAGACCTAAAAATGGCTGTCCACCAACATTTACCATCCAACCTGACAGAACTGGAGAGGATCTGCAAGGAGGAATGGCAGAGGATCCCCAAATCCAGGTGTGAAAAACTTGTTGCATCTTTCCCAAAAAGACTCATGGCTGTATTAGATCAAAAGGGTGCTTCTACTAAATACTAAGCAAAGGGTGTGAATACTTAGGACCATGTGATATTTCAGTTTTTCTTTTTTAATAAATCTGCAAAAATGTCAACAATTCTGTGTTTTTCTGTCAATATAGGGTGCTGTGTGTATATTAATGAGGAAAAAAATTAACTTAAATGATTGTAGCAAATGGCTGCAATATAACAGAGTGAAAAATTTAAGGGGGTCTGAATACTTTCTGTCCCACTGTATACATGTAGCCACCCTGTCATAATAGGTGTCTAGATAATTTGTATTTCTTATCACTTGGTTTCTTCATTAGGTTGAGGATTGCTGCAGTTACCCACTACCACAACCGGGACACAGGACAATAGTTATGGGGGGTGACAATCTTGTGCTTTGGAGCATTTATATCCCTTCTGGGAACCACTGGGAGGTTCAGGTCACAAAAGCTTGAGGAGTGGCCTGGAAAGATCTCTTCCCCCCCTACAGAGTAGGCCTGGAACCTGTTTGGAGCCCAGAAAAAGCAGTCTTTAAACTGCCCTGACTGGTCAAGGAGGGTACAGCTTTCAGAGTGAAAGAGCCAAAGGATGGGAATCCTTCTGAAGGGGGACTAAAGTCCAGAGGAACCTGGCAATCCCTTGGGTAGAAGACAAGTCTGGAGGAGTTTGAAGCCCTGTTGTACACTAAAGTGTTCTCTTCATTGTTTTGACTTGTTTTGACTTCACTTCACTGTGGCCATGGATCCACCCTGGAGTAATGCTATTCTTGTGCTGGAGTTGGTCATAAGAAATGTTCTGATGTAGGAAAACCTCAGGATTCTATTTAAAAAGTTGTTCCTGAATTTTCAGTAACAGGTTAGACTGATGGTGCAAGATACAGTTAAAAGACAATAACCAATAAAAATTAAAGATGTGTATGGTGTCATTCAGGAACTTAGCTCACAAATAGAGCAGTTGGAGTTAAATAGGACCTCCTTAGGAGCAGTAAACAACGACCTTGGAAACGTCTCATGGCATAATAACCTCAAAATATGAAGATTTTCTGACTCTATACTAGTCCAGGAACCAGCATCTCTGGTGAAATGAATTTTAAAATTGACCTGGAATGGAACTCTACTAAAATATTGGATATTAAAAGAGTTCATGAAATCAATAGAATGTTAGCCAGCAGATTAGGTCCTGAAAAGGAAATCATATGTACGGCAAATTTCTTTAGTTTCAAGGGAGAAATTATAAGTAAAGCTATAGAAGGGGGAGGGATATCATATACAAACTTGATGGTGTATCTCAAAGAACAATTATTCATATAATTTTATTTCCAATTACAAATCTGCTGCAAGGAAAGCATAACCCATACAGAAGGGCACTATAAAATGTATGCTGTATATTGTATACGAGATACCTATGCTTGTGGACCTATTTAATGTTTCTCAAATTAACAAAAAAAAAAGAAAAGAAAATAGCTGCAGCCCACCACATGTACCCTTGTACATGAATATGACTAAACTATAGCAGGAAAGAGCTGCACTTTCAAAAAAATAAAGTGCAACTCAACTTAAGTGCTCTGTGCTCAAAACTTTTCTAGTAAAGTACTAAATAAAAAAATAAAATAAATTATGATGTGTCATACAGAGTGTTGAAAAGGTATATAGAATGCAGTTTACAATCCAGAATGCAAACAAAGATAGTGACCCCTTAATATACTGTATGCACTCCAATTTTCATATGTTAAAGTATGGGGCTTCCCCAGGAACATTGGGCTGAGGTCCTTGCCCCCTTTTTGACTGGAGACCCATAGAGTGCTGCTGAGGCGCAGCAATACCGCAGTCTCAAAACAGAGATTCTGGCTTGTTTTGGGGTAACAATGGCCTTGAGAGACCAGCATGTCCATGCTTGGTAGTTTAAGGTGGACCAGCCTGTAAGGGCCCAGATGTATGACCTCATTCACCTCACATGGACGTGGTTACCGATGGAGATTGCCACTCCAGCTCAGATCATGGAGAGAGTCGTAGTGGACCACTTTTTAAGAGCCCTTCCAATCCCTATACAGCGGTTTGTTGGTAGAGCTGATCCTAAAGATGTCAATGAGTTGGTGGCCTTCGTGGAACAATACTCTTGTACTGAGGACTTTCTTGCAGTACCCAAAGAATCATTCTCTAAGAGCCAGAAGCCCACAGCTTGGGGAAAAATGCACCCGCAATAAAGTGGGGAAAAAGGGAGGCTAATGCAGTTGGGAACCTTGATGCACAAGGCGTGAAGAGACCTGCATTTTACAAGGCCCAATCGCCAAAGGGAGACCCAAAAGGACCAGGGACCTATAGTGTGCTGGCCGCCAGTTGTCCACTAAACCAGTAACCTATGGATTTCAGTATGACCCAGCAAAACTATTTTGTTGATACCCCAGAAGGCTCCCAACAGCAGCCAGACAGCACCCAGAAACAGATTTGTGTTATTAAAGTGGATGGTTGCAAGAGAAAACCTTGCTGGATTCCGGCAGTCTAGTCACTTTAGAACACGCCAGTTTGGTGAACCCTCACAAATTGCAGCGACAGCTAATGGAGGTTGTTTGTATTCATGGGGATACCAAGTGCTACCCCACTGCTAATGTGTCTATCGAATCTGCCTGTGACACCAGGGACCATGAGTGGTCCCAAATCTAATGTATAACACTGTCATTGGGTGAGGATTTCCTTTTTTCTGGGAATTATGGGGAAATGTCAAATGATCAAGGCCCCAAGCTGGATCAGACTCCTGCTGCCTAGAACTACTGGAGGAGCAGTATGAGAAGAAAGAGTCTGCAAATTTTCCCTTGAGGTCCTTGCAGGGGACACAGAGGACAAACCTCTGGAGATAGACCTACCGGACCTGCCCATAAGTTTGGTATGACACAGCTTACTTTAACCCGGGCAAGAAAACAGGTAAAAGTGGTAAATGGGGTGCCCCAAGAGCCAGGGGTGGAGGCTATATTCTCTCATTTTGCTGTGGAAAATGACCTGTTATACAGAGTGGATTAAAAACAGGGAGAGAGAGTGGAACAGTTGCTACAGTTGCTAGTACCACAACCCTATAGAGACATGGTACTAGACTTGGCAAATGCTCGTGTACTTGGGGGATATCTGGGGGTGGATAAGACTAAAGAAAGAATATTGGAACGGTTTTATTGGCCAGGCTTACACAAAGATGTAAATTTGTATTGTGAGTCATGCCCAGTTTGTCAGCTCACTGCTCCGATCTCCCATTTCCGGAGTCCACTGGTATGTTTACCCATCATTGAGGTGGCCTGTGACAGGCTTGCCGTGGATATCATGGGTCCCTTGGTTAAGTCCACTAGGGGGTACCAGTATATCTTAGTTGTCTTGGATATGCCACCAGGTACTCAGAGGCAATCCTGTTAGGTAATCCCTCAGCCAAGAGTATTGGTAAAGAGCTTTCTCTTATATTTTGATGCATGGGTATTCCTCGGGAGCTGTTAATTGATCAGGGAGGGCCCTTCATGTCGAAAGTTACTAAAAAATTGTGTATCGAAGGGACTGGGACTGCCTTTTGCCCTACCTCATGCTTGTTGTACGGGAGGTAAACCCGACTCAAAAGCATAATGGAGTATATTGTTCAAATGCAGGAGCGGATCGGAAAATTGATGCCCATTGTTAAATCACACTTACAACAGACTCAGCAGGCTCAGGCTAGAGTGAATAACCATTCAGCCAAGATCTGAACATTTAACCTCAGTGACAGAGTACTCATGCAGGTACCTACAGTGGAACGTACATTTCTAGTGAAATGGCAAGGGCTATATGAAGTTGTAGAACGGGTGGGGGAAATTAACTATAAAGTATATCAGCCTGGCAAAAGCAATCCCTACCAAATCTACCATGCGAATTTATTGAAGCCCTGGAAAGACAGAGTCCCTTATGGTCCAAGTTCCCTTGGCCATGACTGCCGCAGATTCTTCTTCAGTACCAGGGGTAGAAATCACTGAGGCACTGTCAATAAGTCAAAAACAAGAGACCAAGGAATTTCTGCTAATAAATAGAGAGTTATTTTCTGATTTACCAGGGTTAACTTCAATGATAAAGCATGATATTGTGACCGAGTCAGGGGTGAAAGTTAACCTAAAACCCTATCGCATCCCAGAAATTCAAAAGAGATAAGTAGGATATTGGATCTTGATGTAATAGAAGAATCAAACAGTGAGTGGTATAGTTCAATCTTCCTTATTCGCAAGCCGGATGGCAGCATCCAATTTTATAATGATTTCCGAAAGCTAAATGAGGTGTCAAAATTTGACACTTATCCAATGCCCAGGGTAGATGAGCCAATTGAGCGTCTAAGGACATGCTCGTTATATCACCACCCTGGACCTTACGAAGAGGTATTGACAAATACCACTTACAGAACATGCTAAAGATAAGACAGCCTTCTCTACTCCTGAGGGGTACTGGCAGTATAAGAGGATGCCATTTGGCCTACATGGGGCACCAGCCACTTTTCAGCGGATGATGGATTGCGTCCTTAAACCCCATGAGCCTTTGCATCTGCATATTCAGTTTAGGTGGTAATTTTTAGTGCTGACTGGGAGAGCCACTTGCCTAAGGTGCAGGCTGTGGTTAATGCCCTCCGTATAGAGAGTCTGACTGCTAATCCTAAGAAGTGTGCTGTGGGATTAGAGGAGGCCCCATATATGAGGTACATTATTGACAGGGAGATAGTAAAACCCCAGGTCACAAAAATCCATGCACTGCCAAGTTTGCCAAGACCTCTTAATAGAAAACAGGTGAGAGTGTTTTGGGGTTAATAGGCTATTATAGAAGGTTTTTTGATACGTTGGCTGCTCCCCTTACAGATCTTATCAAGGGGGGAAGTCCTCAGTGACAACTTGGATCCCAGAAGCTGAGAAAGCTTTCCAGAACCTAAAAACAGCCCTGTCTTAATTACCCTGGATTTTACACAGGAATTTGTGTTGCAAACAGATGTGGGATTAGGTGCAGTGTTGTCCCGAGTTGTGAATGGGGAGAAACACCCCATAGCATTCCTAAGCAGAAAACTGACCCCCGTTGAACGAAGATACACTTTTGTAGAAGAGGAATGTCTAGCCATCAAATGGGCTCTTTAGAGATTAAAATACTATCTGTTGGGGTGGTAGTTTAGGCTCTCAACTAACCATGCCCCTCTCAAGTGGATGGCCCAAAATAAGGATTAAAATGTAAGGGTTACCAGATGGTTCTTGGCTCTACAGAATTTCAAATTTATAGTAGAACATAGACCAGGTAGGCAACAAGCTAACGCTGATGCCATCTCCAGAGTTTACAGTTTGTTTGCCCAAGGTGCTCAACCCCACGGGTTTGAGCAGCGCGGGGGGATATGAAGCGGTGAAGTGAACAATGGTATATATGTTCCTCCACGGATTGTTAGATTTGCAATATAAGGTAGCAGCATTGATTTCATGGTAAAGAAAGATAGTTCTTTATCCTATGTTAGTAAAGCCTGTTCCGGGGCCTGTTTTACTGGGAGTCTGAGAGAGCTCTGGGAGGGACAGACGCTCAATTCTGTGGACCGCATGTTTTCTGCCTAGGTCTTGATCAAGGCAGATGGTCCTAGCTCTGGGGGTGAGAGTGTCTCCATGGATGAGGCAACTAGGAGCATGGCCGCTTAAAGCTGAACTTGGCTGTAATTGTTTGTTTTGTAAAGGACACTTACCTTTAACCAAGGACTTTGTCAGACCACAGATACAGTAATGCCCTGTACACACGGTCGGACATCGATCGGACATTCCGACAACAAAATCCATGGATTTTTTCCCACGGATGTTGGCTCAAACTTGTCTTGCATACACATGGTCATACAAAGTTGTCGGAAAATCCGATCGTTCTAAACGCGGTGACGTAAAACACATACGTCGGGACTATAAACGTGGCAGTAGCCAATAGCTTTTGTCTCTTAATTTATTCTGAGCATGCAAGGCACTTTGTGCATCGGATTTGTGTACACACGATCGGAATTTCCAACAATGGATTTTGTTGTCGGAAAATTTTATAGGAAGCTCTCAAACTTTGTGTGTCAGAAATTCCGATGGAAAATGTGCGATGGAGCCCCCACACGGTCGGAATTTCCGCCAACAAAGTCCTATCACATATTTTCCGTCGGAAAATCCGACCGTGTGTACAGGGCATAAGGCACAGTAGAGCAGAAGTTTACTTTCTTATAAGCAGGGCTCTTTTTCAGCGGGAATGCGTGGGAACGCAGTTCTGGCACCTCCAGCACTGAATGTATGTAATAGCATGGGGTGTGGGGTGTGCTGGAGGGTCTATTGATGTAGGCTGCTGGGGGATCTATTGTCACTGGTGGAGATCTGATCTTGTGTGAGGGCCTATTGTTGCTGATGGGGAATCTATTGTTGCTGGGAGGTCTTATGTTGCTGGAAGGGATCTACTATTGAGGGGGAGGTCTATTTTTACTGGTTGCTGGAGGATCTATTGATGCTAGCTGCTGGGAGATCTGTTGTTGCTGCTGGGGGGGGGGGCGTCTAATGTTGCTTGGGTGGATATTTTGTTACTGGGTGTGATATTTTGTTGTGGGTGGTTCACTGTTGCTGCAGGTAATCTATTGTTGTTGAGGTAGAGTCCATTGTTGCTGGGGGAGTCTATTGTTGTGTGGCGATCTATTGCTAGGATTCTATTGTTGCTGGCTGCAGGGGATATATTTTACTGCTTTTCTTTTTATCATTAACATGTTCCATACAAATGATTTAGCACCACAAAATGATACTTGGTTCTCTATTCTCTAAAAGGGGCAGTACTGGTAGGTGGGTAGGGGGTGGAATCAAGAGATGGAGGTCAGAGGTGGGTAGGGGGCAGAGACAGGGGGTGACTCAGACTGGGGGAGTTCCTGCACCTATTCTCAGAGAAAAAAAGCCCTGCTTGTAAGTTATGACAAGAGGACTTTTCCTTCTGTTTTTGACTATCCTTTGGATTACACATGACACTTTTGTTAAAGAAACTGTGAGTGTGTCCCTACCTTGAGCCTGATTCCCTACAAAGCATATAAATGTTAGGCATTAAAATCTGCAGTAAACTGTACACACCCTGTCTACTACTGAAAGTGCTGGGAGCTCATTAGTTAAAGCCCAGGGACTGTAACCATGGGAAAGGGGGTGGACTTTAGAATGTCGTAACTGTTTAGTTAAGTTATTAATACAATTCATTTGGCGAGATGAATAAAAATCGCATCTTTGAAATGCTGTGAGTTTAGTACAAACTACAAATCTTGGAGCTAAAAACAGGATTACATAGAAAGGTCAGTCTTATTAACAATGCTGTTTTTTATCTTCATGTATTAACAGATGTTATGCATGCTTGATTGTTTATAATATTCCAAACTTTATTTTAAATATATTCTAAGAAGTAAACAGGTAGTTCACAATAACATGCAGTGACTGTTATCAACGTTATGTTTAGTACGTAAACTGACTTTTATAACTATATAAAATAGAGAAAAAATAATTGTAAGATGTAAAAATGTAGTTGGAAAATAGATCCACATTAGTATTTTTTGCCAAAAAGGGAAAATTGTTCTGACAAAAAAAATTATTCTGGATGTACAAGTTTTTGATATAACATGGTTCTGCCTAGAGAAAAGAAATGTCATTGTGACCGTTTGCATACAAGGGTTGACAATAGGATAAGGAACTAGGTGTTTAATTAGGTATAGTCAGTTTGGTGCTTTTGCATCCTGTGATGTTTTTACGTGAAAGCTGCCTAGTATCCAAGCCCAGTAGGATGTATATTTTAAAGGGAATGTATATATTTTTTACATATGTCCAGTATTTATTATGTTGAAGACTGAACGATATACAAAATATATACTGTACATTTTGTTTTTAGTCAAGTAGGCTTTCTTTGCATTTTAAAATTTCATAAAGACATTACCTGCCAGTGGGTGAAGCTGTTCACATGTTTAGCAGGAGCAAAATATAACTCAATAGACTAATCCTTGTCTGCTCTGTAATGCCCTGTACACACGGCCGGATTTTCCAATGGAAAGAGTGCGATCGGATTGTGTTGTAGGAAATTCCGATCGTGTGTGGGCTCCATCTGACTTTTTTCGTTAGAATTTCCGACACACAAAGTTTGAGAGCAGGATATAAAATTTTCCAACAACAAAATCCGATCGTTTAAATTCCGATCGTGTGTATACAAATCAGACTCACAAAGAATGCTCAGAATAAATGAAGAGACTAAAGCTATTGGCTACTGCCCCATTTATAGTCCCGACGTACGTGTTTTACGTCACCACGTTCAGAATGATCGGATTTTCCGACAACTTTGTGTGACCGTGTGTATGCAAGAAAAGTTTGGCCCAAAATCCGTCGGAAAAAATCTGACGGATTTTGTCATCGGAATGTCCGATCAATGTCCGATCGTGTGTACAGGGCATAAGACTTTATGCAAAATTGCAATCAGAGACAAAAAAAAATCTGGTAAAAACAGCTTCTACTGTGCTGTCTCTTTAAAAAACTATAATGTATAATGACACCAGTGTCATGAGTGCACCTAATAATAAATGTTTATTTGTATAAATAATGGTTTTACACAGGGCTTTTTTTCTGAGAACATAGGTGTGTAGGTACTGCCCCCTTATGAGTCACACCTTGTCTCTGCCCCCTACCCATCTTCGAGCGCCATCCCTCAGTCTCACCCCCTACCCAACTCCCAGTACAGACCCATTTAGAGAATACAGAACTATGTATCATTTTGAGATGCTAAGTAATTTGTATGGAATTTGTTCATGATAGCAAGAAATACAGTAAAGTATATCCCCTGCAGCCAGCAACAGTAGACCTGCCTACGGCAACAAAAGACCCCCTCCAGCAATCTCCTAGCAATGCTAAATCCCCCATAGCAACAATATACCCCCTTCCCAAAACAAAGTACCCCCCGTAACAGTAGATCCCCTCTGCAACAATTACCCCCCCATCAACAATAGATCCCCTACAAACAACAATAGGCCTCCCCAGCAACAATAGACCCCCCCCCCCTGCAAAAATAGATCTCCACCTCCCCCCACCAATGACAACAGACCCTCCAGCACGCCAGCATCCTTGCCATTACATAAATAAAGTGCTGGAGAGCTGGAACTGCATTCCCCTGTGTTTCTCCTGAAAAAAAGTCCTGGTTTTACATACTGTACATGGTAGGAAAAAAGTCATAAAAGAATTTAAAACCTATAAATTTAAAAATAAAATAAATTGACAAAAAATGTTTTCCCATTATATGTGTCTTGCACAAGACAGATTCTGCTATGGAGTATAATATGTGCCCACCAGTCAATACACTGAGGAGCTAATGGGGACTGATATTATTTGTTACAGTACTTTCTGTTACCACCCTGCTCTGAATTTAGCTGAAAAGGAATGCAAGGTGCAGCATGCTTAAGTTAACCATACACTAGTAGCCATTCAAGAAAAAATTTCCATCCTGCTCTCTGCAATTTTCACATCAATATGTTCAAAAACGAACATCAATTTGACCCAACTAAAGAAAAAAACAAACAATTTAACAGAGAGTTAAATGGGCCTATGGTGTTCTTACTGAGTTCTGAAGGAGGGCTTTCATGGAAGACACATTTACAAAGCCCTTATCCTTTAAATCAGTAGTCTTAAAACTTTTCAAATAAAGGGACAGTTCATTGTTCTTAGATTTTTGGGGGGCTGGATTATGACCAGTGGGAGTGAAAAAAATTGTGTCATTGGTGTCAACGGATGGAATAGTGCCCCATCCTTGGTATCACTGGGGGGAATAATGCTCCATCAGTGGTGTCAATGGGAGAAATTATGCTCCACAGTTGGTGTCAGTTGAAGGAATGGTGCCTCATAGTTGGTGTCAGTAGGAGGAATAGTGCCTCATATCAGTGGGAGGAATGGTGCTCCAATGCCTGGATAAAGGCAAGCAAAGGGCTGCACAATGCCTGTGGGTTACCATTTGGAGATCACTGCTTTAAATATGACAGAAATGTCAAACATTACGGTTTCTAAGAAAAGAATATACATTTAGCATTAGTCTTTCCAATACTCCACTTATTAATTCCTTTCTATTACAGGTAACATTTCTACTACTGCAACAATGGCTGCAATCACTCCTGTGCCACGTGACAGTAATCTGTACTGTTATAAAGGCTTCTGTTTCTTGAAGGAAATTATGTCACCAGAGTTTATAGATTCCCTACAGGATTTTAAAATAAGAGATGATGATGTTTTCTTGATTACATATCCAAAATCAGGTGGGTTTACCATTGCTTGCAGAAATTCTAGAAATTAGTTCAGAAATAGTCAAATATAATTCATTGTATTCAAAATTTCTCTCTGACATGAATGTGTGGATTGCAGAAAGCAGAACCTATTAAAGTGATTGTAAATCTTTATTATTATTATTTTTTGTTTAATAAAAAATAAAGTAAAAATGTCATACTTGCCTGCACTGTGCAATGGTGTTGCACAGTGCAACCCCAATCTTCTGCTTCTGGGGTCTTCTGCGGACATACAGTGGGGACAGAAATTATTCAGACCCCCTTAAATTTTTCACTCTTTGTTATATTGCAGCCATTTTCTAAAATCATTTAAGTGCATTTTTTTCCTCATTAATGTACACACTGCACCCCATATTGACAGAAAAACACAGAATTGCTTACATTTTTGCAGATTTATTAAAAAAGAAAAAGTGAAATATCACATGGTCCTAAGTATTCAGACCCTTTGCTGTGACACTCATATATTTAACTCAGGTGCTGTCCATTTCTTCTGATCATCCTTGAGATGGTTCTACACCTTCATTTGAGTCCAGCTGTGTTTGATTATACTGATTGGACTTGATTAGGAAAGCCACACCCCTGTCTATATAAGACCTTACAGCTCACAGTGCATGTCAGAGCAAATGAGAATCATGAGGTCAAAGGAACTGCCTGAAGAGCTCAGAGACAGAATTGTGGCAAGGCACAGATCTGGCCAAGGTTACAAAAAAAAATTCTGCTACACTTAAGGTTCCTAAGAGCACAGTGGCCTCCATAATCCTTAAATGGAAGATATTTGGGATGACCAGAACCCTTCCTAGAGCTGGCCGTCCGGCCAAACTGAGCTATCGGGGGAGAAGAGCCTTGGTGAGAGAGATAAAGAAGAACCCAAAGATCACTGTGGCTGAGCTCCAGAGATGCAGTCAGGAGATGGGAGAGAGTTGTAGAAAGTCAACCATCACTGCAGCCCTCCACCAGTCGGGGCTTTATGGCAGAGTGGCCCAACGAAAGCCTTTCCTCAGTGCAAGACACATGAAAGCCCGCATGGAGTTTGCTAAAAAACACCTGAAGGACTCCAAGATAGTGAGAAATAAGATTCTCTGGTCTGATGAGACCAAGATAGAACTTTTTGGCCTTAATTCTAAGCGGTATGTGGGGAGAAAACCAGGCACTGCTCATCACCTGTCTAATACAGTCCTAACAGTGAAGCATGGTGGTGGCAGCATCATGCTGTAGGGGTGTTTTTCAGCTGCCGGGACAGGACGACTGGTTGCAATCGAGGGACCCTAAGCACACAGCTAAAATAACAAAGGAGTGGCTTCACAACAACTCCGTGACTGTTCTTGAATGGCCTCGGCCAGAGCCCTGACTTAAACCAAATTGAGCATCTCTGGAGAGACCTAAAAATGGCTGTCCACCAACGTTTACCATCCAACCTGACAGAACTGGAGAGGATCTGCAAGGAGGAATGGCAGAGGATCCCCAAATCCAGGTGTGAAAAACTTGTTGCATCTTTCCCAAAAAGACTCATGGCTGTATTAGATCAAAAGGGTGCTTCTACTAAATACTGAGCAAAGAGTCTGAATACTTAGGACCATGTGATATTTCAGTTTTTCTTTTTTAATAAATCTGCAAAAATGTCAACAATTCTGTGTTTTTCTGTCAATATGGGGTGCTGTGTATACATTAATGAGGAAAAAAATAAACTTAAATCATTTTTGCAAATGGCTGCAATATAACAAAGAGTGAAAAATTTAAGAGGGGCTGAATACTTTCCGTCCCCACTGTATCTGGCTCCTTCCCTTCGGGCAAGTGCCTCCATAGAAAGCTACTTTCTATGGGGGCACTCTTGCAGTCTCAATCCCAAGCTGTGCTGCTTGTGTCTATAGACACAAAAAGCGTGCCTTGTCCCTGCCCCCCGCTCCATCGTCATAGAATTTGATTGACTATCAATCTGCCCCGTAAGGAGGAGGAGAACAGGGAGGGCTACAGCTCTTGCGTAGAGCACTGGATTGAAATTGGGCTCCAGGAGTTTTGGGAGGGGGGCCGAGGGTGATCCTATGGCACAGAAAGTTTTTTTACCTTACGTCTTTAGAACCACTTTAAAAGTCCATTTAATTAACACTGTTTTCAGAAGGACCCTCAGATAAGTGTGTTGTGTTATTGTGATACAATTCTCTTTTTGCCATCTCTACTTGCAAGGTGAAATGGAGGCCTGCCTTACAGTGTAACTTCACTATATTTGCAGTTACTCATTTAAAGTACCTTGGCCCACCCCCAGTCCCCCTGAAAGTCTTATACTTGTTTGTCACTGATCCAGTCAACAATGCCACTGAGCCACTTGTCAAAATATTCATATGGATTGCTACATTTCCCATTCAGTCCTAAGAAGTCTCTGTGCTTTGTTCTTCTTACTTTGACTTTTTGGATTAAACCCAAATATTTCAAATGAATATGTTGTTTACCTAAATAAAGGAATGTGTTGTGAAATAGAACCAGTTTTCACTGGCTTGTTTAATCAGATATCTGAACAGAGTCCACACTTTGATAAAATTCTGACACACATAGACTCGTTAAAGCAAATAAAAATGATTAGAAGAATTTACAATATATATATTTTTTAATTTCTATCAAATTAGTGATAGTTACATTATAAGTGATACTGCATATCAAATTGTTATGACAACATTTCCTGAGTTTAACTTTAGGTAAAATTAAAATAAAAAAGTTAGCACAAGGGACAGTACTTACATTTAATGAGAATTATCCCTAGTTCTGATGCTGGCTGTCCTAGCTGAAATCCAAAGTCTTCTGCCTCCTCCATACCCCCGTAGCCATAATTTTCTGGGCTGCGAGAGGTAATGCAAGTGCTTGACCTATCACAGGAACTG
This sequence comes from Aquarana catesbeiana, assembly GCF_042186555.1. NCBI lineage: Eukaryota > Metazoa > Chordata > Amphibia > Anura > Ranidae > Aquarana > Aquarana catesbeiana. Next base: position 382,570,146 of record NC_133327.1, read on the forward strand.
GATGATTTTTTTTTTCCCCATCTGTGTCTCATTGCAGAGATTTTTCTTCACTTCTTGTCCCATAGCCAAACAGGATGTGAGAGAAAATCCCTAAAAATCAAGAGAATTCCCTGGGGACACCCAGGTCACTAGAACTAGTGTCCCCATTGGAAGATTTACCCTCTATTACTTTTCTGGGGACATCCCAAAATGTGGGATTTTCTTTTACTTTTACTTTCATTGATCATGGTAAACAGGACAAATAGAGAGGGTGAATCTCTTTAATGGGGGCACAGACAGCAATGAATACTGACAAACTTTCTTCTCCCTCTCCCCTCTATCCAAAACTACAAAAAAAAGTTTTGTCTTTAGTTATATTTTAATCTCTGCAACATTGGGAGTTTATGGCTGCAGGGGTATGGGATGGAGGCAGGGGCTTCAGATTTCAGATGGCCAACATCAGCACAAGGGACTCATCTCATTAAAGAGATATTAAATCTTCATAGTTTATTTAATATTTATGTTCATTCACAATAGCCTTTATTAAAAAGTCTCACCTATTTTTTAAAAAATATTTCTTTATACTAATTTTCTTACTTTGTTTGTCCCATTTCCTGTAGTTTCATCAGTTAAGTGCCCTTTTAACAATGGCAATCTGATGGAGAAGCCCATGCATGTGTGCTCCCACAGTCACAGGACTACATTCCTGCGTCGGCACACTGCTTGTGCCCACAAGCATGGGTACCCAGTCATTCGAGAATGCAGAGGACTCTGCACGTCGTCGAGTTATCTCTTGCACAAGCAAGGAGATTCACATGCGCATGATGGGACTAGAGATGGGCCAAACACTCCCCAGTTCGGTTCACGTCAAAACTCTTAAACATCGCAAATGTTCTGACCCAAATGATGAACCCCATTGAAGTCTATGGCACCCGAACTTGAAAAATCAAAAGTCCCCATTTTGAAGGCTTATATGCAAGTTATTGACCATAAAAAGGGTATGAGGGCCAGGCTACTGCCTTGGGGGACATGTACCAATGCAAAAAAAACTTTTAAAAAAGATTGTTTTTAAGGGAGCAGTGATTTTAATGATGCTTAAAGTGAAACGATAAACATGAAAAATTCCTTTAAATATATTGCCTGGGGGGTCCCTTTAGTCTGCCTGTAAAGTGGCGCATCTGTACCATTTATAAAACCTGCTGCAACAAAACTAACATTTATAAAGAAATGCTGTAAAAAAATTTAATTTGAGGCCCCTGCCACACAGTTGCAGACAAATTGGTCTTTGGGTGTTGGTGGTGCCTTCACCCCATAACTTTATAGAGGTATTATTGATGAAAGCAAGAATTGGCTTTGTTGTAAAAAAATTTAAATTTGACGCCCCTGTCACACAGTTGCAGACAAATTGGTCTTTGGGTGTTGGTAGTGCCTTCACCCCATAACTTTATAGAGGTATTATTGATGAAAGCAAGAATTGGCCTTGCTGTAAAAAATGTAAATTTGACTTCCCTGTCACACAGTTGCAGAAATATTAGTCTTTGGGTGTTGGTGTTGCCTTCACCCCGTGACCTTCTAGAGGTACTCTTGATGAAAGCAAAAATTAGCCTTGTTGTAATAAATTTAAATGTAACTCCCCTGTCAAACAGGTGTGGAAAAATTGGTCATTGGGTGTTCATTATGCCCATGAAACCTACACCAAAAAACTACTTCAAGATAAAATCAATGTGCATGTGCTAGTGTTGCAAACCTCACTAGGTTGCCAAATAAACTAGATATAAATAAATGTTTAGAAGTGATACCAAAAATGTGATACTACAAAAACAAAAATACAGGTGTATGAAAATAAATAAATAAATAAATCAAATAAAAATCAAATAAAAATAATATATAGTCCCAAAAATGTAAGACAAATATAAAATATTAAAAAATAGTTGAAATTATATGAAACGACCCCAAAAAATTAGCATGCCAAGTCCAACAAATACATCAAAAATATCAATCCAACCAAAGTCTTATGTGATAGTTAGGTGCTTGGTGACGATACACAGGAACAAAATCCAGGTGAATTTTAAGTGCTCCCCCTCTTGGGTCCCCACTCACCAGCTCCAGTAACCCCTACAGGGGTATCTACCATAGCATATAGGCTTGATGCACCGATCATGCAGCCAGGCTCCAACTTTACAAACCGGTATCCAGCTCCTATGGATCTTCCAAGGATATCCCGCAGCTGGATCGAATTGTGTGTGCAAAAGATCCTTCTCCAAGCCCAAATCAACCAGCTGTACTCCTCTCCTAATGCTCTCTCCAATATCCAGTATAGGTAAAGTTTTCATGCAAGAAATTAGATATGGGCTCCCATAGTGTAGTATTTAAATAAGGAAATGTTTTTATTCCAAAGTTAAAACAATAAAAAAAGAAAGACAAAAAAAGTAAAAATAAGAAATAAAAACAAATGTTCCATACTATGGAAACTCCTCACAAAGTCCTACAACTACAGCAGAAATGACAGCTTCAGACTTGTGGTGTGTCTCGCTTGCAGCGTGCGCTCCAGTTGCGTTCCACAGGCTCACTGACCGCTATCACACCCAGAAATAACGTCAGTGCGTTACTCCGCCTTACGCACGTTTCGTTATCAAACATCTTCTGAGGCACTGCCTCAGAAAACGTTTGATAACGAAACGTTCACCTTTAATTTACCTTTATACAGACCTTATTGAGCCTTGCCACTGACCGCGCCAGGCGCCAAGTCGACCGAGCCACAATGTCAGACCACAATACCAGTATGTCAGGAAAGGCCGTGCGGAGCCGCAGGAAATCAAACTTGACATCCATAATTAGCTCTCAAATGGAACGAACCCCCAAATTGTTCCCGCCAACATGGAGTACCAAAATGTCAGGTGGCCGATCCCGGGTATCCCCAACCAGGGAATACACGCTTCCCTCCTAGAAATACCCAGCTGCCTACCATCGGGTCTAATGTCTGCTCGCCTGGCCCACCAAAAAGCATGAGTGGCCCATAATCAAGACGAGGCGTAGTTACATACCATCTGAAAGAAAAGAACGAAAACACCACGGGATAGCACCAAGACAAACGATGAACACACACCACACATGAAAAACACATAAAGACATGCATCCCACTACAACCCCTCCCCCTCCATCAACGGCTATTCCAACAACTGCAGGCGAATGTAGGTACGGAATCTCTTGGATTCCCATCTACCAATCTATTTTACACCCCCCTCGTCCAGCACGCACCTCCATGGCCGCCCTGATGCGGAAGGAGTGCGAGGCACATTGTGTGTGATCCAAACCCACTGCCCCAAGACTCTTCCAGAAAACTGACACCAATTGAAACTTAGATAAAGGAGACGCATCCCCATGTAACAAGAACGGCTCCTCCATGACTGGACGAACCGCCAAGAACTCCCTTACCGCCCCCACCGGGCAAACCGGGGAAGCCGGCAGTGGAAACAGCTGCACCCTCGCACTCTTGCCCACCTGGTCCATCTTGGACCTGCGCAACATTAACAGAACCCTGTCCTCACTACAAATCACGTCCTGCACCAAAAACCCACCCAGAACCCTCTTAGAGGAGCTGACCAATTCACTGATCTGAAATGCTCCAAAAAAGGCTAAAGAAAATGCTGCTTTAAATAAGGAGACCTTGTAACTCCACGTACACAAAGACCCCAGTTGAACAAAAATGGCTTGCAAATTTGAAAAGGATACGGGCCGCCTAGCATCCTTGCTCTTGTGTAGCTTCCGATACCTCTTTAAAGCCTGATGGACCCAAAAATCCTTTGTAAAATCCGCCATGCCCCGTAATTTGAAGAAAAAGGCCAAGCCAGCCAGTTTCCGCTCAATGGCAGACACTGACCCACCTTGTTCCATGTTCCTGGAAACGAAGTAAAGAACCAGCAGCCTGACCTCCAGACTGTCCTGTTCAACTCCGGCTTGCATAACCATCCCCAACCATTCCTGCCATACCTTAGCATAGGCCGCCCACTTGGACTCACTCACCAACCGTCTGATCCATCCAGCGATAACTCCAAGGCAATCTCCCATAGCCATCCAGGACAAGGAACCCCCTCTCCCGGAGCCAGCTCTCTGAACCTGTCCCACTGAAACTGAGACAAGGAGTCAGCCAAAGTATTGTCGACACCAGGAATGTGGACAGCGTATAGAAAAATGTTCAGCTGCCAGCAAGGCAGCACCATGTGGCACAGCAGCCGTATTACTGGTTGTGACGACGCTGAGATGCGTTGATGACTTTAACACCTTCTATGTTGTCACAGTTTAACCGTATTTTCAAGTTCCGACAAAACTCCCAGATTTCCATAGCCAGCATGACTGGAAAAAGTTCCAGGAGAACCAAGTTACGTAGAAACCCTGCGTCTACCCAGGAACGCGGCCAAGGTTCCACGCTCCAGTGATTCTGATAGAAAGCCCCATAACCTGTTGACCCGGCTGTGTCCGCAAACAGCTCCAAGTCAAAGTTACTCACCGGACTGGACATCCAAACCGATCGACCATTATAAGATTCCAAAAACATGCCACACCCTCAAGTCCTTTCAATGTTCCTTATTGAGATGGATAAAATGGGTCGGGGCCTTAAGCCCTGCTGTAGCTGCCGATAGCCGTGGGCAAAACAACTATGCCCAAAAAACTGATCACGGTTTTATCCAACTGAACACTGAATCTACCTGCAATGTGCTGCAATGTGGACAGAAGTATCGCACACACATTAGAGGAAGGCGGCCCCATGCAAAGGAGATCATCCAAATAATGAATGACGTGATACGTCTCTAACTACCCATTCCACAAAAGAGCTGAACGTCTCGAACAAGGTGCAGGAAATGGAGCAGCTCATGGGCAGGCATCGATCCACATAAAATTCCTCTTGCCAGCAGCACCCAAGCAGCCGCAAGCTGTCTGAATGGACTGGAGGCAAGCGAAAAGCGAATTCAATGTCGGATTTTGCCATCAGCGTCCCTTTTCCATATCGCCAAACCCACCCAACAGCTGCGTCAAAGGAGGTATAAGACACCGTACATGCTTCAGGATCTATAGCATTGTTGACTGAACCTCCCTTGGGGAAAGACAGGTGGTGAATAAGGTGAAACTTATGCAGTTCCTTCTTAGGCATCCCCCCCAGAGGCAAAATCACTAAGTCCTGCAAAGGCTTAATAGAGAATGGCCCGCCCATGCGACCCAGTGCCACTTCCTTAGCCAACTTCTCCGAAACCACCCCAGGATGCTGCAATACAGAACGCAAATTCTGCGCCATAGGCGGGACTGCAGCCAAAGAACATGGGATCCTAAAACCCTCCAAAAATCCCGCGCCCAATAGCCTTGCCGCGTCCCGGTCCAGGTAATTATTTAGGAAAGGTTACATCCTTTCCCCCCTCACCGGCATCATCCATCTTATTAGAAAACTCTCCAGTGTGGCCCTTACCTTTCTTGAAGCAGTGGGACATGGGATGTGAACCTCCACATCCGGAGCACTCGTGCTTAAAATGGCAGGAACCCCCAAACTTACATGATCCCTCATTGTATTGCCAGCAAAGAACCCGTTTTTTTACTGGCCAGTTGTCCTGGGGAAGGTGCACCCCCGGCCCCCCCTGGAAAAAACTGACTCGGGGCCCGAGCCGAGGACATCAGACGCATCCAGAGGCTAATGTCTTTGTGATCACAGTGAAGAGACAGAAGGATGGACGGCCCTGCGCTGCCGGAACTGCTTGTCGTACCTTAGCCATGCCGATCCCCCGTAGACTCGGTGAGCCTCTCCGATGGCGCCCATGTAACAAAAAAGAGCTGAACAGTGTTCAGGGCTCTTCTCCCCTATAACACTTGGCATTATGGCGAACGCCTGTAGCCAGTTAGCGAACGTCCGTGGAATCAATCTGTACCTCCGATTCTCCTCATCCTCCTTCTTGGAGTCGTTGGGCTTGAGCCTATCTAAGTTAAATTTCTCTAGGGGTAGTAAAGAGAAGATCTCCACATACCCTTGCAAATTTTTTCCCAGACTTCCTGTTTCAAATGTGCCCCCAAACGGCCCCTCAAAGCCTTCGTACTTACCGACACCGTGGCCGGGGACACTACAGTAAGCTCCGTAGGGGCCGATGTGATACCTGTGACCAGGGAGGGGGCGGGAGGGCCACTCTGTTCAAGCCCGTCCCCCCGCCATCCGCCATAGCCCTGCCAACTGACTGTACCCATGGTGATACCTGCAGGGGCTGGTCTCCTCTTCTTCCCGCAAATCGCTGCACCAAATCCCGCAGACCCCCCAGCAAGTCTTGTAGCTGCGCCTTTGTCCCGGAAGTGGCAGGCGGAGCACCCGCCACTTGTGGGCCAGCCACCGCAGCTGGAGATGCCTGCGGCGGCGGCTCTGGCAGGCACTGCAGCAACCCCATCCACTACACCCAACAACCCACACAGTGCAACATTAAAACAATTATTAGATAATGCAGAGGACTCACTAGCCTGACCAGGAGTGCCCCCAACAGCTGCCGCTCCAGAATCCATCGGTGCTGTGCGACCCTGCGCATCCTCCTCCTCCAAGCAGGAAAGCTCTCCTTCTGACCACTCGTCCGGAGCTGGTTGGTCCACCATCTGCAACATCCCATGCAAGGAGGGCCTGGATGCCGTGGATCCTTGCCGTTTTTGGCCCCGCCCACCAACCCCCGGATCCGCCCTCCGCTGCGTGAGCCCCCTCGATTTGGGCCATGTTCAGCAGCCCACAATAGTCTGCCCCCTCTCTGCCCCCTGTCCATCACCGCGGGAGGACCCGGCACATCAGTGGAGCCGCCGGCCGTGTCTGGTATTGGCCGGGCGGCCGTGGCTGTGCTTCTCCCTCACCGAGACTCCCCAGTCTCTCAGCAAGGAGGATTCCTTCATCCACCTCACTTGTGTGGATGGAGGAATATATTCATTTTTCATGCATCAGCTCACTGGCTGAGTAATTTATGGCCAGTGGACCACTCTTTTTAGAGAATGTTGCAGACTTGACTGACAGGCATTCTGGAGGCTATACTAGCATCTCTTAAATGCTTTTTTTTTTGTTTTTAGCAGCTGAAGGGGCTTTTTGAATGAAAATAGTACATCACAACTGCAAGCCTATAATTGGCTCACTGTTGCAGAATGGCCCCATTCACTTGAATCAGTCATTTTCAGCAGTGATACTGCTCACTGAATGCAACAGGGGGGGTTATTTTGCTGCTTAAGGGGGAGTGGTTGGGACAGTAAAAATGTTTAATAATTAATTAAAGTAGGTTAACAATATTACACTTTTAAAACCACACCCATTTTAAATGAATGCCCCTCCCCTAGTTAGGGTACATCCTCCACCTACAATGGCTTGCTGGACACACAGAAAAAATAGGTGTCTCTGGAAATTGTTTTGAAATGTTGGCAACTATGCACCCTATTAAGAGCATCCTGGAGAGATACAGCTAAGGCCATGTTATTGCATGTGTACGAATTAATGCATTTATTTCCTTTTCACACTAAAAGGAACCATCTGGTCTCAGCAAATATTAAGCTTAATATGCAGCGAAGGGCACCGAAATGGTACTGAAAAGATTGAAACTTCTGAAAGAGTGAAATGGTTTGAGTTCCGAGCACTAAATCCGGATGTAGATTACAACAGTTGTCCTTCACCTCGTTTGTTTGTATCCCATTTGTCAGAAACTTTAGTACCCCGAGGACTGAAAAATACAAAGGCAAAAGTAAGTTGCATCATTTTGGGCTGATAATGTTACTGCAATGTATTAGCTAATGTTTATAGACCAAACTAAATAATTAAATACATAGACGTTATTTGTCCCAAAGTAAAAATGAGAACCCTCTGCCTATAGCAACCTTTTTCAGGCTGGGTTCACACTGGTGCGACACGACAGCCGTCCTACTTTGGATCCGACTTTGCCCTGCGACATGAAGCCGGCATGTGTCCGACTTTCAATGAACGGGGATCCGACTTGGATCCCCGCCAATGCCGGCACTGTGTTTGGTATGAATCTTTAGGGGGGAACTCCGCGCCAAATTTTAAATAAAAAACCGGCATGGGTTCCCCCTCCAGAGGCATACCAGGCCCTTGGGTCTGGTATGGACCTTGAGGGGAACCCCCTACGCCGAAAAAAACGGCGTGGGGGGTCGCCCCCAATCCATACCAGACCCTTATCCGAGCACGCAGCCCGGCCGGACAGGAATGGGGGTGGGGACGAGCGAGCGCCCCCCCCCTCCTGAACCGTACCAGGCCGCATGCCCTCAACATGGGGGCTGGTGCCTTGGGGGAGGGGGCGCGCTGCGGCCCCCCCACCCCAAAGCACCTTGTCCCCATGTTGATGAGGACAAGGGCCTCTTCCCGACAACCCTGGCCGTTGGTTGTCGGGGTCTGCGGGCGGGGGGCTTATCGGAATCCGGGAGCCCCCTTTAATAAGGGAGCCCCCAGATCCCGGCCCCCCACCCTATGTGAATGAGTATGGGGTACAGCGTACCCCTACCCATTCACCTAGGAAAAAAGTGTCAATTTAAAAAAAAACACTACACAGATTTTTAAAGCATTTTATTAGACAGCTCCGGGGGTCTTCTTCCGACTTCGGGGGTCTCTCCGGTTCTTCTCCACGCTCTCCGGATCTTCTGCCGGGCTCCTCCGCTCTCTTCTGCTCTTTTGCCGCTCTTTTGCTAAAGCGGAGGAGCCTGGTCTTCAATCTTCTGCCTTCTGCCCTATTCTCCTGATGTTGACACGACGCTCTCCCCGGCTGGAATGCTCTCTGTGCGCTCTGCTCTGACTTATATAGGCGGTGACCCCGCCCCCTTATGCCGTCACAGTCCCTGGGCATGCTGGGACTGTGACGGCATAAGGGGGCGTGGTCATCGGGTGATGACCACGCCCCCTAAAACGTCACAGTCCCAGCATGCCCAGGGACTGTGACGGCATAAGGGGGCGGGGTCACCGCCTATATAAGTCAGAGCAGAGCGCACAGAGAGCATTCCAGCCGGGGAGAGCGTCGTGTCAACATCAGGAGAAGAGGGCAGAAGGCAGAAGGCAGAAGATTGAAGACCGGGCTCCTCCGCTTTAGCAAAAGAGCGGCAAAAGAGCAGAAGAGAGCGGAGGAGCCCGGCAGAAGATCCGGAGAGCGTGGAGAAGAACCGGAGAGACCCCCGAAGTCGGAAGAAGACCCCCGGAGCTGTCTAATAAAATGCTTTAAAAATCTGTGTAGTGTTTTTTTTTAAATTGACACTTTTCCTAGGTGAATGGGTAGGGGTACGCTGTACCCCATACTCATTCACATAGGGTGGGGGGCCGGGATCTGGGGGCTCCCTTATTAAAGGGGGCTCCCGGATTCCGATAAGCCCCCCGCCCGCAGACCCCGACAACCAACGGCCAGGGTTGTCGGGAAGAGGCCCTTGTCCTCATCAACATGGGGACAAGGTGCTTTGGGGTGGGGGGCCGCAGCGCGCCCCCTCCCCCAAAGCACCAACCCCCCATGTTGAGGGCATGCGGCCTGGTACGGTTCAGGAGGGGGGGGCGCTCGCTCGTCCCCACCCCCATTCCTGTCCGGCCGGGCTGCTTGCTCGGATAAGGGTCTGGTATGGATTGGGGGGGACCCCCACGCCGCCTTTATCGGCGTAGGGGGTTCCCCTCAAGATCCATACCAGACCCAAGGGCCTGGTATGCTCTTGGAGGGGGAACCCATGCCGGTTTTTTATTTAAAATTTGGCGCGGAGTTCCCCCTCAAGAACATCTGAGCACAAGTCGCGTGCTAAAGTCGGATCATGCAAGACGGCAATCCGACTTTGATCCGACTTCAATGATAGTCAATAGGCTGAAGTAGGATCAAAGTCGGACCAAAGTAGTACAGGGAGCATTTCTAAAGTCGGAACGACTTGTGTCGGACCAGTTAGGACGGCTCCCATAGGGAAACATTAAATTTCACACGTCATGCGACATGAGCTCCCAATGTCGGAGCGTTTGTCGGACCAGTGTGAACCCAGCCTCAAACCCAGTTGGCACACATGTTCTGGGGAAACATGCCACTCTAGACATGTGCAATTTGTTTTGGTTCAAATATAAATTCTGACAAATTTTTGGTTATTCGAAGATTCGGCTGTATGAATGAAATAGTCACGAATTTTGTTGAAATTTGTTTAATTTCATATATTAATTCCAAATTTTCAGAACGATTCAAATTCGGATCGGTCGAAAAATTATTGACTGATTTGGATTCTGTGTGAAGAATAGCTGGTTAAGGTGCGGGCCAGGAAGCAGGCCGCCACGTCCTTAACAAGCGATGACTCATCATCTGTCAGAGGGCTTCCCCACTGACAGCAGAAATGTAAACAAAAGAATGCCGGTAATGAAAAATTCAGAAAAAAAAACTTAATAGAGTTCCCCCCATGCCAACAGGTTTTGAGGGGAACCCCACGTCATGTTGATGGGGGCAAGGACCTTTTCTCCACAACCCTGATCGGTGCTTGTGGGTGTGTGTGGGTGGGAGGATTATCAGAATCTGTAAGATCCCAGCCCCCCCCATGTGAATGAGTATGGGGTGCATAGTACCCCTACCCATTCACCAAAAAAATTTAAAAAGTGAGTAAAGACACAAAACAAGTTTTTGACAAATCCTTTATTAAAACATTTTAAAAATGTCCCCCAGTGTAGATCCATCATTAATTATGATGCCCACCGCACTGCTGGACCTGAAAAAAATAAAAGATAAACCCTCTGGTCTCGTCGAAGGCTCCCGCCATCTGCCTTGTCCGCTGTCTGGCATTTATTAAATAGCTAAGGGGTGGGGCCACCCAGCGATGTCACTGAGTGGCCCCACCTTCTTGTGATGTCATCGACCGAGACATGCTGGGACCATTCCAAACCGAAGCAGGGACCCCAAAAAGGATTCTTGAATGTTCTTCCCCGTCCCCCATCCCATCGGTCCCCATCTACCCAGGCTTTGTATTCCTGTTGCTCTTTTTATACTGTTAATGATTACCATACATTAATTCTATGCTCCCCTTTTAAGAATTGAGATACTGACTTTTTTTTTTGTTTCAAAATTAAAAATTTTCTTGCTCAAATACTGATCCTTTTTTATACATAAGATTGTGTCAATTTTTTTTATATATGACTATATCCCATGTTTTATCACACATATATATATATATATATATATATATATATATATATATATATATATATATATATATATATATTATTTATAAATATATTCTGTTTATATACAGTATATGGTTTAAATGTAATCACATATTTGGATGTTGGTCCATTCGCCGTTATAGTCCCACGGCCATGGACCTTGTGCTCCTTTATTTAAAAGAGAAGTATGTTTTGTTTTTTTTATTTGAGATTCATACTTACCTAGGTGGATGCAGCATCAGATTGATGCTGCTTTTGTCCCCCACCATCTCTGCACTGAGAATCGAGCCACCGAACATCGCCAATGGCTCAGTTCTCTCACCTCCCTGAGCGGAGAGATGCTGACTGTCAGTCAGCATCTCTCCTCTCTGCTCCTCCACGCTCATTGGAGCACTAAGCTGTGGAGGGGCGGGGAGTGGCCATCTCAGCGGCTCGCTGAGACTGCCATCAGTCAAGGCAGCTTTGAAAGTCGGGATGACACGCTGCCTCGACTAATGGCAGTGACATCAGTGGAGAGTGGACTTCAGACCGCTCTCCGCTGAAAACGGGTCACAGGAGTGCAAAACTAATTTCACTCCTGTGACCCATAGGAGAAGCCCAGCCTAAAAAACTCAGGTTGGACTTCTCCTTTAAAGAGGTGTTCCAGCCTGGGGAAAAAAATTAAAAGTCGGCAGTTACAAATACTGTAGCTGCTGACTTTTATTATGTGGATGCTTACCTGTCCAGCGAGCCTGCCATGTTGGCACCCCAGTCGATCTTCAGATCAGCTGTCAGGTGCTGCCGCCCGCCACCATCCTCACTAAGGGAAACTGGCAGTGAAGTCTTTTGGCTTCACAGACGGTTCCTTACTGCGCATGCACTTTCTAATTGGCCCGGCGGCGTAGGAAGAAGGAGGGGGCCCGAACTTTCAAAGGACGGCGCCGCTGCACCATTTCCCGAAAGTGGGGACAGGGACCTGTCAAAAACAGGTACCCGTTCAACCCACTCCCCCCTGAAAGGTGCCAAATGTGGCACTAGAGGGGGGGAGGAAGAAAATAAAGGGGAAGTTCCAGTCTTGAGTGGAACTCCACTTTAAACTGCATTAGGCCATAGAAGGAGCTATGAGCTCTGAACGCGTAGCCTGCAATTACCAGTTCAAGCCCTGAGCTGCTTCCCTTCCACTGATGTGATCTCCGCCTGTGTGTTCCACCCTGGTCAGCGTGAGACTTCCTAGACTTACAGTGGTGTCTTGTGCTTCTACTCCACTCCTTACAGTGAACAGTGACAACAACTTGCGGAGCCTGCAGGACCGCGGGACCTCTCAGGGCTGGGTACTTCATGATGAGCACAGTTACTTATTTCTTGTGAGTGTTTTTAATCCTATGTTTATTAAAGTCCTACATTAATACTACACTCAGATGGAACCCCCTCCCCCTATTCTTCCTTACAAACAAAATTTATAAATGCACATTTTTTTACCTGCTAAAACATTTGCATTTATTATTTTTTGGCAAAGGTGAACTTTTCTGTTAATGCTTTGGGAACTGTGTGCTTAATGCTGCAGTAGAAACAAAGACCTTGCAGTTGGGAAGACCAATCTAGGCTGCAGTGAGCAGTGCAATCTGACTTCAGAGCTGTGCTCATAGCAGAGACAGGGCAGTCGGGAGAGCCACAAAGGATTGCTGTGTTCTATGAGAGGAGAGACTGTCCTGCATACAGAGATATGTGGATTGTGAACACCACAGAGAGGAAGGCCCAAGGATCCACCTGACACAGACTTGAGAGGAACCCCACTTATGGTGTTACCTCTTGCCTCCAAGGAAAAGGTCATTGACCCTTGGACAACTGAATGACGTTGGCGGTGACAGGCCTCTTTGTACTGACCTTGCTACTAGTTGCTTAGAGACTTTGCTGCTATGTGGAGAGTTGTACTGGGAGTTTTGGGGTATTCTCGTTTGGATAATAGGTACTCTCTCTCTCACTCGCTTTCTCCCGAGAGAGAAAGAGAGAGTGGGAATTCAGGGGCCCCAATGCAAGCAGATCCCCACAAGCCTTCGGTATAGTTAGGGGCTCAGTTTTAGGCAATATTGTTGTCCCTTACATCCAGTTATAACTGTGTTTGTTTCTGAAACTATTATTTGTAAAGCTGTATTACACCCAAAAATAAAACTTTATTATATTGGAGCTCACCAGTTCTTAGATGTGGTGGGTGCATTTGTTTTCTTTTTAAGCCATGCTTCCTTTGATTTTAAGTTACTTTAACAGACCAAGCTATCCAGACAAAGTAGCCATAGCTCCCAATTGTTCCTGATTTTGAGGGACTGTCCCTGATTTGGAACAATGTCCCACTGTACCTCATTCGTCCTTATCTGTCCCTCATTTTGCTCTGATCTGTATAGTTGTATGTAAAATGCACTTTTTATCTTTCAAAAAGTGTTTTTACAGTGCTAAACCTTTCATCTGATTTCTAAATTGCTGCATTTGCAAATGTCAAAAGCCAATATAAAGAAATAGTAGTGGTAGAAAAAAAGCACTAGTGGGTTTAACTATTTATTTTTTTAGTATACTTCTCCTTTAAGGGTTCATGACAGGGGGTGTGTCCTATGCCTACATATGTTTGCTAATAGGTGTCTCTCATTCCTATCTTAAAAAGTTGGGAGATATGAAAGTAGCGGTTAGAGGATTGAGGCAAACCATTTATCACTGCTGGGGATAATTATAGTGGTCAGCTTTTATTTATTTATGCAAAATCTTTATGCTAAAAAGAAAAAAACAGTTTGCTGTAACTGTTTATAAAGTGTTAACTTGAGTGCAGCTTCAATTTGTTAGTCAAGTCCATCTCAATCCCCAGACTATGGTATGTGCTGTCTATGACTCATTGTCCGACTCACACTTTGCCTCACATGTTAAAACTATATGACACTTAAAGTGACATAAAAAGTTCATTCTAAAATAAAAAGTAACAAAAATGTTATACTTACCTGATCTGTGCAGTTGTTTTGCACTGAGCAGCCCCGATCCTCCTCTTTTCGGGTCCCATGCTGGCACTTCTGGCTCCTCCTCTTTAGCCAGTGCCCCCAATAGCAAGCCGCTTGCTTTGGGGACACTGCTCACTCCTGAACCCCGCTCTATGCGTTCATAAGACACACTCTCCTCATTGGCTCACTGGCTGTGATTGACAGTAGCAGGAGCCAATGGCTCCCGCTGCTGTCTCAGCCAATGAGGAATGAGAGACCCAGGGGAAGCTCAGATCTCGTACACATCACTGGATTGAGAGGAAGCTCAGGTGAGGCTGGGGGTGGAGGGGTGGGGGGCATTGCACACAGAGGGTTTTTTTTACCTTCAGGCATAGAATGGTGAAGTCTTCTCTTGATTGTTGACTTTGACACACATACTACCTCCTGGAGAGTGTTCTTGATCTGGCCAACTGTTGTGAAGGATGTTTTCTTCACCAGGGAAAGAATTCTTCGGTCATCCACCACAGTTGTTTTCCGTGGTCTTCCGGGTCTTTTGGTGTTGCTGAGCTCACCGGTACGTTCTTTCCTTTTAAGGATGTTCCAAACAGTTGATTTGGCCACACCTAATGGTTTTGTTATCTCTCTGATGGGTTTGTTTTGTTTTTTCAGCCTAATGATGGCTTGCTTCACTGATAGTGACAGCTCTTTGGATCTCATATTGAGAGTTGACAGCAACAGATTCCAAATGCAAATAGCACACTTGAAATTAATTCTGGACCTTTTATCTGCTCCTTGTAAGTGGGATAATGAGGGAACAACACGCCTGGCCATAGAACAGCTGAGCAGCCAATTGTCCCATTACTTTTGGTCCCTTAAAAAGTGGAAGGCACATATACAAACTGTTGTAATTCCTACACCGTTCACCTGATTTGGATGTAAATATCCTCAAATTAAAGCTGAAGTCTGCAGTTAAAGCAGATCTTGTTTGTTTCATTTCAAATCCATTGTGGTGGTGTATAGAGCCAAAAAGATTAGAATTGTGTTCATGTCCCAATATTTATGGACCTGACTGTATTTCTGGCACTGTGAGCCTGGGTGAGAAAGGATCAGGTAAAGAGAAGAGTAAAGGAAATACCTCACTAGTTCTATATGTAGCACCATCAAGTTATATAGGTGCTAGAGGTTAGTTTTTTTCATAGAGTAGAAAAATGTAGGCAGCCTGTTTGTTTTCATTCTGGGCTGGGAGTGGCTCAGGACCATGCTGGGTGACTCAAAGGTAGCATCACTGTGACCTCCCTCTTCTTTCTAGACTGTACTAGAAAGAGAGGAGGAGAGGAGAGGTGGAGCTGCCTCGGGTATTCTGAGGAGCCTTGACCAATCCCCAATTTGGTTTGGCAGGGTGCAGGCCTCCTTAAATACTCAGGGTCAGCCCAGCTGGGGGGAGTTGTCGGATGGAAAAGCTGGAGTGAGAGAATGTGGAGGCTGTCTGGGCACACAGGAAGCTCCCCAGTCTGAGGGGGGTGACCTTGGGCCTGGGCTCGGGTGCAGCCAGGAGGAGAAGAGCTCTATTAAGAGACTCCAGGGAGGACAACTGGTTGCAGTCAGGAGGGCTGGTGAGTGAAGTACAGTCAGATGGACTGGGAAGGCACACCTGAGAGAACTGGTAGTTTGCAGTTTGAGATCGATGCAGAACCAGAAGAGTGGACTGTGGGATGGGCAGTGGAAAGAGGCAGCTGCAACCAACAGGGCTGGCAGGGCCAAAAGAGGGTTTACTGGGATCAGTAACCAAGTTGAGGACAGTTATCACCAAACTATTTCTACATCATAGGGGCCCAAGACCCTTGCCCTCAAAAGGCAATTCACTGGAGCCTGGCTGGGTTTTTTTAAATCTCAAAACAAGTTTTTATTAACCATGCATAGTACACCCATTACTGGCTTCAGAGCAATACATTTTGTTATAAATTCACAGACCTTAGTTCCACATCATAGGGTCCCAAGACCCTTGCCCACAAAAGGCAATTTACTGGAGCCTGGCTGAGTTTTTTTTTTTTATCTCAAAAAGTTTTTATTAACCATGCATAGTACACCCATTACTGGCTTCAGAGCAATACACTTTGTTATAAATTCAATCCTATAGTTCCACATAGGATACTGAAAGTTTTAATCGAACATGTACAGTGTATACATCTACACATTAGAAGCAATAAACAGCATCAAGTGACATATGTGCAGAGATCTAATTCGGATCCATACAAAGTTGTACAAGTATCATGGCTCAGCGCCCCCCCTTTCCCGTTGAGCATGAGCTAGGGGCGCAGAAATTGGTATTGCCGTGGCAAAGTGATTATAGAAAATGGTCCAATACAAGTTCCTCCAGGGCCAACCCGGGCACGTTCAGCCACGGTTCCCATAGCTTGACAAACTTTGCTGTACTGCCCCTATGTTGGTAGATATATTTTTCTAGCCTTAAAGTGTTACCCATTTGCGCTATCCACTCCCGCACTGTAGCTGGTTGTGTCGATTTCCAGTGCTGTAATTGCCTGCCTAGTGGCCTCCTCCATCAAGCTATTGTCTATAATACTTAACAGACATTGTTTGGGATCCTTTTTAATCTGAACCTGGAAAGCTTGGTTAATAACCCCTATAACCTCCGTCCAGTAAACATGTCATTTGGGGCAACGCCACAGAAGATGTATCAGATCGCCATGGTCCCGCACACAGCGAGTACATGAGGGATCATCGTGCACTCCCATTTTAACCAACTTGGCAGGAGTATAATGGGCCTGCAGAAGTATATACAACTGGGACAGGTGCTGAGCAACGTTTAAAGAACACTGTGAAACCACCAATAGCGCCTCCTCCCATTGTCCCTCCTGAAAGGGCCCAACATCCCTGGGATGTCACCTTTTGGGTAGAATCTGGCAAGAACAGATTAAGTAGCATAGCGTAACTGCAGGATATGAAGCCCTTATAAGACGATACCTCTGACATGTAATTAAAAATAGGTGTAGTGTTTTGTACCCATGCATCCACATCATTTTGGGCTTTTATCACGTGCTGGAGTTGGAAGTAGTAGAACTGCATGGACATGGGGAGCTGAAATTCCGCCTGAAGAGCAGCAAAGGCATCCAGCTCTCCATTATGGAATATTTTATATAAGTAATTAATCCCGTATTGCTGCCATTTTTACCATATTGCAATTTCCCTATCTCAATGTACCAGTCATTTTGCCTTATAGGGCTAAACTTAGTAAACCCAGTGACCTGTTGTAGTGTTCTGACCTTATTCCAAATTTTTTTGCATTAAGTTATACATGGGGTATAATTTATTTGATTTACTGAACTGCAAGGCTTCCAATCCCTCAGCGACCCCCGTCCCAATTGTGAACCTAAGGAGTTTAGTTGTGGAATCCGTTAAGTTCATCTCCGGGGCAGGGGCTGAGGTAATCGCTCTGGCTAGGTGTTGTAGCTGGGAGGCCAGGTAGCACAGCCATGGATTTGGCAGTGCCAACCCACATGCTTCCTTAGGCCGCTGAAGCTGTTCCAGTCTCACTCTGTCCGTAGAGGAGTGCTATATTAGAGATTGAAACATAGAGTTAATAATTCGGAACTGTTTCAGTGGGATAACCAGTGGTGAATTATGTACACGTATAGAATTTGGGACATAGAAATCATTTTTATAAGGTTGATCCTACCTACTGGTGATATTTTCAACCTGGACCACAACTTAATCCTATCAGGACTATGATTAAGTAAGGGGTGGGATTTAACCTCAGATAGTCTAAAGGGTCTGGAGTGACCTAAATATTTGATGTTCCTAGATACTGGAATATCAAGGATCGTTGTTAGTTGATGGTCCGGGCTTTCATCAAGAAACATGAGTGAGGATTTAGTCCAGTTTACTACCAACCCAGAATAATGACCAAATGTTTGTACCACCCTCATAGCTTCATTTTGCGATGTTTTGGTATCCCCCAAAAGCAGCATGGTATCATCCGCATATAACATTAACTTTTCCTATAGTTCCCCATACTGAAAGCCTTGGATATCCAGGTTGGAGCGGATGAGAACCGCTAGGGGCTCAATGGCCAGAGCAAACAAGAGTGGGGACAAAGGACATCCAAGACTAGTGCCCCTGTACAAACTGAAATCTGAGGACACTCTACCTGCCTCTCTAATGGCAGCCTTGGGGGCATGGTATAGCAATTAGACCCAAGAAATAAATTCCTCTCCAAACCCAAATTTTTTCAATATGACCCACAAGCATGTCGACTCAATACTGTCAAACGCCTTGTGGGCGTCTAAAGATAATAGCGCTCTACCCCCCCTGTTGTCAGTCTTTGACTGTATATTGAGAAAGAGTCTACGCAGATTTATTGCCGTGGATTTCTGGGGCATAAACCCTGCCTGATTGGAATGTATATTAGAGGATATCACCCCGTTCAGTTGCACTGTCAAGACCTTTGCCAGGATCTTTACATCTTTCTGCAAGAGGGATATGGGCCTGTACAAACCTGGATCCAGAGGATCCTTACCTGATTTTAATAAAGTACTATAATAGTTTTGGTCATGGACAAGGGGAGGCTTTTGTTCTCCTTAGCTTCTTTGAACAGGGCCAATAGCTTTGGTAACATACTGCTAGCATATTGCTTGTATACCTCAATTGGATTACCATCCTCCCCGGAGCTTTAGAGTTAGGAAACATTTTGGTCACCTTCTGAAGCTCCTTCAAAGTAAGTGGAGCATTCAGTTGATTCCTAGCAGTAACAGATAAAGTAGGAAGGTCCACTGTCTCAAGGTAAGTCTGCAGGGAGTCTGCTGAGTAAGACTGTTTATATTGATATAGAGGGGAGTAGTAGGAGACCAACTCAGACATAATAAGGTCAGGTGCATTGATCACTGCTCCCGCCTGATTCCTTATTGCACTAACGGAAGGTGATTTCTGTTGTGAATGGGAAATTTTGGCTAACAAGCGACCGGTCTGTTCTACCTCCTTATAGTAAGCCAGTTTATTAAAGAAGCGTTTCCGCTCTTCCGCTAAGGTAGCAGGACGACTAAGTGCAGGTAGCCATGAGTCTTTGTGTTCCTCTGTGGGATCAGATATAAATTTTGCCTCCAGCTCACTCACCAGTTGCTCCAAACCCTCCCTTTGGGCACAAGTGGCCTGCTTAATCATGTGGATCTCCCTGATAAATGTACCTTGAAGGAAGGCCTTAAAGGTCTCCCACACATTCTCCATCCTAGAATGTTCCCCATGTACTAGTCAGAATTCCCCAATTTTGATTACTATCTGCGCATGAGATGAAAACAAGTTAAGCCAGAAGGCGTTTAGGCCCTAGACATAGTTGAGTTCGTTCTCACCTCCAGGCTAGTAATTACTGGCGAGTGATCAGAGATGCTGAGGATGGCGTAGGTAATCTCCGATACGTGTTTGGAGGCTTCAGCTGAGCAAATACTGAGATCTATTCGGGCTAGGGACATGTATGATTTAGAGAAGCAGGAGAAATGTTTTTCCCCTGGGTGTTTATAGTGCCAGAGATCAGTCCAGCCCACTTCCTCAATACATTTTTTCAAGGGCGTACGGTAAGAGCCAAGTGCCGTGCTCATTGGGGGATGCTTATCTAGTGCAGGGTCCAAAAAACAGTTAAAATCTCCTATGATGTATAGGGGAATATCCTGGTGGCACAACTGATATTCTAATACTACCTTGAGCACCTGGTGATTGTATGAAGACGGAACGTATACAAATGCAAGAATATATTTCACAGCAAATATATGACCTACCAATATTACATATCTCCCCTCTGCATCCAGCACACAATCTATCTCCTGGTAATCTAAAGAGTTGTGTATCATAACATGTGAAGGACAGATAACTCCAGTTTTCCCCAACCTATTCAACCATAACCTCCAAACCTCCCAAATACCCGATTAATGATGTGACAAGGTTTTGGAGTAAAATGGCCTTATGGCCTTTTATTTGACAAATAACATAACTTAAATAAATGACATTTAAAATAACCATCAACCAAAAACTTCTCTATACCTTGGTGGTCTTTGAGGGCAATGACACACAACTTGGTCACTGCGACAAATTTCTTTTAAAACTTAGGCCTCCAGTAGCAAGACACTGACTCGGAGACGGTACTCGACATCAGCAGTGACCTACATTTTTTACCCCTTCCTGGTTAAACCCCTCATTAACCACAGATGGGTCCCAACCATATTATATTCCAGCCTTCTTCTCTTCCTCCAAAGACCCACCACTGCCACAGCACGTGAGGGATAAAACCTTACCCTTGCGTGCCCCTCCACACCCTCAATGATCTCTGGATTCCTTCCTGCAACCCCAGGGCCCACAGATCGATTCCTACAGCATTAAGGTGCACCCCATCACTCCGAAGATACCTCTAGGTATCTACTTCCAACTCCCTATGCTGCATAGTCAGTCCCCCATTCCGAATCACAAACCTATGCACCTCTTTGTTTACTTTTAAGTGGGCCCTGTCAACCTTTTTAACCGACCAAGCCCACCTCCAAGACGTCCTGCCCACCATGTCAGACCACACTATAAACATCCCAGGGAAAGCCGTACCATATGTAGCCGCAGGAAATCAAATTTCACATTGCGTATAAGTTCGCGCATAGACCTGGCTCCCATATCATTCCCCCCCATGTGCAGCACCAAAATATCTGGTGCCCTGTCAAGATGGGAGAACCTGTGTACCTCTGGAATCACCCTGCTCCACAGCATACCTGGCACCCCAATCCACTGGACCTGGGCTTCCTGTCTAGGGATACCAAGCTGCCTACCGTTAGGCTGTACAGCTGCTCATCTGGCCCCCCAGAACACGTAGGAATGCCCCAGAATTCACACTAGACCGACCTCTTCACCTGTAAACAAGGAAATACAACACAAAACAGTAAGATCCCCCCACTCTACATACAGAAACAGATAACAGAACAAAAACCCACGCGCAACCTTACTCATGCAGCAAATGCGGGCGAATGTAGAGCTTAAATCTGTCAGAATCCCACCGGCCAATGCGATTGACTGCTTCATCGTTCAGGCCCATCCGGGCAGCCTCTGTGTCCGCCC
The DNA here is from genome assembly GCF_042186555.1 of Aquarana catesbeiana. Taxonomy (NCBI): domain Eukaryota; kingdom Metazoa; phylum Chordata; class Amphibia; order Anura; family Ranidae; genus Aquarana; species Aquarana catesbeiana. The sequence continues at coordinate 382,591,314 of NC_133327.1, forward strand.
CTATGTGGAAGGAGTGGGAGGCGTAAACCTTGGGATCGTAACCCACCACCGTTAAACACCTGCAGAATACAGCGATGAACTGAAACCTAGACAGGGCTGACCCATCCCCATGCATAAGAAACAAACCCTCCAACTCCGGTCGTAAGATCAGGAAGAATTCCACTGCCGGACATATGGTTGAATCTGGAATGTGAAACACATCAATTTGCGTGCCCATGCCGCCCTGGTCGGTTTTGGACTGTCGTACCCATAAGCTGACCGAGTCCCTTAAATAGTCTACCTCCTGGACCAGCAGGCTCCCCTGTGCCTGTTTGGAAGAGCTAACTAGCTCACTGATCCTCAACACCCCAAAGAAGGCAAGTGTAAAGGCTGCTCGGAATAAGGAACATTCGTAGTCCAAGCTACAAATGGAACTCAAGTGCATAAATAAATCATGCAACGTAAAAAAAAAAAACGGGCGCGGCCCGTCCCTGCTATTATGAGCTCTCCTGTACCCTTTAACTGCCTGTTTCACCCAAAATTCCTTCGTATAGTCCCCGCAACCCTGTAACTTAAAAAGGAAGGCCAAACCTGCCAACTTACGATTGATGGCGGATGCCGAGATCTTCCTCTCTAGTCCCATATTAAGCAAATAAAGGACTGCGTGGTCCACCTCTTGACCATCGGGGGCGATCCCCAGCCTGTGCAAAAATGCTAACCATTCCCGCCATACCTTAGAATAGGCGGTCCAAGTAGCTGTACTCACTGAGCATTGAATCCACTGTGCTGTGTTTCCAAAGCAATGTTCCACATCCAGTCGGGACAGGCGATCCCATGTTGCTCCGCGTCTGGTGTCAACTCCCAGAACCTGTCCCACTGAAATCGAGACAAAGCATCAGCCAGTGTTTTCAACCCCTGGAAGGTGTACAGCATAAATGAAAGCATTCAATCGCAAACAGAGCAGGACCAAATGACGCAGCAACTGAACCACTGGCTTAGAGGCCACTGACACACGGTTAACCACATGGGCAACACCAAGGTTGTCACAATTGAAGCGCATCTTCAAGTTGCAGAAGACATCACCCCATAGTTCCATTGCTACCACAATCGGGAAAAGTTTGAGGAGTACCAGGTTCTTCAAGAAACCAGCCTCCCCCCACGCTGGAGGCCAAGGTGCTGCACTCCATTTTCCAAAGAAAGCCCCATAGCCCGTCAGGCCTGCTGCATCTGTGAACAGCTCCAATTCAAAATTGCTGATGGGTCCAGACATCCATAAAGTCATGTCACACCTGCAAATCCTCTCTGTGTTCCCTATTCAGACTCACAAAATGAGTCGGCGCTTTAACCCCAGCCATCACTGCAGACAGCCGATGGCAAAAAACCCTACCCATAGGAATTATGTGGCAAGCAAAATTTAACTTACCTAACAATGACTGTAAATGTCGTAACTGAATCTTGCGCTTCCCAATAGTCCCTCGCACCTCTGACTGAAGAGCCTCAAGCTTGTCCATAGGCAACCGAAATTGAATCCTTATTGAATCCACAACAATGCCCAAGAAAACAATGGTTGACGTGGGGCCCTCTGTTTTTTCAGGAGCCAACGGAACTCCAAAGGAGCAGATTTTTGAAGCTGGTGGGCCAAAACATAAGAAGTCATCCAGATAATGAATGACAGTGTTGAGCCCCAAGACATCCCGTACCACCCATTCCAGAAAGGGGCTGAAGGTTTACAAACAAAGCACAGGAGTTCGAGTGGCCCATAGGGAGGCAACGATCAACATAGTATGCCCCATTCCATGTACAGCCCAGAAGACAAAAGCTGTCTGGACGTACCGGCAACAGCCAGAAGGCAGATTCGATATCTGCCTTTGCCATAAGTGCACCACACGCATAACGGCGAACTCAAAAGAAGTGTATGTCACAGTACACTCCTCTGGTGCTATCGCATCACTGACTGAACCTCCCTTCGGAAAGGAAAGGTGATGAATCAACCTAAACTTGCGTGGCTCTTTCTTAGGAACTACACCCAAAGGAGAGACTACCAAGTCCCGCAGCTGAAACGTAGGAAAGGGGCCAGACATACGACCTAATTTTACCTCCTTCAGTAGTTTCTCTGAGACTACTGAAGGATGCAGCAAGGCGGAATGCAAGTTCCTCACTATGGTCGGGACAGCTGATGGTGAAACCCGATTCCAACAACCTTGACGCGTGCCGGTCAAGTTACCTACTGAGGAAAGGAAGCATCCTTTCCACCCTCACTGGCATCATCCCTCTTACCCGCAGACTCTCCGCCATGGCCCTTCCCTCTTCTGAAGCACTTTGACAGCGCATGGGAACAGGCGTGCTTGAAGCGGCAATTTGCACCGAACTTACATGTACCTTCATTAAATTGCCAGCAGAAGCCCCATCTTTTTTTGGTCAGTTGTCCTGAGGTCGAGGTACCTCCGACCCCTCCCTGAAAAAACTGGTTGGGCACCCGCATCAAAGTCCTAATCTTCATCCACAAGTTGATGTCCTTGTGTTCTCAGCGCAGAGATGGTCGGATGGCCATCTGTTGTCTAAACTGTTCATCGTAGCCTAGCCATGCTACGTCGCCATACGTCCAGTGAGCCTCACTAATGGCTTCCAGGTAAACGAACAATGCCGAACAGTGCTCAGGGGTCTTCTCTCCTATAACACTCGCCAGGATGGCGAAAGCCTGTAACCAATTAGCAAAAGTAAGAGAAATTAGCCGATATCTGCCTTTTTCCTCATCCTCCCTCTTGCTCTCCTCTGGCTTCAATCTATCCAGATTGAACTTTTCAAGTGGCAGTAATGTGAAGATCTCCACATACTCCCCCTTCCAAATTTTTTCTTTAATGTCCGCTTATAGATGAGCGCCCAAGGGGCCCTCAAAACAGACATAGACTTTGCATTTTGCGGAGTCCGCCAGCCTAACCGACTCTGCTTTCTTATCCCCCGCTTTCTCCTGGCTATCCAATGCTGCAACACTAGCCGGAAACCCCTCCTGAAACCACCCCAGCTGATGTCGCCGGGCAAACCGCCCGAAACACTAGACACGCCGGCTGTCAGTTGGGGGACCGTATCGACCTGCTCCCTTTCTTGCTGAGGAGCCCACGCCGTCGTCGGCGATGTCCTGGTCCCATCGCCCGGCTCAAACCACTGGACCAAGTCACCCAAGCCCGTCAGTAAGTCCTGAAGGCCCACCCCACCTGTCTTGTGTACCGCATCTGCTGTCTGTTCTGCGGGGGACCCGTTACCTTCCACCCCTGCTGACCTACCCACCACGGGGCCCCCCCGCTACCCTGACCCAGCAAATCCTGCAATAACGAACATATAGATAAGGAAGAAACACACACACCGGGCTGCCCAGGACTGGGCCCACCAGCCACCATTTTGGAATCCCTTAGTGCCGAATGTCCCTGGTCCTCGTACACCTCCAACCCGGACAGTTCTCCTTCTGACCTGTCGCCACTCCCCACTGGCTGAACGATCACTGACTGCACCCCAGAAGGTACTGCCCTGGTTGCCGAGCGTCCGTGTTGCTGTTCCCTTCTGCTTCTCCATTCTGGAACACCAGACCTGCTCACTGCCCATACGGATGGACTCCTGATTCACCCCCTGGCATGGGCATCCACTGCGTGACCTCTGCCGTCATTCACCTCAGCCACAGTGTTCCTCAGGTTCCACCATCTGGTCACTGCAGGACCACTGGCTGCCCCAAAAGCCTAGCCAGCATCCCGAGCCACAGCTCTCCCTCGCCAAGCCGACTGACTCCTCTGGCCCTCTCCTGTAGCCATGGCCAGACACCCGCGATGAGCAGGGGGAGGAGCCATGTGCAGCGCTCGTCTCCCCCACCACTGAGCTCCGTCCTTGGCATGGATTCCTCCCAGCCTCACCTCTCACTGAAGCCAGTGTATGCTGGCTTGAGGGGGTCGGAGGGTCCCTGTCAGGCCTTCGGGGGTGACGCAGAGCTCTGGGGGAGGGGTCCGGACTAAATCTCTCCAGCGGCCGAGACCGCCAAGCTCATGGGATCACCTGCCCCCCTTCCCTCTCTCCCATGATCGCTGCTACCTGTGCTTGGAGCCAGTCAGCTCCTCGGGTGGCCGCCGTTGCTCGCAGCCGCGTGATTAACTGCTGTATGTCGGCTATGTGTGGAGTCTGTATGCTGCAGCAGGGCCGTCTAAGCTTCTCTACTCTCTGCTCACGACTGACCCAACTACTTCCTCCTTCCCACTAAACTTCCCCAGGGCCCCTCCCAGCACTTAACCACCCCCTTTCCTTAAAGGGGCAACAATTCCTAAACTACCCCTGCCTGTCCTACTGTTCACCTATGTCATGCCGTCCCTCAGCCCATTCTTTTCTATTCTTTTACTCTGGGACTCCCTGTACACTCACACCCCTTGAGTAAGAAGTGTGAGTGGAATGATAGGACTACCCCACCCATGACAGTCTCAAACAAGAAACTGAATCAGGAGTCAGGTGAGTCTCTTGCAATGAGCAAATGGCAGGCAAGTATTTGCGTAAGTAGGTAAATACCATGGTGTGCTTCAGGGAGTCATGTACCCCTCTAACATTCCATGATATCACCGGAACCGTGGCCATTTTAGATCCATTTGGGTAAACATAGCAAGGTAAGTATTAAGCACAATGTCCCATATCAAATCATCATGTAGATGCACAGATGCAAATGTTAACTTTGGGAAAATGTCCTGTAAAAAAGGTAAAGCTCTGAAGAGATGTACTAAAAAGAACAAAACGGAAAAGTGGCATGCCACTACAAACTCAGGTAGTTCAGTACAGGGAATGTGCCCAAAGGGCAGACCAAGAATCAGAGGCTGCCATTCACTGGCCCCCAGTCTGGTCCAGTGGGCCCAGCGATCGGTACCTGTTACAGTTCTAGGCACGTCCCATCTTCTGGTTGGACAACCGGTCCTTTTCTTCATATGCTGAGTAGGGATGAGCCGAACACCCCCCGGTTTGGTTCGCAGCAGAACACGCGAACAGGCAGAAAATTTGTTTGAACACGCGAACACCGTTAAAATCTATGGGACACGAACATGAATAATCAAAAGTGCTCATTTTAAAGGCTTATATGCAAGTTATTATCATAAAAAGTGTTTGGGCACCTGGGTCCTGCCCCAGGGGACATGTATCAATGCAAAACATTTTTTAAAAATGGCTGTTTTTTCCGGGAGCAGTGATTTTAATAATGCTTAAAGTGAAACAATAAAAGCAAAATATTCCTTTAAATTTTGTACCTGGGGGGTGTCTATAGTATACCTGTAAAGTGGCGCATGTTTCCCGTGTTTAGAACAGTCCAAGAGCAAAATTACATTTCTAAAGTAAAAAAAGTAATTGAAAAGTACTCGCAGCTATAATGAATTGTCGGTCCCGGCAATACATATAAAAGTCATTGAAAAAAACGTCATTCCCCCACAGTCCATTACCAGGCCCTTTGGGTCTGGTATGAATATTAAAGGGAACCTTGAACCAAAATTTTAAAAAAAATTGCGTGGGGGTCCCCCCAAATTCCATACCAGGCCCTTCAGGTCTGGTATGGATATTAAGGGGAACCCATTAATAACCATTTTTTTTTTAAAATAGCGTAGGGGTCCCCCTCAAAATCCATACTAGACCTGATTTTAAAGGGAACCCCGTGCCAAAATGTAAAAAAAATGGCGTGGGGGTCCCTCCAAAAATCCATACCAGACTCTTATCTGAGCACGCAACCTGGCAGGCTGCAGGAAAAGAGGGGGGACGAGAGTGCCCCCCCTCCTGAACCGTACGAGGCCACATGACTTCAACATGGGGAGGTTCATCCCCACAACCCTTGCCCGGTGGTTGTGGGGGCATGAGGGCGGGGGCTTATCGGAATCTGGAAGCCCCCTTTAACAAGGAGACCCCCAGATCCCAGATGGTATGTACCCCTACCATTTCACAAAAAAGTGTCAAAAATCAAAAAAGACAATGGCTGTTTTTTGACAATTCCTTCATTAATGTCTTCTTCTTTCCCCGCTTCTTCTTTCATCTTCTTCTGGTCTTCCTTCGGTTTTCTACTTCTTCCTCCATCTTGTTCTTCCCCCGCTTCTTCCTCTATCTTCCTCTGCTTCTTCCTCTGGTCCTTTGCTTCTTCCTCCGGTCTTCTCCTCCGGCATCTTCCTTTGGCTTCTCCTCCCCCGCTTCGTCCTCCAGACGATCTGCCTCAATGGGAGTCTCCCACTGTGTGACGCTTCTGTTCTTGTGACAGCTCTTACATAACTGAGGGCGGGGCCACCACTCTGACGCACGGGGACATCCCTATGGGGATAGACTTTTAAAGGGTGTTCCGCTGCTTTCAAATCTGCCGCAAACACCCCAAATTGTTCGCTATTCAGCGAACGGGCGAACAGCCAATGTTCGAGACGAACTCATGTTCGACCCGAACATAAAGCTTATCCCTAATGTTGAGTAGGATCCAACAGGGACCCAATTCCCACCATAACGATGAGTAGAAAAAAAACAAGGAAAACATTCCACTCGATAGAAAACTTTTACACTCTTTGTGGACAAAGGGTATGTATGTTCCTGTCCCATCACGCAGGCACATAAGTATCACAGGGTGCTGGGGCCTAACAAGCCTTCATGTGGATCTCCAAGGTGCATAAAGTGGGCTCAGTCGTCTTCCGCTGCCTACCTCCTGGCCCGATTGAAAGCATTTGCATTGGCATCCAACAATGCTGATGCATCCGATGCATTTTCAAAGAAATGTGCTTGCCCCCGTGCTGTGATGTGGAGCCTAGCAGGGTAAAGCATAGCGTATGGGGCCTGCAATTTTTGTAGATGCCTTTTGACTTCGGTAAAGTGGGCCCTGCGTTTCTGCACATCCGAAGAGAAGTCAGGATAAAAGGAGATCTGTACTCCATTAAACTGGATGTTTTGCTTTTCCCGGGCCAGTTGCAGAATAATCTCCCTGTCCCTGTAGTGTAATAGACGAGCCAACATTGGTCTTGGTGGATGGCCAGGTTGAAGGGGCTGCAGGGGCACCCTATGTGCTCTTTCAATGGCATACAGCGTGGTAAAGGCCTTCTTCCCAAATATCTCAATTAGCCACTGCTCCACAAAATCTGTGGGGTCTCTACTCTCCACTTTCTCAGGGAGACCCACAATGCACACATTGTTATTGTAATCTCATTCTATTTTCAAGGTGGTCAGCCCGCATAGCAACCATTTTAATCAACCTGGTGTTAGCTTGTGTTTCCCTGATTAGAGGAGGGAGTTTGTCCTCCAAGTCACTGATCCTGCTTTCAGCCGCTGTTGTTCTTTCCCTGATTTTTTGCAGGTCTTGTCTGATCAGGGGCACTTCCTCTTTCAGGCCGCCAAAATGATCTTGTAAAGTCGGCTAGTCGGTCTCCTCATCTCCCTCTATCTCCTCATCCTCAACCTCAGAGATGTGTGTCTCATGCTGCGTTGAAGTGGCTGCCTGTGCAAGGTCCCCTTCCACCTCCTTCTGCACTCTGTCCTCCCACTTGGCCGAAGCCTCCGGCTCTGCTATATCAGCCATGTCTGCCAGCCTGGAGAGTTTCTGGGCATAATACCTCATGTCCCTGGGTTGGTCACCAGCGGCTGTTTTAGGGGGTTTGGGCGGCTTACTCACTGTGTCCTTCTTCTCCGTGCCGCGCAAACCAAGCTGCTGAGGGGTCGTGGCGGCGCCATGTTGGATTTCGGACCGCTCGGTTACCTCCTTGTTTTTATGGGTAACCATCATTCCGGCAGGACTCCAAACAGATCTGGTAGGTCAGTGGGAGATCCAGAACCCTCAGGTACCAAAGAATCAGTCCTGCAGAGCAAGGAACAGGATCAAATACGGGTGACTGGTGGGAGCTCTGTCAAAAACTGCTGCTCAAATGCCATTCCTGGCCATGCCCCTTGGTGCCTGGCTGAGTTAGTATCAGGCCTAACTATGTGGTGCTAGCTGGTCCGGGAATCTGAAGCAAGTGATATGCTGGAGGAGTAATGGTCTGCAGCAATTGAAGTGCTGGAGGAGTAATGGTCTGCAGCTAGTGAAGTGCTGGAAGAGTAACGGTCTGCAGCACGTGAAGTGCTGGAGAAGTAATGGTCTGCAGCAAGTGAAGTGCTGCAGGAGTAAGGAAAAGGGTCTTAAGCAAGAGTTGTACTGGAGAGAAGACTGGAGTTAGGGATGAGCCGAACAACCGCCCGGTTCGGTTTGCACCAGAACCTGCGAACGGATCAAATGTTCGCGCAAACTTTAGAACCCTATTAAAGTCTATGGGACTCGAATGTTCGAAATCAAAAGTGCCTGTTTAAAGGCTAATATGCAAATTATTGTCCTAAAAAGGGTTTGGGGACGCGGGTCCTGCCCCAGGAGACATGTATCAATGCAAAAAAAAGTTTTAAAAACGGCCATTTTTTCGGCAGCAGTGAAGTGAAATATTCCTTTAAATATTGTACCTGGGGGTGTCTATAGTATGCCTGTAAAGTGGCGCGTGTTTCCCGTGCTTAGAACAGTCCCTGCACAAAATTACATTTTTAAAGGAATAAAGGTCATTTAAAACTGCTTGCGGCTTTAGACCCCTTTCACACTGGGACGGTTTGCAGGCGGTATTGCGCTAAAAATACCGCCTGCAAACCGCCCCTAAACAGCCTCCGCTGTTTGTTCAGTGTGAAAGCCCGAGGGTTTCACACAGTGCTTTCACACTGAAGCGGTGCGCAGGCAGGGCGGTGAAAAAAGTCATGCAAACCGCTTTTTTGGAGCGGTGAAGGAGCGGTGTATTCACCGCTCCTTCACCGCTCCTGCCCATTGAAATCAATGGGACAGCGCGGCTATACCGCGGCAATACCGCGGCTATAGCCGCGCTGTACGAGGGATTTTAACCCTTTTTCGGCCGCCAGCGGGGGTTAAAACCACCCCGCTAGCGGCCGAATACCGCTGCAAGAACGACGGTACAGCAGCGCTAAAAATAGCGCTGTTGTACCGCCGACTCCCCCACCGCCCCAGTGTGAAAGGGGCCTTAATGTATTGTCGGGTCCCGGCAATATAGATGAAAATCAGTGAGACAAACGGCATGGGTACCCGCCCCCAGTCCATTACCAGGCCCTTTGGGTCTTGTATGGATATTAAGGGGAACCCCGCACCCAAATTAAAAAAAAGAAAGGTGTGGGGCCCCCAGGCCCTATATACTCTGAATAGCAGTATACAGGCAGTGCAAATAAGACAGGGAGTGTAGGTTTGTTGTTAAGTAGAATCTTTATGTAATTTTGAACTGGTACATTTTTAAAGTGTAGCTCCAGCCAAAAAATCTATTTTTAAGCTTTTTGGAAAACATAGGGAAGAGTTATAACCCTGTAACATTGGTTTTGCTGTCTGTGCACCTCTTCAGAAGATTTCACCTCACTTTCTGTGCCAATGACATTTTTTTTTTGAAAATTTGGGGTTTTTAGTGAAACAAGGATTGGTGGTAAAGCATCAGTGAAGAGGAGACACGTTTTCCCATATTAACTCTTACAGGAGAGAATTTCCCTTCCTAGGGGTAGATTTCATCTCACTTCCTGTTGTCTCCTTTCGTTTGCAAGTAGGAGTCGTTTGTTGGATGTTTGAAAGTAGGGGCCTGCCCTATATGCTCTGAAGAAGTTGGGGCCTTAGGTGTTGGTGTTGATTGTAATTACATGGCATTGTTGAACAATGGTAGAAAAATTGGGCCTTTGGTGGTAGTGGTGTTGGTGCTGGTGCCACAACACTGTAAGTCCTCACAGTTACTCTTGGTGGGCACTGGGACGGGCCCTGCTGTGAAATATTATATCAAGAATTGTATTTACATGTACCTGTTGAACAGGGGCAGAAAAATTGGGCCTTTGGTGGTGGTGGTGGTGGTGTTGCCACAACACTATAAGCCCTCACAGTTACTCTTGGTGGGCGCAGGAATGGGCCCTGCTGTGAAATATTAGATCAAGAATTGTAATTACATGTCCCTGTTGAACAGGGGCAAAAAAATTGGGCCTTAGGCACTGGTGCCACAACACTGCAACCCCTCACAGATGCTATAGTTGGAACGCAGGAATGAGCCCTGCTGCAAAGTATTGCATCAAAAATTGTAATTATACGCCCTTGTTAAACAGGGGTTGAAAATTTGGGCCTTGGGCACTGGTGCTGGTGCCACAACACTGCAACCCCTCACAGATGCTATAGTTGGAGCGCAGGAATGAGCCCTGCTGCAAAGTATTGCATCAAAAATTGTAATTATAAGACCCTGTTAAACAGGGGCTGAAAAATTGGACCTTGGGCACTGGTGCTGGTGCCACAATACGGCAACCCCTCACAGATACTATAGTTGGAGCGCAGGAATGAGCCCTGATGCACAGTATTGCATCAAAATTGTAATTATACGCCCCTGTTAAACAGGGGCTGAAAAATTGGGCATTGGGCACTGGTGCTGGTGCCACAACACTGCAACCCCTCACAGATACTATAGTTGGAGCGCAGGAATTAACCCTGCTGCAAAGTATTGCATCAAAAATTGTAATTACACACTCCTGTTAAACAGGGGCAGAAAAATTGGGCCTTGGCCACTGGTGGCAGTGCCCAGAACCAAAAATGTTGATACAAGCTATCAGCATGAAAATTGAGGAGGAAGAGGATTGTGACTCAGCATAACAGGATAGTCACTCAGCATCAGCATAGGCAGTCTTGAAGGGATCTCACATTAAAAAAAAATCAATCGGTTACATCAGCATCAGGTGCTTGGTAGCTGGTGATCCAAGACTGATTAATTTTTATGAAGGTCAGCCGATCGACCGATTCGGTGGACAGGCGCACCCTGTGAACGGTTACAAAGCCTCCAGCAACACTGAATGTGCGTTCCAAAAAGAACGCTGGATGCAGGACAGGCCAGTAGCTCAATTGCATAAAGTGCAAGCTCTGGCCAGTGATCCATCCTCAAGACCCAGTAACCCAGAGGATTTTCGGTGGGAAAGGTGTCCAAGTCTGATCTTGGCCTAGGTAATCCTGCATCATGTGAATCAGACGCTGACAATGGTTGCTGGAACCGATCAGACCTTGGGGCTGCGGACTAAAAAATTGTCTGAACGCATTGGTCAGACGGCCACCTTCTCCACCGCTCCTTCTGTGACTGACCGAAGCCTCAGCAACAGGAGGACCAGGAAATTGTAACCTCCCAGGCTCTTGAAACGCGTTGCACAAACCTTTCTGTACGGCCTCCCGAAGATGTTTCATCCTCTGCTCCTTCTGTGACAACAAGATAAGGTCTGCAACCTTACCCTTGTAACGTGGATCAAGGAGGGTTGCCAGCCAGTAATCATCCCTCCCCTTGATACCACGAATACGAGGATCCTTCCGCAGGCTTTGCAGGATCAGGGAGGCCATGCAGCGTAGGTTTGCTGAGGCATTCGGTCCAGAGTCCTCTGGGTCACTAAGGACGACATGATCCGCAGCCACCTCCTCCGAGCCACGTACAAGTCCATGGGTTTCTTTGGACTGTAAATGATCCCTTGAAGACTGCTGCTGATGCTGAGTGCCAGGCTCCACCTCCATGCTGACACAATCCTCCTCGTCCTCCTCGTCCTCTTCCTGTGTGATCAGCGGGCACACAGGAACACTGTCTGGATAAAGGGGGCCTTGAGAGGTAAGGAAGTCCTCCTCTTCCTCCCTCTGTTTTGCCTCAAGTGCCCTGTCCATTATTCCAGGCAGCATGTGCTCCAACAGGTGGACAAGAGGGACAGTGTCACTGATGCATGCACTGTCACTGCTCACCATCCTCGTGGCCTCCTCAAATGGCGACAGGACAGTGCATGCATCCCTGATCATAGCCCACTGGCGTGGGGAAAAAAAAAACAAGCTCCCCTGACCCTGTCCTGGTGCCATAGTCGCATAGGTACTCATTGTGGCCCTCTGCTGCGCGTGCAGCTGCTGCAGCATGGCCAACGTTGAGTTCCACCTGGTGGGCATGTCACAGATTAGGCGGTTCTTGGGCAGGTTAAATTCCTTTTGGAGGTCAGCCAGCCGAGCACTGGCATTATATGACCTGCGGAAATGTACACAGACTTTCCTGGCCTGACTCAGGACATCCTGTAAGCCGGGGTACCTGCCCAAGAACCGCTGCACCACCAAGTTAAGGACGTGAGCCAAACAGGGCACATGGGTCAGTTATCCCTGTCGGAGGGCGGAGAGGAGGTTGGTGCCATTGTCGCAAACCACCATACCTGCCTTAAGCTGGCGTGGCATCAATCACCTCTGAACCTGCCCCTGCAGAGTTGACAGAATCTCTAACCCAGTGTGGCTCCTGTCCCCCAAGCACACCAGCTCAAGCACCGCATGGCATCTTTTTGCCTGCGTGCTTGTGTAGCCACTGAGGAACCGCACATTCCACAAACTCACGGAAGGGGGCAGTGTCTACCAACTGAAAAGGCAGCATTTGAAGTGCTAGCAATTTAGCCAAGCTAGCATTCAACCGCTGGGCATGTGGATGGCTGAGAGCGAACTTCTTTCGGTAGTGCAGCAGCTGGGGCAGGGAAATTTGCCTGGTACAATCTGACGTTGGTGTACCGATAGCAGGTTGCCCGCAAGTACTTGGCTGTGACACACCTAATTCTATACCTTCATTCCTCTCAGTGCAGGTTTCAGAGAGAACTGAAGGTATAGTGGGGTTGGAGATCCCAGCTGATGAGGAGCAAGGAGAGGTCTGCTTTGTTCTTTGGTGTGGGTCTTTTAGGTACGCTTGCCAAAGAACTGCATGGCAGGTCGACATATGTCTGGTCAAGCATGTGGTGCCCAAGCGGGTGATATTTTGGCCACGCGAGATACGCTTGAGACATATGTTGCAAATAGCAGTGGTGGGATCTGATGCACTCGTCTCAAAAAAGGCACACACCAAAGAACTTTTGGAATAACGTGCAGAGACAGCAGAGCTCTGCGGTGTGATGCAGTCGGTGTGCTGCCCTTAAGCTGGCCCCTGGAGGGCATCCTGCCTCATTGGAGATGTGCCTCCTCCTCCTCTCTCCTATCAGGCACCCACGTGGAGTCAGTGACCTCATCATCTCCTCCCTCCTCATCACTGGAGCAAAGCTGGCAGTATGCTGCAGCTGGGGGAACATGACTGCCAGATTGCTGTCCTTTTTGGGCACCCCCTCTCTCTGGGCTCACGTTACTGCCTTCCTCTAGGTAGGTACCATCATCGGAGCCTTCAAAACGGTGGGCATCCTCCTGGAGCATGTACCCAACACTGTTGTCGAACAGTTCGGGGGACTCCTCAGGAGGACATGGTGGGGCTAGGGAAGCAGTGACTGATGCCATTGAGCCAAGGGAAGAGGCTGCGTTAGCAGCTGCTTCGCCAGACAAAGTACCCTGAGCCTGGGTGAGAGAGAATGAGGAGGATGAGGGCGGCTTGGTCATCCACTCTACCAAGTCTTCCGGCCAGCTGCTGAAAAAAGGACAAGTGTGTCCCACGGCCATGTGCTGATGAGGATGCACCATCTCCACGACCAACACTGTCACCCTGGCTTTGGCCAATTACGGCTCTCTGTACAGACGGCTCATGCACTATGACCCGCATACTTGGCCAATCATCAGCCAGCAATGCACTGTGATGCCGCAGTGAATTATGGGCCGTGACGTGCCACTCGAATTTGGCGCGAATTGCCCATATCGTTCACAATTCGTTGAACATGGGTTCAACTCAAACTCGAAGCTCATCCCTAACTGGAGTGTATATACAGGATATGTAGTAGTCCCAAGCAAGTTAAACTGAATCTTTCTGGGCATCCCATTAATTTTCTTTCCCCATTCAAGTTCGATCCCCTCAAAAAAAAAAAAACGAAAGCTTATGGACTGTTCTACGTCTCAGAGTGTCTGAGAGATGGATGCCGGGCTGGGCAGGGTGACAGGTGAACCACAATATTCAGCAACCCCTATGGGGGCATGGCTACATTTGGGGGCTCTTCCGGGACCACCTGTTCATGGTTAACCTGCCAGCCATTGCCCCTAGCAACCGAAGTTGATCAAGCCGAGGGGAACTGTGCTTTGTTCTGCTACAAGTTGGGAAATTAAACTTTGAGGAAGGACTTATATGTACTTTGTCTGCTATTCAGTGCTATAGTAACAAGTGCCGTTGTCTATAGCAACCGGCGGGAGCTGCCTTCAGGTTCAATTCTATTGCTGCCTGCTCTCCCAGTTGCCCCAACCGTGCCTGGGATGGACACCTTTGCTAAAAACCTGCAACTCAGGAACCGTGTTACCATGTGCTGTCACCCGTGGAACCACCAGCGATCACGTCCATGGATTACTGCAGCTGCGGACATCCCAGAAGGCCAGAGCGGGCCTGGAGTTATCCCTGAAAGGCAGGGTAGAGTTTGAGCCTGGTGACTCCCCTGCGAAGACAACTGACATAGGAGAAGAGGAGTCTGCTGTGGCTTGTAGCCTGGTCGGGGGCCTGGTAAATGTAAGTACTGCCATGCAGGAGCCAGATGTCCCTGAAATGCTGGCTGCTACTATGCCCCTTGCTATGATTCGAAAGAGCCAGTGTTGGAGGGGGCTCTGCCCTCAGGTGATCTGGAAAGGGAATGCAGGGGCAGGGCCTTAGATTGGGGATCCCCCAGACTGCAAGCAGAGTTCGGTTCCCTGGAGAGATTAGCAGAATGGTCATCTCCTGACAGCTGCTCGGAGGAGGAATAGGAGACAGGAGGTTCCCAGGTCCTGGAAGTACCGTCCGAGAGGAGCCAGACTTTGCTGGGGAATCCGAAATGAGCTATAGGAACCTCCATCAGTAGCAGACAACTGTTTGTCCGAAGACCCTCCACCAAATAGACCAGAGCGCCCACTTAAAGGCAGTGGGTGAAGAGGTCCCCTGATAGCTGTATCCTGTCCAGGTATGGAAAACCTAGAGAGCTGCTCAGGTTTTCCCAGTTTCAGCGGGAAGATCAACGGAGAGTAATAAAATTCTTCCGAACCTCAATCAACCCAAAGCCTGATAGTTATCACTAACCAGCTGCAAGCATTACACACGTCTCATAAGCTTGTGCACATAGACAAAAATAGTAAATTGTACGCTGCGCTTTAGAATATTACACAATAAATGCGTGCTGAAGATTAAAACAAACACGTGTAGTGTTAATGTGACGTAAGTGACATATGTGACATAGATGGAATATGACCAAAATAAAAACAATAAATATGTTAATTAAAACATTAATAATAAAGCGATCATGTGGATCCAAGTGCTTTGTAACACAGATATAAGTGTATGCTTCCTCCTAGGCAGATAGACTGCCTGTCGTACAGAGGAAGCATAAACCATTCCAAAACCAGCCCCTGTAATATTTCATGGCATACACAGAGTGGTGCACGGACGCACCTGGTACATGTGAGTACCCCATTGGGGGATTGTTCTTATTTGTTTACTAAAACGCTTAAAGCGATTTCACACTATCGAGGCTTTTTATTCCCCATTATTCCCGAGATACTGCGTGGGAAGCCCAGGATCCTGTTACCATTTTAGAACCCAGGGGTGGTTCACAAGCGTGTTTTGACTGAGTGAGCGTAATTGCTAAGTCACACGCTCCAAGGTGAGCATTTAATACCTAGGGGGTCACTGGAATGAGAACACCAATGCATGATCTGCAACACCTGTCAATCATTTTTAGACGCATGGATTTATAAGCATGTCAGCAGTGCTATTACTGGATACCACACATATGCACTTTTTTCAACAGGGCTATCACAGCATTGTTTTATAAAAAGACTTGTTTTTGCACAATAGCACTTTTTGCTATTTAAAGTGGGACTAGTGTTGTTCCCTATATACCACCGGATACATATCTGTGTTACAAAGCACTTGGATGCACATGAGCACTTTATTATTAATGTTTTAATTGACATATTTATCATTTTTATTTTGGTCATATTCCATCTATGTCACATATGTCACTTACGTCACATTAACACTACACGTGTTTGTTTTAATCTTCAGCACGCATTTATTGTGTAATATTCTAAAGCGCAGCGCATAATTTACTATTAAGATCAATGGAGAGTTGCTCTGGAGTGGGGTCTTGACTTTACCTTTGTCCCTCCCGAAACCATGGACATCATCGAGAACTCACGGGGAGAGTGAGAGGATGACCTGGTTTGGGAGTACCTTCATGTCCCTAAGCCGTTGCGGGCGCCAGAGTGTGAGGGGCCTGGGCCAGCTTTGAGGACATTCGGAAGGAATGGCGGCTGGGGAGGTCTATCTACAAGGACAAAATGATGGTGGCCAGGATGGGACGGCCTACAAATAGTCACGCTGTCTCCATCAGGGAGGAAGGGGCTGGTACTAAGAGGTTGCCTGACCCATACTTTTATGCTTGAGAGGGATTGTTTGAGGTACAGCTGTTATAAATGTGCCCGCATGGACTGCTGAGGAGTTGCAGTGAGAATGTGTTCTTCTTCCCTGACTTTGCAGGATCAGACTGGCCTGCCACCCTGTTGTGCCCAATAGATGGATCCTTTCCTGTTGCAAGGACACTGAGGTGAGGTCTGTTTCCTAAGCCAATCCTTTTAGGAGCCTGCTTGCTCGGGGAGGGGCCCCTCACATCAGAAACTTCAAAAAGAAACTTTTGTTTGCTGAGCAATGTGTTTCTTCCCCAATGTTCTATGTATATAGGCCTATAACCCCCTTCTGACAGAACCACAGGTGAAAGATTTATTTTGAAGTGAACCATGTGTTTGGTTGGGATGTTATTTCTGTCAGAAGGCCTATAACCCCCTTCTGACAGAAATTTTGCAAAGTGTACCAGTAGTTGATAAGATGTTGTTTGTCTGTTTTGCAGGACCCTTCAGGATGGGATAGCTGTCTATCTCCAGCTGGCGCTGCGGATCCTGTGGACAGAGGGTTTCCCTTGAGGGGGAAATGCTCTGGACCTATGTATCTGCATAATTGTATGTAGTGGTAGGGCTTGCAGTTACAGTATCTCACAAAAGTGAGTACACCCCTCACATTTTTGTAAATATTTTATTATATCTTTTCATGTGATAACACTGAAGAAATTACACAGCTTGTACAACAGTGTCAATTTCCTGTCCCCTCAAAATAACTCACAGCCATTAATGTCTAAACCTCTGGCAACAAAAGTGAGTACACCCCTAAGTGAAAATGTCCAAATTGAGCCCATTTGGTCATTTTCCCTCCCCGGTGTCATGTGACTTGTTAGTGTTACAAGGTCACAGGTGTAAATAGAGAGCAGGTGTGTTAAATTTGGTGTTATTGCTATCACTCTATCATACTGGTCACTGGAAGTTCAACATGGTAACTCATGACAAAGAACTCTGAGGATCTGAAAAAAAGAATTGTTGCTCTACATAAAGATGGCCTAAGCTATAAGAAGATTGCCAAGACCCTGAAACTGAGCTGCAGCATGGTGACCAAAACCATACAGCGATTTAACAGGACAGGTTCCACTCAGAACAGGCCTCGCCATGATCAACCATGGTTGACCAAAGGAGTTGAATGCACATGCTCAGCATTATATCCAGAGGTTGTCTTTGGGAAATAGAGTATGAGTGATGCCAGCATTCCTGCAAGGGGTGGGAGGTCAGCCTGTCGGTGCTCATAACATACGCCACACAATGCATTAAATTGGTCTGCATGGCTGTCGTCCCAGAAGGAAGCCTCTTCTAAAGATGATGCACAAGAAAGCCCACAAACAGTTTGCTGAAGACAAACAGATTAAGGACATGTATTACTGGAACCATGTCTTGTGGTCTGATGAGACCAAGATAAACTTATTTGGTTCAGATGGTGTCAACTGTGTGTGGCGGCAACCAGCTGAGGAGTACAAAGACAAGTGTGCCTACAGTCAAACATGGTGGTGGGAGTGTCATGGTCTGGGGCTGCATGAGTGCTATCGGCACTGGTGAGCTACAGTTCATTGAGGGAAGCATGAATGCCAACATTTACTGTGACTTACTGAAGCAGAGCATGATTCCCCTCCCTTTCAGAGAATTGGCCGCAGGGCAGTATTCCAACATGATAAGGACCCCAAACACAACTCCAAGAGGACCACTGCCTTGCTAAAGAAGCTGAGGGTAAAAGTGATGGATTGGCCAAGCATGTCTCCAGACCTAAACCCTATTGAGCATCTGTGAGGCACCCTCAAACGGAAGGTGGAGGAGCGCAAGCTCTCTAACATCCACCAGCTCTGTTATGTCATCATGGAGGAGTGGAAGAGGACTCCAGTGGCAACATGTGAAGCTCTGGTGAACTCCATGCTCAAAAGGGTTAAGGCAGAGCTGGAAAATAATGGTGAACGCACAAAATATTGACACTTTGGGCACAATTTGGACATTTTCACTTAGGGGTGTACTCACTTTTGTTGCCAGCGGTTTAGACATTAATGTCTGTGTGTTGAGTTATTTTGAGGGGACAGCAAATTTACACTGTTATACAAGCTGTACACTCACTACTTTACATTGTAGCAAAGTGTAATTTCTTCAGTGTTGTCACATGAAAAGATATAATAAAATATTTACAAAAATGTGAGAGGTGTACTCACTTTTGTGAGATACTGTAGGTATGTCATGTATATGGTTAATACTATATGAAAAAAATACTGAACAGAATAATATATTATATTTTTAATGCATATTTATTTGAATATATGTCCCCCATCTAAGTTTGTTCCCTTTTTCCCTTTCCAATTTATTTTATGGGATGTCTTTGCTCCTGGGCTCAGGAGCTATATTTTCTAAATTTCCCCAGCCAGGTGCTGGCTGAATTTTGGTGGGTGGTGAGTGTAGCACCCTCTAGTTAGGTAAGTGCTAGAGGTTAGATTTTGTCATAGAGTAGGAAAATGTAGGCAGGCCTAACTGGTGGCTAGGCCTGTTTGTTTTCATTATGGGCTGGGAGTGGCTCAGGGCAGGGCTGGGTGACTCACAGGTAGCATCACTGTCACCTCCCTCATCTTTCTAGAAGGTACTAGAAAGAGAGGAGAAGAGGAGAGGTAGAGATGCCTGGGGTATTCTGAGGATCCTTGACCAATTCCCAATTTGGATTGGCAGGGGGCAGGCCTCCTTAAATACTCAGGGTCAGCCCTGCTGGTAGGGTTGCCACCTCATCTCTTTAAACCCAAACACATATTAATTACACAGGTTCTGTGGCTGATTGCGGTGGTAATTAAACTCACTTGGTGCCTTATCTGCATTTAATTAGCCTCAGAACCTGTGTAATTCAAAGGTGTTTGGGTTTAAAGGGATGAGGTAGCAACTCTACCTGCTGGGGGGAGCTGTCGGGTGGAAAAGCTGGAGTGAGAGAGTGTGGAGGCCACAGGGAGCTCCCCAGACTGGGGGGGTGACCTTGGGCCTGGCCTCGGGTGCAGCCAGGAGGAGAAGAGATGCTGAAGGAGAGGCACATGAGACAGCAAGGAGAGGACAGTGATAGAGAGAGCACTGATAAGAGACTCCAGGGAGGACAGCTGGTTGAATTCAGGAGGGCTGGTAAATGAAGTACAGTCAGGAGGACTGAGAGAACTGGTAGTTTTCAGTTTGAGATGGGTGCACAACCAGAATAGTGGACTGCGGGATGGGCAGTGGAAAAAGGCAGCTGCAGCCAAGAGGGCTTCCAGGGCCTGAAGAGGGTTTACTGGAATCAGTAGCAGACCAAAGAACAGTTAGCACCACAACAATTTCTACCTGCCCACAAAAGGTAATTCACTGAGGCCTGACTAAGTTAGTGTCAGGCTTAACCACATGGTGCTAGCTGGTCCAGGAATCTGCAGCAAGTGAAGTGCTGGAGGAGTAACGGTCTGCAGCAAGTGAAGTGCTGGAGGAGTAATGGTCTGCAGCAAGTGAAGTGCTGGAGGAGTAAGGAAAAGAGGTCTTAAGCAAGAGTTGTGCTGGAGAGAAGACTGGCCTGTATATACAGGAGTGTACTGTATATAGTTTTCCCAAGCAAGTTAAACTGAATCATTCTGGGCATCCCATAAATTTCCTTTCTCCATCCAAGTTCAATCCCTTCAATAATATAAAACAAAAAAACATAACTTATGGACTGTTCTATGTCTCTGAGTGTCACAGAGATGGATGCCGGGCTGGGTAGGGTAACAGGTGAACAACAGTATTCAGCAACCCCTACTGGGGCATGGCTACACATATGTATAGTATTTGTAATATAAAATCAACTGTACTTTGATACTACTATTTATACTAGTAAGAATCTTTGGATCATTTTTACCATTTTTTACTGTATATACAGTATATGCATTGACAATGAAGTCTTGTATACAATCTGGGATATAGATATATTTATATAGATATCCATTTTAATATCAATTTTATTTTATTCTATGTAGATTGTATACTATTCAGTTACCATTTACCATTATTTGGTAGTCATTGACTTTTGGGTACCCCTTGTAGTGATGCACATGTATGTATATATATATATATATATATATATATATATATATATATATATATATATATATATATACACAGTGGGGACGGAAAGTATTCAGACCCCCTTAAATTTTTCACTCTTTGTTATATTGCAGCCATTTGCTAAAATAATTTAAGTTAATTTTTTCCTCATTAATGTACATACAGCACCAGATATTGACAGAAAAACACAGAATTGTTGACATTATTGCAGATTTATTAAAAAAGAAAAACTGAAATATCACATGGTCCTAAGTATTCAGACCCTTTGCTTTGACACTCATATATTTAACTCAGGGGCTGTCCATTTCTTCTGATCATCCTTGAGATGGTTCTACACCTTCAATTGAGTCCAGCTGTGTTTGATTATACTGATTGGACTTGATTAGGAAAGCCACACACCTGTCTATATAAGACCTTACAGCTCACAGTGCATGTCAGAGCAAATGAGAATCATGAGGTCAAAGGAACTGCCTGAAGAGCTCAGAGACATAATTGTGGCAAGGCACAGATCTGGCCAAGGTTACAAAAAAATTCTGCTGCACTTAAGGTTCCTAAGAGAACAGTGGCCTCCATAATCCTTAAATGGAAGACATTCGGGACTACCAGAACCCTTCCTAGAGCTCGCCTCCGGCCAAACTGAGCTATCGGGGGAGAAGAGCCTTGGTGAGAGAGGTAAAGAAGAACCCAAAGATCACTGTGGCTGAGCTTCAGAGATGCATTCTGGAGATGGGAGAAAGTTGTAGAAACCATCACTGCAGCCCTCCACCAGGCGGGGCTTTATGGCAGAGTAGCCCGACGGAAGCCTCACCTCAGTGCAAGACACATGAAAGCCCGCATGGAGTTTGCTAAAAAACACCTGAAGGACTCCAAGATGGTGAGAAATGAGATTCTCTGGTCTGATGAGACCAAGATAGAACTTTTTGGCCTTAATTCTAAGCGGTATGTGTGGAGAAAGCCAGGCACTGCTCATCACCTGTCCAATACAGTCCCAACAGTGAAGCATGGTGGTGGCAGCATCACGCTGTGGGGGTGTTTTTCAGCTGCAGGGACAGGACGACTGGTTTAAATCGAGGGAAAGATGAATGCGGCCAAGTACAGGGATATCCTGGACGAAAACCTTCTCCAGAGTGCTCAGGACCTCAGACTGGGCCGAAGGTTTACCTTCCAACAAGACAATGACCCTAAGCACTCAGCTAAAATAACGAAGGAGTGGCCCTGACTTAAACCTAATTGAGCATCTCTGGAGAGACCTAAAAGTGGCTGTTCACCAATGTTTACCATCCAACCTGTCAGAACTGGAGAGGATCTGCAAGGAGGAATGGCAGAGGATCCCCAAATCCAGGTGCGAAAAACTTGTTGCATCTTTCCAAAAAAAGACTCATGCCTGTATAAGATCAAACGGGTGCTTCTACTAAATACTGAGCAAAGGGTCTGAATACTTAGGACCATGTGATATTTCAGTTTTTCTTTTGTAATAAATATGCAAAAATGTCAACAATTCTGTTTTTCAGTCAATATGGGTGCTGTGTGTACATTAATGAGGAAAAAAAAGGAACTTAAATAATTTTAGCAAATGGCTGCAATATAAAAAAGAGTGAAACATTTAAGGGGGTCCGAATACTTTCCATCCCCACTGTATATTATAGAAAGTTACATTCACCCTGCAAAAGTCAATAAATAGAAACTGACATTCACACATTACAAACATTACAGGTGTTATATGTGACTTTTGTTTGAATGCTGAGACATTTGCAAATAATTTTTTCTACATAGATCAAAACGTCAAAACGTCAGAACAAAATGTACAGAATTAATGCTCACTTTAGTAAGCTGCAATTTCAGAGAAGAAGACTGAGCTGAGCTGGTTTTAATCAATCAAATAATATAATACATTTGGTAAACGTGTGCTTGCTATATTTACTTAAAGGGGTTGTAAGTCCTTGAGGTTCTTCACCTTAATGCATTATATGCTAACCAGTGATACAGGAGCCAGAGGCAGGTGTGAGTCCTGCTGTCTGTCTTAATGGACCACAGAAAGCAGCTTCAGTGGGGGCACTCCAGAAGAGGAGGAGCCAGGAGCACCACTGGGGGACCCCAGAAGAGGGGGATCGGGGCCGCTCTGTGCAAAACCCTTACCTTGCACAGAGCAGGTAAGTATAACATGTTTGTTATTTAAAAAAAAAGAATAACCTTTACATTCACTTTAAGCTGCTGGATGCCAAAATAGTCCACAGCAAACCTTATGAGTTAGCTTTTATATTAGCCTATTAGATACATCAACAAACTACACCAATTACAAAATAAGTATAGGGTATGCTTGGTGTTTTAGTAAAACTGATAGACATCCATAAATCCATCTTTATACAATTAATAGTTTATCCCTTATTTCAGGTTATCTACGTGATGAGGAATCCAAAGGATGTGATGAACTCATTTTATCGTTTTCAAGACATTTCTGTTTTAACAGCGAAGTCACAAGATTTCCATCAGTTTTTTGAAAAGTTTTTGGATGGAGAAGGTAACCATGTGTGTCCTAACTGTTCATGTTATTGCTGATTCAGTAAAAAAGTAGTTTTCACTAGATTTGCAGAAACCTTTGTTTGTTTCGAATAAGTCTTTGGGCTCACAACAAATGTTATTTTTTTTTCAAATCACCTGATATTGATTGGGTATTTGCAACACAGAAAATATAGTAACAAGGTAAAGGATATGAACATTGTTTTACCTTCCTTAGCACAGTTTAACTAGGTTAGCCATGCAGCTTCATTTTATAGGAGTGCCATGTCTCCCAAAGTACTATAGCATCAAGACATCAATAATGAGTGGGACTTTAAAGGCACCACAGAAAAATGCTCACAATTTAAAATAAGTAAACTTTATTGTACAAAAATTGGAAACCTTCCATTAGTAATGGAACCCTTTGTTTAGTTTGAAATTTTGTACAATAAAATATACGTATTTTCATTTGTGAACATTTTCTGAGGTGTCTTAAAATCCCAACTATTATTTAGGTCTTTATGCTCCCTAAGCACAGTTGTTTACAGACAGCTTACAAAGGTTACCTTTCTGAGTCATACAGTAGTTTGAGATATTAATTTGTATTCACGTAAGACATAATTCTAATAATGCATTTTCCTAGGTTCATTTCCTTTACTTAGGGATGAAGGATGGTTGAAATTACAAAATGCAATTGTATTGCATTAACACAATCTCTCTCTGCCTTGGATGTCTATCCATGTATAAAAAATATTAATTCCCTATGATGAGCACATTGTTTTTGATAATCAGGGTAGTTGCATATGCTGTGTGACTGCATTAGCTGTACCCGCTAAGTTTCACAAAACATTTATTTCAGGACTTCTGGGCTTGAAAATGTATTTTGTTTGGCCGAACTTCCACAGCATTTCACATAATTGCACAGTTCCCCCAATAGGAGAATCATCGTCTTAGTTCTTGAGATTTCCTTAAAATCTAGGGGTCCTTTTAACCTTTTCATTGACTTCTCCAGGTCCAACATACACAGCCCTTTGCAGTTCAAATGCACATAGATTACCACCAGCAAAACCTCCCCTAATGCACCTCCTTTACCATGCAGTCCACTTGTTTGACCAGACACTGGCACTCTAACCTGCATTCTTGACAATATTTATCAATGCACTCACTGGAATGCACAGCATATCACATACAAAAAGCCCTCTTTGCTCTCACAGCTACTGATAGAAAATATGTATAATTTACTCTATATAACTATATAATTTGCTATCTTTCACTATCGATGTGTTAATCACGAAGTGATATTAAAGTTTTTTTTTGCTAAAATATGTTATACTTACCTACTTTGTGTAATGATATTGCACAGTGCTGCCCCTTAACTCCTCTTTTAGAGTCCCCCTGTCGGTGCTCTGCACTACGTTTTCCTCAGGGTGTCCCCATTAGCAAGCCTTATGGGGGCACCCATACTGGCATGTTTCCGAGCTAGGCTACATGTAGCCGTAGTCACACACAGTGTGGCTTGTCCACAACCCCCGCTTCCTCCTTACATGATGTGACTGGTAGCAGCAGGAGCCTATGGCTCCCACTGCTCTCAGAGTCTCCTGTGATACCAGGAAGAGAGAGCAGCAGCGCTGCAACCAGAACATCACTGGAGAGCATGAGTGGATTTGTTAAGGATTGGGGGGATAGGCTTGGAAGGTTTTTTTACCTAAGTGCAGAGAATGCATTAAGGTAAATAAAAACCTTTTGAGTCTAGAACCACTTTAACCACGTAAAAAAAAAAAAACATACACACTCATCTCTACGGCTGCAGAATTGCTGTGATGCTGCAGCTGTCCCTTGCCAGCTCTAAGCTAGAGAACTGAGCAATTACATGACAGCCAACCATTGTGTGTATTGTGAGTACCTGTGTATTGTGAGTACCGGAGTATTGGGATGGGCGAACGGTTCGGCCTGAGCATAAGTTCGTGCTGCAATTTGGTTGTTCGGATGTTCTGCGAACACCGAACAATATGCGGTTTTGGGGCAAATTCGAAAGCTGCTGGAACACCGTTAAAGTCTATAGGACACTAACATGAAAAATCAAAAGTGCTAATTTTAAAGGCTTATATGCAAGTTATTGTCATAAAACATGTTTGGGGACCTGGGTCCTGCCCCAGGGGACATGTATCAATGTACATTTTTTTTTTTTTAAACGGACGTTTTTTCGGGAGCAGTGATTTTTTTAATGCTTAAAGTGAAACAATAAAAATGAAATATTCCTTTAAATTTCGTGCCTGGGGGGTGTCTATAGTATGCCTGTAAAGTGGTGCATTTTTCCCATGTTTAGAACAGTGACACTGCAAAATTACATTTCTAAAGGAAAAATTGTCATTCAAAACTGATCACGGCTGTAATGAATTGTCGGGTCTCGGAAATATAGATAAAACTCATTGAAAAAAATAACATGGGACCCCCCCAGTCCATTACCAGGCCCTTTGGGTCTTTTTATGACAATAACTTGCATATAAGCCTTTAAAATTAGCACTTTTGATTTTTCATGTTCGTGTCCCATAAACTTTAACGGTGTTCGTGTGTTTTGACGAATATTTTGCATGTTCGGTATGTTCTGGTACGAACCAAACTGGGGGATGTTCAGCCCATTCCTACCGGAGTATTGTGTGTATTGTGAGTACCCATGTATTGCATGTATTGTGAGTATTGTGAGTACCTGTGTATTGTGAGTATCTTTGTATTGTGAGTATTGTGAGTACCTGTGTATTGTGAGTACCTGTGTTTTGTGTGTATCGCGAGTACCGGAGTATTGTGAGTACCTGTGTATTGTAAGTACCCAAGTATTGTATGTATTGTGAGTACTTGTGTATTGTGAGTACCTGTGTATTGTGAGTACCGGAGTATTGTGAGTATTGTGAGTACTTGTGTATTGTGAGTAGGGATGAGCTGAATACCCCCCCGGTTCGGTTCGCACCAGAACAGACAAAAAATTTGTGCGAACATGCGAACACCGTTAAAGTCTATGGGACACGAACATGAAAAATCAAGTGTTCATTTTAAAGACTTATATGCATGTTATTGCCATGAAAAGTGTTTGGGGACCCGGGTACTGCCCCAGGAGACATGTATCAATGCAAAAAAGGTTTTTAGAACTACTGTTTTTTCAGGAGCAGTGATTTTAATAATGCTTAAAGTGAAACAATAAAAATGAAATATTCCTTTAAATATCGTACCTGGGGGTCCCCTTAGTCTGCCTGTAAAGTGGCGCATCTGTCTCGTGTGTTCTACTGTGCCACAGCAAAATGACATTTCTAAAAGAAAAAAAGTCATCTAAAATTGCTTGCGGCTGTAATGTAATTGCCGGATCCCATATAGATTAAAAAATGAGAAAAAAATCACCCCCCCAGGCCCAGGCCCTTTGGGTCTAGTATGGATTTTAAGGAGAACTCCATGTCAAAATAAAATAAAAATGGCGTAGTGTCCCCCCCAAAATACATACCAGACCCTGATCTGAGCAAAAAGTCTGGCAGGCCAGGAAAGGGGGGGCGAGCGAGGGGTCCCCCCTCTGATGGCACATGATGTCAGAAGGTGCAGGGTCACTCGGTTGCATCATCGGGTGGCCCTGCTCTTGCCTATATAACAGCTGTCATCATGAAAAGACAGCAGTCGGGGGGACGCCTCCCATGGAGGTGGAGTTTTTTTTTTCTATTTGTCGGGCCCGTCGGCGCCATGATTGAAGATGGATGGACATTGCGGGAATTGTCAAAAACTGTGGGTTTTTACTCTTTGACACTTTTATTGGTGAATGGGTAGGGGTATAATGTACCCCATACCCATTCACATGGGGGATGGGATCTGGGGGCCCCCTTGTTAAAGGGGATTTCAGATTCCAATAAGTCCCCCGCCCGCAGACCCCCACAACCTCTGGGAAAGGGTTGTGGGGACGAGGCCTTTGTCCCCATCAACATGAGGACAAAGTGCTATGGGGGGACCCCAAAGCACCCTCCCCGTGTTAAGGGGAAGCGGCCTGGTATGGTTCAGGAGGGGGGGGGCGCTCGCTATTCCCCCCCTATCCTGGCCTGCAAGGCTGCTTGCTTTGATAAGGGTCTGGTTTGGCTATTGAGGGCGTGGAGTTCCCCTTAAAATCTATGCCAGACACAAAGGGCCTGGTATGAATTTTGGGGATGTCCCCCACGCCGTTTTTTTTTCAATTTTGGCATGGAGCTCTCCTTAAAATCTATACCAGACCCAAAGGGCCTGGTATGGACTGGGGGGACTCATGCCAATTTTTTCTTAATTCTGTCATAGGGTGTCTCCACTTCAATACACTGCATTATATATATATTTATATATACACTAAACTGCCTGCACACCACTAACTAACTTGCCTCTAGCTAACTTATCTCATTCATAAATACTATATACGGCTGCCGTGTAAGCAGCCTTATATAGTGTGGGGCGTGGACTTAGCCCCCTGAGCCATGATTGGCTTAAAGCACCCTGCCTTTGGTCAATCATGGCTCTCACAGGAGAGCGCGCTGTGATTGGCCAAAGCATGCAGGTCAGGTGCATGCTTTGGCCAATCATCAACATTATGGGGCATTCTGCGGCGCTATAAAATTTGCTGTGAATGCCCCATAATGTTCGAGATTCACCAAACTGGTGAACACCCAATGTTCGAGTTGAACTTACGTTTGGCTCAAACATCGGACTCATCCCTAATTCTGAGTACCTGTGTGCTGAGAGTATTGTGAGCATCTGTGTATGGTGAGTATCTGTGTATTGTAAGTACCTGTGTGTTGTGAGTACCCGTGTGCTGTGAGTACCCGAGTGATGTGAGTACACGAGTGCTGTGAGTACCTGTGTGCTGTGAGTGCACGAGTGATGTGAGTACATGAGTACTGTGAGTGCAGGAGTACTGTGAGTGCAGGTGTGCTGTGAGTACAGGTGTGCTGTGAGTACCCGAGTGATGTGAGTACACAAGTGCTGTGAGTACCCAAGTGATGTGAGTACATGAGTGCTGTGAGCGCACGCGTGCTGTGAGTACATGAGTGCTGTAAGTGTACATGTGCTGTGAGCGCACGAGTGCTGTGAGTGCACATGTGCTATGAGTACACGAGTGCTGTGAGTGCATTGTATTGTTGAGTACCGGTGTATTGTATTGTTGAGTGCCCGTGTATTGTTGGGTATTAGTGTCAGGAAGCTAGGTGTTAGTTAATTTGGATGGAGTATAATTCTCAATCCCCATTAAATTAGTGGGTACGATGCCAGGTGGGTGTGGAGATGTGACTCGGTGTACATCTTGCAGCATGTATGTGTTTTTTGATCATCCGATCCAGGGCGAATACTGCTGTGCAAAATATAAGCACATTGTTTCCCTGGAAGCCCAGGATCTGAATCTAGGGAAGCAACTGTCAACACCGAGAAGACTCTCCATACTAGAGGAGAGTTGGGATCATACCTGGCAGATGCCGGCAGGGGCCAGCACAGAGGTGAGTGGAGATAAAGAGGCGCAGGCACTGGAGCAGAGTAGATGGGTGACAGTCAGGAAGGATAGAGGGGAAAGTGCCAGGGAGGCCGGTCCTGGGCTGGAGCATCCCAATAAGTACGCCCCATTGCGTGACATTGGTGAAACCAGCAGAGACCAGCATTGCTGGAGCTGAGTGACTCCCCTAGCTGCCGGGGGAATAACTTCTCCAGTGAGGGTGGGAGTAAAGCCAAGGGAAAGGAAAGACAGATTTTGGTGGTAGGGGACTCAATTCTTAGAAGAACAGAGAGGGCAATCTGTCTGTCACGCCAATACCGAGGCCGAGATGCCGAGAGCGGCACCCGAACCCCCGAGGGTGATACAGGGGATCAGAGGCACACGGAGGCACAGGCTTTGGTAGTTGCAGGATATAGGAAGGTTTGACTAGGAGTCACAGTAGGTATTGGAAGGCACCGGCGGGTACCGTGCAGGACCGGGAGACTGAGAGCAGGAAGTCCGTAGGGCAGGCAGAGGTTAGAACCGGGGTATCCGGCAGGCGGAGAAATCTTTAAACAAGCAGAGGTCAGAGGTATCGGGCAGGCAGGTAGAGTGTCTCTTTAACAAGCAAGGTCAGGGGTATCAAGCAGGCAAATAGAATAGTCCGTTTAACAAGCAGAGATCAGGGGTATCAGGCAGGCAGGTAGAATAGTCCGTTTTAACAAGCAGAGGTCAGGGGTATCAGGCAGGCAAATAGAATAGTCCGTTTAACAAGCAGAGATCAGGGGTATCAGGCAGGCAGGTAGAATAGTCCGTTTTAACAAGCAGAGGTCAGGGGTATCAGGCAGGCAAATAGAATAGTCCGTTTAACAAGCAGAGATCAGGGGTATCAGGCAGGCAGGTAGAATAGTCCGTTTAACAAGCAGAGGTCAGGGGTATCAGGCAAACAGGCAGAGTAATCCTTATGGTGAGCAGTGGTCAGGGGTATCAGGCAGACAGGAACAAGGAACTTCTCAGGACTCAGGTACACAGGAGCAGCTGACGACAAACCAGCAACCCGACTGGGCGCTGGAGTCGTCTGAAGTAACCTCCCGGCGAGCGCGTCAGCATGACGCGCTACCGGGCACCCGCACGTGCGACGGCGCGCACACGGGGACCGCCGTG
This sequence comes from Aquarana catesbeiana, assembly GCF_042186555.1. Taxonomy (NCBI): domain Eukaryota; kingdom Metazoa; phylum Chordata; class Amphibia; order Anura; family Ranidae; genus Aquarana; species Aquarana catesbeiana. Next base: position 382,620,830 of record NC_133327.1, read on the forward strand.
CACCCGCGCACGCCGCACCATCGGGCCGCGAATGGGTGCACGTCTCAACACTAGCCTGCTGCGCATGTGCCCCGCAGCCCGGCGGACGGAGGCGACCTGCGTCTCCTGACACTGTCACAAAGACCTGAAGCGCCGAACTGTATGTTGTCTAACGGTCACGCGTGTTCGGTACATCATGGATCTGTTGGACAGATTACTGGGAGGGGCTAGGGAAGACCCGGCTGTCATGGTGCACGTTGGCACCAATGACAAAGTCAGAGGAAGATGGAGAGTCCTAGAAAACGATTTTAGGGACTTAGGAGCTAAATTGAGGAAAAGGACCTCCAAGGTAGCATTTTCAGAAAATTACCGGTACCTCGTGCCACACCAGAAAGGCAGTGGGAGATTAGGGAAGTAAACAAGTGGCTGAGGAGCTGCTGTAGAAAGGAGGGGTTTGAGTTCCTGGAGAACTGGGCCGACTTCTCAGTCGGTTACCAGCTCTTTAGCAGGGACGGACTGCACCTAAATGGGGAAGGTGCAGATTGGCCGGCAACCATTCAAGAGTATTCCCTACATCACAGGGATAGAGAGGGTAAAAAAGGGGGAGGGGCATGCCTGTATATCAAAATGATGTACAAGTGAATGTGAGGGACGACACCACTAATGGAGCAAGGGAGGAGGCAGAATCCTTATGGGAGCTATAGGAGGAAACTAAGGGGAAAGTAATACTGGGAGTATGCTACAGGCCCCCTAACCAGAGGGAGGAGGGGGAGGAGGACCTCCTATCACAGTTTGAATTAGCGGCAAGGATGGGAAGTGTCATTATAATGGGGGACTTTAATTATCCAGACAGACTGGGCGGAAGGATCCATGCATTCATCTAAAGCTCGCCATTTCCTAAATGTTTTGCAGGACAATTTCATGGGTCAGATGGTAAATGCACCAACAAGAAACAAAGCGTTATTAGACTGTTTACCAACAATACAGGCTTGATCACGGATGTGGAAATACGGGGTAATTTAGGAAACAGCGATCACAGGTCAATTTGTTTCAGTATAAATCACACAAATAGGAAACATAGGGGGAATACAAAGACACTGAATTTCAAAAGAGCCAACTTTCTTAAACTACGATCCTTGCTAAATGATTCTAAATGGGATAAAATCCTAGGAACAAAGAACACGGAGAAAAAATAGGAGTGCTTTAAGAGCATATTAAATAAGGGTATTAGCTAGTGCATCCCAATGGGAAATAAATTTTAAATAGCTAATAAAAGTCCCGGGTGGCTTAACTCCAATGTAATGCATATAAAAGCAAAGGAGAAGGCCTTCAAAAAATACAAGGCTAAGGGTTCATCATCAGCATTCCAACTTTACAAAGAATGCAACAAGAAATGTAAGGGTGCAATCAGGGCAGCTAAGATAGAGCACGGAAGGCACATAGCGGAGGAGAGTAAAACAAAATAACAAGAAATTCTTTAAGTATATACAGCTGTGCTCATGAGTTTACATACCCTGGCAGAATTTATGATTTCTTGGCCATTTTTCAGAGAATATGAGTGATAACATAAAAATTTTTCTTTCACGCATGGTTAGTGTTTGGCTGAAGCCATTTATTATCAATCAACTGTGTTTACTCTTTTTAAATCATAATGACAATAGAAACTAGCCAAATGACCCTGATCAAAAGTTTACATACCCTGGTGATTTTGGCCTGATAACATGCACACAAGTTCACACAAAGGGGTTGGAATGGCTATCAAAGTTAACCATCCTCACCTGTGATCTATTTGCTTAGATCACAGATGTTTTGGGGATGTGTGAGCTACAAAGGCACAGGAAATTTGGTCAAAATTGATGGCAGGATGAATGCAGTATGTTATCAAAAAATACTGGAGGAACATTTGCATTCATCAGCTAGAAAGCTGTGCATGGGACTAAGCGCACGTGAAGTGTGTGAAACGCGTCTACCCAGCATTCTGATTCTTGTAGTTTTGGGATGTCCAAATAAAAAGGATTTTGATCTACAGTGGTGTGCGGCCATTTCTTTTATTCTCATTGTGTGCAGAGGCGAGTTGAGGCGAGCACTTACTGGATCATTAGGCTTCCTGGTCTCACCTTGTTCCATTGTGCATGGGACGTACTTGGACATTCCAACATGACAATGATCCAAAACACAAGGCCAAGTCAACCTGTCATTGGCTACAGCAGAATAAAGTGAAGGTTCTGGAGTGGCCATCTCAATCTCCTGACCTCAATATCATTGAGCCACTCTGGGGAGATCTCAAACGTGCAGTTCATGCAAGACAGCCCAAGAACTGGAGGCTTTTTGCCAAGAGGAATGGGCAGCTTTACAATCTGAGAAGATAAAGAGCCTCATCCATAAATCCCACAAAAGACTCAAGCTGTTATTGATGTTAAAGGGGGCAATATACGGTATTAACCACTTGACCACTGGGCACTTAAACCCCCTTCCTAACCAGACCAAATTTCAGCTTTCGGTGCTCTCACATTTTGAATGACAATTACTCAGTCATGCAACACTGTACCTATATGAAATTTTTGTCCTTTTTCACACAAATAGAGCTTTCTTTTGGTGGTATTTAGTCGCCACTGGGTTTTTTATTTTTTGCTATAAAAGAAAAAAGACAGAAAATTCTGTAAGAAAATGCATTTTACTTCGTTTCTGTTATAAAATGTTGCAAATTAGTAATTGTTCTTCATATATTTTGGCCAAAATTTATACCACTTCATATCTTTGGTAAAAATAACCCAAATCGGTGTATATTATTTGGTCTTTGTGAAAGTTATAGAGTCCACAAGCTATGATGCCAATCTCTGATGCCAATCTCTGAAAATTGATCACACCTGAAGTACTGACGGCCTATCTCATTTTTTGAGACCCTAACAAGCCAGGAAAGTACAAATACCCCCCAAATGACCCCTTTTTGTAGACATTCCAAGGTATTTAGTAAGAGGCATGGTGAGTTTTTTGAAGTTGTAATTTTTTCCCACAATTCTTTGCAAAATTAAGATTTTTTTTCTTTTTTTTTTTTTCACAAAATTGTTATATTAGCAGGTTATTTCTCACACACAGCATATGCATAACACAAATTACACCCCAAAACACATTCTGCTACTCCTGAGTATGGTGATACCACATGTGTGAGACTTTTACACAGCGTGTCCACATACAGAGGCCCAACATGCAGGGAGCGCCATCAGGCGTTCTTGGAGCATAAATTACACATATAATTTCTTGACTACCTCTTACACTTTTGAAGGCTCTGGAGAACCAGGACAATGGAAACGCCCCAAAAATTACCCCATTTTGGAAAGAAAGCAACCCAATGTATAATCTGTGAGGCATAATGAGTCTTTTGAACATGTCATTTTTTTCTACAAGTTTTTGGAAAATGCGTAAAGAAAATGAAAACCCATTTTTTTTTTTTTTACACAACATTGTCCATTTACACAATATTTCTAACACATAGCATGTACATACCAAAGATTACACCCCAAAATAGAGTCTCCTACTCCTCCTGAGTACAGCGATACCACATGTGTGAGACTTTTCCACAGCCTGGCCACATACAGAGGACCAACATGCAGGGAGCACCATCAGGTGTTCTAGGGACATAAGTTTCAAATCTAATTTGACTAACTATTACACTTTTGTGAGGCAATGTAGTGGCATGGATGTGGCATGGATGATAACTGATGTGGCATGGATGAGCATGGATGGGGATGGTTGAGCATGAAAGAGTATGGCTAGGTATGGTTGAGTACGGATGGGTATGGCTGAGTATGGCTGGGTATAGATGGAATGCCCGGGTATGGCTGAGTACAGATGGGTACGGCTGAGTATGGCTGGGTATAGATGGTACGGCTGGGTACGGCTGAGTATGGCTGGGTACGACTGAGTACAGCTGTGTATGGCTGAGTATGGCTGGGTACGGCTGGGTATGGCTGGGTATGGCTGAATATTGCTGGGTATGGCTGAGTATGGCTGCGTACAGCTGGGTATGGCTGGGTACGGCTGAGTACAGCTGGGTAAGACTGAGTACAGCTGGGTATGGCTGAGTACGGCTGGGTATGGTTGGGTATGGCTGAGTATGGATGAGTATGGATAATTATGGATGAGGGTGGATGGGATGGCTGAGCATGGATGGATGGATAAGTATGCTGAGTATGGATGGGTGAGCATGGATGAATGGATGAGTATGCTGAGTATGGATGGATATGCAGAGTATGGATGGGTATACAGGGTATGGATGGGTATGCTGAGTATGGATGGATGGATGAGTATGGATGGGTATGCTGAGTATGGATGGGTATGTAGAGTGTGGATAGGTATGCAGAGTATGGATGGGAATGCCGAGTATGGATGGGAATGCCGAGTATGGATGGGTATGCCGAGTATGGATGGGTATGCCGAGTATGGATGGGTATGCCGAGTACGGATGGGTTTGCCGAGTATGGATGGGTTTGCCGAGTATTGATGGGTAAGCCGAGTATGGATAGATGGATTGGTATGCAGGGTATAGATGAGTATGCAGGGTATAGATGAGTATGCAGAGTATAGATGAGTATACCGAGTATGGATGGCTTTGCCGAGTATGGATGGGTTTGCCGAGTATGGATGGGTATGCCGAGTATGGATGGATGGATGGATATGCAGAGTATGGATGAGTATGCAGAGTATGGATGGGTATGCTGAGTATGGATGGATGGATGGGTATGCAGAGTATGGATGGGTATGCTGAGTATGGATGGAAGGGTATGCAGAGTATGGATGAGTATGCAGAGTATGGATGGGAATGCATGGCTGAGTATGTAGAGTATGGATGGGTATGCATGGCTGAGTATGCAAAGTATGGATGGGTATGCATGGCTGAGAATGAATGGATGTATTTGTCACTGAGCAGCGCTATGGGCACTACACATCCAGCCCACAGTGCTGCTGCCACCGATCTCTCCCCCCTCCACTCACACTGGACGGAGAGGGGAAAGAGGAACCAGATATCACGCAGGTTTGTTTACATATGATCGCTCTGTCATTTGGACGTCATTTGGACGGAGCGATCACATGGTAAATGGCTGCTATCAGTGGCTGTTTACCGTGATCCGTGATGCGCCGCGTCCTCTGGACCCAACGGTCACGGATGTGTTCAAGTGTGCACCCCAGGGGGCATGCGAGAGCGGGATTCTGGGAGGACGTCACTGTACGCCCTCCCAGAGTTATGAAACTGCCCTGTAGCCGTCATTTGGCTATGGGCCGGTTGTTAAGTGGTTAAAGCCACGATGTCGTCACTCCCGCGCATGCGCGCGGGAGACTTCTGCCCGGCAAGCTCTGGAGTTTGCCGGGCTGTCAGCCGAGAGTCCCCTGTGCGCATGCGCCGCTGCAGTCAGCGGCTCATTGCGAGGGGAATATCTCCTAAACCTTACAGGTTTAGGAGATATTTTTTTTACCTACAGGTAAGCCTTATTATAGGCTTACCTGTAGGTAAAAGTTACAAATAAAGGTATACAACCACTTTAAGAACTGGGGTATGTAAACTTTTGATCAGGGTCATTTGGGTCATTTCTGTTGTCATTATGATTTAAAAAGAGTAAACACAGTTGATTGATAATAAATGGCTTCAGCCAAATACTAACCATGAGTGAAAGAAAAGTTTTTGTGTTATCATTCATATTCTCTGAAAAAGAAATCATAAATTCTGCCAGGATATGTAAACTTATGAGCACAACTGTAAATAGTAAGAAAGGGAGGTCAGATTATATTGGTCCCATAAAGAATGATGAAGAGAATCTGGCTACTAAGGATGATGAGATGGCGAAGGTATTTCATTTATTCTTCTCCTAAGTAAGGATGAGCCAAACACCCCCCCCCCCTTTTGGTTCGCACCAGAACTTAAAGTCTATGGGACACAAACCTGAAATGGGGACATGTATCAATGCAAAAAAAAAAGTTTTAAAACCGGCCGTTTTTTCGGGAGCAGTGATTTTAATAATGCTGGAGGGTCTCCTTGGTATGCCTGTAAATTGGCACAGTTTTCCCATGTACCACAGCAAAATTAAATTTCTAAAGGAAAAAGTAATTTAAAACTGATTGTGGCTTTAATTAATTGTCGGGTCTCGACAATATAGATAAAACTCATTGAAAATAATGGCATAGGTTCCCCCCCTCAGTCCATTACCAGGCCCTTTGGGTCTGGTATGAATATTAAGGGGAACCCTGAACCAAAATTTAAAAAAAAATTGCGTGGGGACACCACCAAAATCCATACCAGGCCCTTCAGGTCTGGTATGGATATTAAGGGGAAGCCTGCGCCAAATTTATAAAAAAAAAGGCATAGGGGTCCCCCCAAAATCCATACCAGACCGTTTAGGTCTGGTTTAATTTTTAAGGGGAACCCTGTGCCAACATTTTAAAAAAAAATGGCGTAGGGGTCCCCCTCCCGAAATCCATACCAGACCCTTATCCAAGCATGCAACCTGGCAGGCCGCAGGAAAAGAGGGGGGATGAGAGAGCACCCCCCTCCTGAACTGTACCAGGCCACATGCCCTCAACATGGGGAGGGTGCTTTGGAGTTGCCCCCCAAAGCACCTTGTCCCCATGTTGATGGGGACAAGGGCCTCATCCCCACAACCCTTGCCTGGTCGTTGTGGGGGTCTGCGGGCAGAGGACTAATCAGAATCTGGAAGCTCCTTTTTAACAAGGGGACCCCCAGACCCCGGCCTCCCCCCCATGTGAATTGGTAATGGGTACATTGTACCCCTACCATGTCACAAAAAAGTGTCAAAAGTAGTAAAAAAAGACAGGAGACACTTTGGGACAAGTCCTGTTAAAAAATAAAGGAATAAAAATTTCCAGCGATGTCTATTCATCTTTTATCACGCCGCCCGACGAACCGAAAAAAGAAAAAAAGAAAAGACACAACATCTCCACCTCCATGGGAGTGACACTTCTTCTCTGTTATATAGCCGAGGGCGGGGTCACCCGTTTACGTCACCGTGACATCAGAGGAATGTGGGGTGACCCACCAATGTAGCATCAATATTTAAAAAAGGGCCAAGATACATCCCTGGGAATTACAGGCTAGTTAGCCTAACATCATTAGTATGCAAGCTCTTGGAGGGGATGATATGGAAAGTTATACAAGATTTTAGTAAAGAAAACTGTATCATTAACAGTAATCAGCATGGATTCATGAAGAATCGTTCTTGCCAAACCAGTCTATTAACCTTCTATGAGGAGGTGAGCTGCCATCTAGATAAAGGAAAGCCCGTAGACGCGGTGTATCTGGATTTTGCAAAAGCATTTGACACAGTTCCCCATAAACGTTTACTGTACAAACTAAGGTCTGTTGGCATGGACAAAGGGTGAGTACATGGTTTGAAAACTGGCTACAGGGGTGAGTACAGAGGGTGGTGATAAATAGGGAGTACTCGGAATGGTCCTGTGTGGAAAGCGGGGTCCCCCAGGGTTCTGTGCTGGGACCAATCCTATTTAATTTATTCATAAACAACATGGAAGATGGGATAAACAGCTCAATCTCAGTATTTGTGGACGATACTAAGCAAAGCAGGGCAATAATTTCTCCACAGGATGTGTAAATCTTGCAAGAAGATCTGAACAAATTAATGTAGTGGGCAACTACATGGCAAATGAAGTTTAATGTAGAAAAATGTAAAATAATGCATTTTGGTGGCAAAAATATGAATGCAATCTACTCACTAGGGGGAGAACCTCTGGGGGAATCTAGGATGGAAAAGGACCTGGGGGTCCTAGTAGATGACAGGCTCAGGAATGGCATGAAATGCCAAGCTGCAAGATAAGCCAACATAATATTGGCATGCATTAAAAAGGGGATTATCTCCAGAGATAAAACGATAATTCTCCAACTCTACAAAACTCTGGTCCAGTCGCACCTGGAGTATGCTGTACACTCTCTGCTCTGAACAGAGAGGTGACTTTTACAGTTCACAACAATCCCAGCAGGAAGACTTCCCAACCAGGTGCACTCATGGTTACAACAATGTGAACAAGGCGGGTTTCTGCCAGAATGACAGCGTTTGTAGAGAGCAGCAGAATGCAGCCTGGCTGTCTCATGCCTGATTGGAAAGATGTCCAGAACAGATATGATCCTCTACTTTCCCTCCTTGTGAGGAACCTTTCCCTACTGTCCCTAACAGACGAGGTACTTTTCCCTGTACCACCCACTTGCATAAAGTGAGCCAATTCTGGGGAATCCAACCAGATGTCTTCCCCAGTGAACCAGAACACCATAGAGGAACCAAGTTTCTCCTAACTTCCTCTCCAGCTGCGGAGCTGCTGCAGTTAAGCGCCACCTGCAGTGGAGGAAACAATCTGCACTTTTTTTCTGTGGTAATATTCCTTCTTGAAAAAGACTAATGCCCCGTACACACGGTTGGATTTTCTGATGGAAAATGTCCGATCGGTGCGTGTTATCGGAAATTCCGACCGTGTGTGGGCTCCATCAGACATTTTCCATCGGATTTTCCAACACACAAAGTTTGAGAGCAGGATATAAAATTTTCCGACAACAAAATTCCGATCGTGTGTACACAAATCTGACGGACAAAGTGCCACGCATGCTCATAATAAATAAAGAGATGAAAGCTATTGGCCACTGCCCCGTTTATAGTCCCGACGTAGATGTTTTACGTCACCGCGTTTAGAACGATCGGATTTTCCGACAACTTTGTGTGACCGTGTGTATGCAAGACAAGTTTGAGCCAACATCCGTCGGAAAAAATCCATGGATTTTGTTGTCGGAATGTCCGAACAAAGTCCGACCGTGTGTACGGGCATAAGAGTGCCTAAATAACAGTACACACGTATGGGATAGGCTCCGCCCCTCACCCAATCAGAACTGGTTATACTATATTTAAGTAAGTTGCCTCCCCCCAGGTGCCATTCTCATAACTATACTCAAAAGCAAAGCCCACAAGGGAGGGACCTGTATGCTGTCATGCTTATGCATCAGGAAAGGAAAATTACCATCAGGTAAGTATAAAATTTTCAGTTTTCCTGACCCAAGCATGACAGCATACACGTATGAGATGTAGCATGCCCACAAAAACACAAGGGAGGGTATGCTGAAGTAATTTTTATTAATTAGCCACTCCGAACAGTACAGAATGACCAAACTCTACAGTCGTTAAGGCTGCCGGATCTACTTTAAAATGAGTCAAGAATGCTTTATATGTTGACCATGTTGTGGCTCTGTAAATTATTTCTGGGAATACACCCCTGAACTCTGCCAATGATGCTGCCAGGCTTCTTGTTGAGTGCGCTCTCACATTTGATGGAGGCTCCAGGCCTCTTGCTTCATAAGCTCTCTTAATGATCTTAACCAGCCACAATACCAGTGACACTGCTAGCCCTTTTCTTATCCCAGCTGAGATGATGAACAGGTTCTCCGCTCTTCTGAAAGAGCCTGTCCTTTGTATGTATGCTTCCAGAATAGTTCCGACATCTTATGCAGGGTACACACGGTCGGACTTTTCGATCGGACTTGTCAGATGGACGCCGACGGACCAAATCTGGCGGACAGTCCGATCGTGTGTGGGCTTCACCGGACCTGATTGGCCAAGCATGCACTATGACCTGCATGGTTGGCCAATCACAGCGCCGTCTGTACAGAGAGCCATAATTGGCCAAAGCTAGCATGGCGGCCTTGTGTAGTGTGTTGCGGCGGCGGAGAGATAGACAGAGAGACAGTGTCATTTGATTTAAGTTATATAGAGTAGGCAGGCGAGTCAGTTAGCTGCACTTACAGTATATTTTGTATCTATATGCATCCTAGGTGTTGTGTGTGTGTGTGTATGTATATATATATATATATATATATATATATATATATATATATATATATATATATATATATATATATATATATATATATATATATATATATATATATATACACACACTATATTCAGTTTAGATAGATAAGTTCCTGTTATTCTCTTCCTACTGACAGGCAGGCAGGTGTTTTTACAGTATTTACAGCTACCTGAAGAAAATTGGTGGTGTTCTTCTGATCCTATTAGTCCTATTAGCTAGAGTATTTACAGTTAGTGTACTGCGTCCTCTGCACAGTGTGCACCTAAAGCTACCTGAAGACAATTGGTGGTGTTCTTCTGATCCTATTAGTACCACAGGCAGGCAGCTGCAGTATCTACAGTTAGTGTACTGCATCCTCTGCACAGTGTGCACCTAAAGCTACCTGAAGACAATTGCTGTTGTTCTGATCCTATTAAAAACACAGGCAGGCAGCTACAGTATTTACAGTTAGTGTACTACGTCCTCTGCACAGTGTGCACCTAAAGCTACCTGAAGACAATTGCTGTTGTTCTGCTCCTATTAATACCACAGGCAGGCAGCTACAGTATTTATAGTTAGTGTACTGTGTCCTCTGCATAGTGTGAACCTAAAGCTACCTGAAGACAATTGCTGTTGTTCTGTGCCTATTAATACCACAGGCAGGCAGCTACAGTATTTACAGTTAGTGTACTGTGTCCTCTGCACAGTGTGCACCTAAAGCTACCTGAAGAAAATTGGTGGTGTTCTTCTGATCCTATTAGTATGACAGGCAGGTAGCTGCAGTATTTACAGTTAGTGTACTGCGTCCTCGACACAGTGTTCACCTAAAGCTACCTGAAGACAATTGCTGCTGTTCTGCTCCTATTAATACCACAGGCAGGCAGCTACAGTATTTACAGTTAGTGCACTGTGTCCTTTGCACAGTGTGCACCTAAAACTACCTGAAGACAATTGCTGGTGTTCTCATACTAATAATATTACAGGCAGGCAGTTGATTCTGCTATCTGCAGTATCAGTATATATATACATCCCAGCTTTGTGAAGCTACATCTCCTGCAGGCCATTAGTATGTCTGGAAGGCCAACAAGGAGAGGCAGACAGTCACAAGCCAATAAAAGAGGGCAAACAGGCTCTGTGTCTATAGGTTACAGTGCTGGTCGTGGAGACGGTGCATCCTCATCAGCACATGGCCATGGGACATGCTTGTCCTTTTTTTTGGCAGCTGGCCGTGTTGAGCCACAGCATGCTGAAGACTTGGTAGAGTGGATGACCAAGCCGTCCTCATCCTCCTTATCCTCTCTCACCCAGGCTCAGGGTACTTTGTCTGGCAAAGCAGCTGCCAACGCGTCCTCTTCCCTCAGCTCAATGGCATCAGTCACTCCTTCCTTAGCCCCACCATGTCCTCCTGAGGAGTCCCCAGAACTGTGTTGGGTACATGCTCCAGGAGGATGCCCAGCGTTTTGAAGGCTTCGATGATGGTACCCAGCTAGAGGAAGGCAGTAACATGAGCCCAGAGAGAGGGGGAGCCAAGAAGGACAGCAATCTCGCAGTCCTGTTCCCCAGCTGCAGCATACTGCCAGCTTTGCTCCAGTGATGAGGAGGGAGGGGAAGATGAGGTCACTGACTCCACGTGGGTGCCTGATAGGAGAGAGGAGGAGGAAGCACATCTCCAATGAGGCAGGATGTCCTCCAAGGGCCAGCTTAAGCGCAGCACACTGACTGCATCACACCGCAGAGCTCCGCATGTGCAGGGCGCTGCTGTCTCTGGGCATTATTCCAAAAGTTCTTTGGTGTGGGCCTCTTTTGAGATGAGTGCACCAGATCCCACTGCTGCTATTTGCAACATATGTCTCAAGCATATCTCGCGTGGCCAAAACATCACCCGCTTGGGCACCACATGCTTTACCAGACATATGTCGACCTGATATGCAGTTCGTTGGCAAGCTTAACTAAAAGATCCACACCAAAGAACAAAGCAGACCTCTCCTTGCTCCTCATCAGCTGGGATCTCCAACCCCACTATACCTTCAGTCCTCTCTGAAACCTGCACTGAGAGGAATGAAGGTGTAGAATTAGGTGTGTCACAGCCAAGTACTTGCGGGCAACCTGCTATCGGTACACCGACATCAGATTGTACTAGGCAATTTCCCTGCCCCAGCTGCTGCACCGCTGAAAGAAGTTCACTCCCAGTCATCCACATGCCCAGCGGTTGAATGCTAGCTTGGCTAAATTGCTAGCACTTCAACTGCTGCCTTTTCAGTTGGTAGACTCTGCCCCCTTCCATGAGTTTGTGGAATGTTCGGTTCCTCAGTGGCATGTTCCCAAATGCCACTTTTTCTCACAGAAGGCAATTCCTCACTGGACAGGGCGGTCAGCGGTAAGGTGCATATTACCGCTGACTCATGGTCCAGCAGGCATGGACAGGGACGTTACCTATCTTTCACCGTGCACTGGGTGACTCTTCTGGCAGCTGGGAAGGATGCAGGACAGGGTCCAGTAGTGTTGGAGGTTGTTCCGCCACCACGCCTCCAAAATTCTATTAGTGGTGATTCTGCCACACCTCTCTCCTCCACCTCCTCTTCTTCTTCTTCCTCCATGGCCTCTTCCTGCTCCGTAGGTGTTCAAGGGGCTACGCAAGCATGCAGCCAAAAAGATGCTTGAACTGGTGTGCTTGGGGGACAGGGGGGCAGAGATTCTGTCAGCTCTGCAGGGGCAGGTTCAGAGGTGGTTGACGCCATGCCAGCTTATGCCAGGTATGGTGGTTTACGACAATGGCACCAACCTCCTCTCCACCCTCCGACAGGGACAACTGACCCATGTGCCCTGTTTGGCTCATGTCCTTAATTTGGTGGTGCAGTGGTTCTTGGGCAGGTACCTGGGCTTACAGGATGTCCTGAGGCAGGCCAGGAAAGTCTGTGTGCATTTCCGAAGGTCATCTAATGCCAGTGCTTGGCTGGCTGAACTCCAAAAGGAATTTAACCTGCCCAAGAACTGCCTAATCTGTGACATGCCCACCAGGTGGAACTCAACGTTGGCCATGCTGCAGCACCTGCACATGCAGCAGAGGGCCATCAATGAGTACCTATGCGACTATGGCACCAGGACAGGGTCAGGGGATCTTGTTTTTTTCCCCACGCCAGTGGGCTATGATCAGGGATGCATGCACTGTCCTGTCACCATTTGAGGAGACCACAAGGATGGTGAGCAGTGACAGTGCATGCATCAGTGACACCGTCCCTCTTGTCCACCTGTTGGAGCACATGCTGCCTGGAATAATGGACAGGGCACTTGAGGCAAAACAGAGCGATGAAGAGGAGGACTCCCTTACCTCTCAAGGCCCCCTTTATCCAGACAGTGTTCCTGCGTGCCCGCCGATCACACAGGAAGAGGAGAAGGAGGAGGAGGATTGTGTCCGCATGGAGGTGGAGCCTGGCACTCAGCATCAGCAGCAGTCTTCAAGGGATCATTTACAGTCCGAAGAAACCCATGGACTTGGCTGGGAGGAGGTGACTGCGGATCATGTCGTCCTTAGTGACCCAGAGGACTCTGGACCGAATGCCTCAGCAAACCTACGCTGCATGGCCTCCCTGATCCTACAAAGCCTGCGGAAGGATCCTCATATTTGTGGTATCAAGGGGAGGGATGATTACTGGCTGGCAACCCTCCTTCATCCACGTTACAAGGGTAAGGTTGCAGACCTTATCTTGTCATCGCAGAGGGAGCAGAGGATGAAACATCTTCGGGAGGCCTTGCAGAAAGGTTTGTGCAACGCGTTTCCAGAGCTTGGGAGATTACAATTTCCTGGTCTTCCTGGACAATGTGTTGCTGAGGCTTCAGTCAGTCATAGAAGGAGTCGTGGAGAAGGTGGCCGTCTGATCGATGCATTCAGACAATTTTTTAATCCGCAGCCCCAAGGTCTGATCGGTTCCAGCAACCACCACCAGCATCTGATTCACATGGTGCAGGATTACCTAGGGGCAAGATCAGACTTGGACACCTTTCCCAAAATCCTCTGGGTTACTGGGTCTTGCGGATGGATCACTGGCCAGAGCTTGCACACTATGCAATTGAGCTACTGGCCTGTCTTGCATCCAGCGTTCTTTCGGAATGCACATTCAGTGCTGCTGGTGGCTTTGTAACTGATCACAGGATGCGTCTGTCCACCGAATCGGTCTTGGATTACCAGCTACCAAGCACCTGATGCTGATGTAAACGATTGATTTTTTTTTTAATGTGAGATCCCTTCAAGACTGCCTATGCTGATGCTGAGTGACTATCCTGTTATGCTGAGTCACAATCCTCTTCCTCTTCAATTTTCATGCTGATAGCTTGTAAGAACATTTTTTGTTCTGGACACTGCCACCAGTGGCCAAGGGCCAATTTTTCTGCCCCTGTTTAACAGGGGCGTGTAATTACAATTTTTGATGCAATACTTTGCAGCAGGGCTCATTCCTGCGCTCCAACTATAGTATCTGTGAGGGGTTGCAGTGTTGTGGCACCAGCACCAGTGCCCAAGGCCCAATTTTTCAGCCCCTGTTTATCTGTGAGGGGTTGCAGTGTTGTGGCACCAGCACCAGTGGCCAAGGGCCAATTTTTCTGCCCCTGTTTAACAGGGGCGTGTAATTACAATTTTTGATGCAATACTTTGCAGCAGGGCTCATTCCTGCACTCCAACTATAGTAACTGTGAGGGATTGCAGTGTTGTGGCACCAGCACCAGTGCCCAAGGCCCAATTTTTCAGCCCCTGTTTAACAGGGGTGTATAATTACAATTTTTGATGCAATACTTTGCAGCAGGGCTCATTCCTGCACTCCAACTATAGCATCTGTGAAGGGTTGCAGTGTTGTGGCAATTTTTCTGCCCCTGTTTAACAGGGGCGTGTAATTACAATTTTTGATGCAATACTTTACAGCAGGGCTCATTCCTGCGCTCCAACTAGAGTATTTGTGAGGGGTTTCAGTGTTGTGGCACCAGCACCAGTGCCCAAGGCCCAAATTTTCAGCCCCTGTTTAACTGGGGGGCATATAATTACAATTTTTGATGCAATACTTTGCAGCAGGGCTCATTCCTGCGCTCCAACTATAGCATCTGTGAGGGGTTGCAGTGTTGTGGCACCAGTGCCTAAGGCCCAATTTTTCTGCCCCTGTTCAACAGGGACATGTAATTACAATTCTTGATATAATATTTCACAGCAGAGCCCGATCCAGCACCCACCAAGAGTAACTGTGAGGACTAACAGTGTTGTGGCACCAGCACCACCACCGAAGGCCCAATTTTTCTACCACTATTCAACAATGGCATTTAATTACAATTCTTGATCTAATATTTCACAAAACGGCCCGTTCCTGCGCCCACCAAGAGTAACTGTGAGGACTTACAGTGTTGTGGCAACACCAAAACCTAAGGCCCCAATTTTCTGCAGAGTATATAGGACAGGCCCCTACTTTCAAACGACTCCTACTTACAAACAGAAGGAGACAACAGAAAGTGAGATGAAATCTACCCCTAGGAAGGGAAATTCTCTCCTGTAAGAGTTAATATGGGAAAAACATGTCTCCTCTTGACTGATGCTTTATCACCAATCCTTGTTTCTCTAAAAACCCCAAATTTAAAAAAAAAAATTGCCATTGGGACAGAAAGTGAGGTGAAATCTTCTGAAGAGGTGCCTGGTAATGGACTGGGAGGTGGGAGGTACCCATGCCGTTTGTCTCACTGATTTTCATCCATATTGCCGGGACTCGACATTACATTAAAGCCGCAAGCAGTTTTAAATGACTTTTATTCCTTTAAAAATGTTTGTGCAGGGACTGTTCTAAGCACGGGAAACACGCGCCACTTTACAGGCATACTATAGACACCCCCCAGGTACGATATTTAAAGGAATATTTCACTTTTTTTTTCACTTTAAGCATCATTAAAATCACTGCTCCCGAAAAAATGTCAATTTTTAAAACTTTTTTTTGCATTGATACATGTCCCCTGGGGCAGGACCCGGGTCCCCAAACCCTTTTTAGGACAATAATTGCATATTAGCCTTTAAAATTAGCACTTTTGATTTCAAATGTTCGAGTCCTATAGACTTTAATAGGGCTCTAAAGTTTGCGCGAACTTTCAGTCCATTCGCAGGTTCTGGTGCGAACTGAACCGGGGGTTGTTTGGCTCATCCTTAGTCCTTAATACCACCCTGTCTGGTAGGTGGCAACAATAAGGGGGTTTGTATCCTAAGGCTTGAATATCTAATATTTTTCTACCTGATGTGATGGCAGTGAGAAAAACTGCTTTCATCATTAGATTCCATAACGAGGTTGCTTGCGTCCCTGAAAAAGAAGATTGGGACAACATCTTCAGTACTATCTCTAAGTCCCACGGAGGGTCAAATGACCTTGTTTAAGGTCGTACTCTGTCGCAGGCCTTCAAGAACTGTTGTACTAACTGCTGGGTAGCCCATCTTACCCTTGTCAATGGAGTGCTGAGATTTGCACACTGAGTGCTTTTGTATGTAGACCCATCTCCAGGCCTGCTTGTAGGAATTCCAACACCTGTGCTTCCCGCAGTACTAAAAAATGTAATCCCCTGGATCCATCGAAGGCGGCAGACTTTTTCCATACTTTTGAATAGGTTTTGTTTGTCATTGCTGCTCTTGCCTTGAGTAAGGTTTCAATGACTTAGGCCAAACAACCTGCTTTTCCTAGCCTTTGCCTCTCAATCTCCAGGCTGCCAGATAGAGCTTGGCAGGGTTTGTGTGCCACAGCTGAACTTGTTGGCGGAAGTTCAGTATCTCTGGCAGTAGGATCGGGGGTTCCACTGCCAAGGCCTGTAGTAATGGGAACCATGGTCTGTGCAGCCACACAGGCATGATTGCTATTACTACCCCCGGATGTTTGCGTATTTTGTTCAGCAACCTGGGAATTATAGCTATTGATGGAAATACATATGCTAGAGTGCAGATCCATTTCGAGCTGAGTGTATCCACTGCTTCTGCTTGCAGGAACTTCACCCTAATGGCCAGGGATGTCATTAAGTCTAGGTGTGGCTGATCCGCTTATCACAAATTCACTGGAAAACTGACTGGTTTAATGCCCATTTATTGTTGTTGTCCAATGTCTTGCGGCTCAGTGTGTCTGCTAAGTAATTTTGTGGGGCTGGAATGTTGTTAAATACATCGAATTCTGTTGAGCCCAGTTCATAATTGGCGAGACTCCTGCTAGGAGTATTCGACTCCGTGTTCCTCCTTGATGGCATACATAGGCGACTGCCGCCCTGTTGTCCTTGTTGTCCATGCGTTCCGTTGGCCCCCTTGATTTGGTCCTGGAATACCTTCAATGCCTGGAAGGCTGCTTTTAGTTCTATTATATTGGAGACTTCTCACTGTTTGCTCTCCCATCGGCCCTTGTTGACTTCTCTGAAGGGAGTTCCACCGTGTTCTTGCCAGTATCCAGAATGCCTCCCAAGAATTACATTCTCTGCGAGGGTACCGGTTAACTCTTCTGCTAACTGATTATCCAACCTATATTCAATATGGATTTGACTAGGATCTCCCGGTGTTCCGTTAGAATTTGAAGCCTTCGGGCCACTAGGAGGACATTGTCCAAGTAGTGGAACATTTGCAGGCCCTGTTTATGTGTAACATGGCTATGACCGGGAGTAGAACCTTGGAGAATGTTCCGGGGATGTTGATAGGCCGTACGGCAAGCAAACTAATTGAAAATGGTATTCCATTATCTATAACAGACAGTGCAGTGCTAAAAAAATTAATCTAGCAACTATAAATAATAAAAGTCCATATAAAACATGTGAGGAAAAAACACAAATGTAATTGGAAAGCCGGAGACATCAACGGTGGTAAAGGGTGCTTCATGCAAATTCCGCAGTGCTCCTTAATCCGTGCTCACACCACTTGCTAGCCAAACCGCTCACCTTACGGAATGGACCCCTGAGCTAACAGGAAGGTCACACAGGCATTTGCCACCAATGGTGGTTAAGGTTAAACTTTTGGATGGAAGGCTGGGCACCTCTTTTGCTCCGTAGCTTAGAATGTTTATTTCCCGTGATCACATGAAATGCAAAAAAAAATGATATAGTGCTCTCTGTATGGCTAGAACTAGATCCTTTATTATAAAAGACAGGTACTCACATAAGCGGCACTAAACCTAGTGCTAGGATGACAGGTACAAAATGAATGGTAACAGCAAATGATAAGGTGGCTGCAGTGACGCCCAGGGATACTCCCGCACGCGTATCGTCCAACAGGACTTCCTCAGCGGTGATGGAGACCCATAACGTCAGTTAGTTATTGTTTGTTTAATGTAGTTGCCATAGTGATCCCGGCGTTGTGACGACACGACGGCAGATCACGTGATAATCCACGTCAGAGGGTGCCTCCCACCTAGGATGGAGGATAAACCCAAAACAACTGACGTAGAGTGACGCTCAGTCACTTGATGTGATCCCAGCGTCATGACAACACGGCGGCGGATCACATGATACTCGACGTCAGAGGGTGCCGCCCACACAGAATGGAGGCTGAACACAAGACGACTGACGTGGGATGCCACTACGTCACTTAATGTGAATCAGATCTCGTCAGCTGTGTAGTGAGACGCATCCAGTCGGAGAGGCAATATACCTCACACCCAACCCTCGCCATCAGACACAAGTGTCTTTCTCTCCAATGCTCGAACGGTCTCAATATGTCTATCAATATCAGATTTGTTATATCCTTTTTGTACAAACCGTGCAGATAAAACTTCAGATTGCTCAAGATAATCATGCTCATGTGTACAGTTCCACCTAATGCGTACAAATTGACCCTTCGGAATGTTGCACAACCATTGAAGATGGTAGCAACTTCCAAGGGGAATGTACGCATTACGGTCCGTAGGCTTAAATTGATGTTTTAACTCTAACTGATTGCCTTTCAAGGAAATATCCAGATCCAGGAAGGTGACATGATCGTTGCCTACATTCCAGGAAAGGACGATGTTTCTGTTGTTCTCAACTAGTTTCTGCATGAATGCATCAAGATTAGATTTGTCACCCTTCCAAATCATGATAATGTCATCGATATACCGTTGGTAACAGATGAGTTCAGGGGGTGTGTTTTTATAGATCAGGACAGCTTTCTGGAGTGTTACCCAGGTGGAGATCACAGAAGCCGGCAGGCAAATGCAACAAGCCTTTTAGATCTCTATAATCTGAGATCCAACAGATTCGGCCTAGGAGGAAGAGAGCGTACCTGGGCTTCATACTCGATTGGCTGTCACTCGTAGTACAGCGCGAGGAGGAAAGTACCGGTGGACTAGCTGACTGCTCTATGCGCCCATAATGTTTTAAATCCAATGTGAGTGTACTCAGTTTTCTTCCAACTAATAGCATTTACCATATTGCGCAATTAATTTTTTCTATTTATATTACAATATTGAGAAACAATATTGAAGATAAAAAGTAGTGGATCCCCAACACACAAGAGAACCAATTGAGAGTGCAACTGCATATGAAACACCATCTGCAAGGGGGTAGTCATTTGTCCTGAGCTGCAGCTGATTGCACTCCATACCATACCCCATACCTGTATGCATATTTAGCAAGCAGACTTGTCATGTTTTAAAGTACACTGCTATAGTGTCCCATGGATCTATATGTACCATAACCTAGGAATTTGAAATATATGTATATATCTATTCTTTATACGTTATAAGTTATTCACTTAATTTTTCTAAACACTAATCACTCAGCACGAGCATCTAGAGTATAAGCGCACTTTTAAATCTATATGTATAATTTTTATAGATCATCTCTTCCTCCCAGTGTGCCATAAATAGATTGGCAACACTGGGAGCGAACCGGGCCCCCATCGCAACACCCCTAGTTTGGAGGAAAAAACGTCTATTATACCAAAAGTAGTTTTTGGATAAGCAGAACTTCAGACAGTCCAGAATGTAATTTTTGTGTCTTCTGGTAAGGTCTGATGATCCAAAAGCCCATCGGACAGAAGTTAGCACATCTTCGTGGCTAATGATCATGTATAGGGAACTAACGTCCGCCGTTATTAGCAAACACGAAGAAGAGAAGGAAAGGGATTCTAGAGTTTGAATAATGTGTTTAGTGTCCTTTAAAAAGGAACGAGTTTTCATGACCATAGGTTGGAGAAAAAAGTCAATGTATTGGCCCAGTCTAGATGAGACTGAGTCAATCCCATTGACTATTGGGCGGCCAGGTGGGTTGGTACTATTTTCATGCAAAAAATATATGATTGGGGTACGGCAGAAAAATAGATCTAAATACAAAGCTTCTTTAGCATTAAGGACTCCAATGTGTTTACCTCTTTCGATGAGAAAATGTAACTCTTCTTTAAACTGAAACATCAGGTCCTTAGTGAGTAAGACATACGTGTTATAGTCACTAAGCATGTTTTCCATTTCATTGTTGTAATAAGTTTTACTTAGAACAACTAAGCCACCCCCCTTGTCGGCTGGGCGTATCACAAGATCTTTCCGCTCCATCAGTGACTCAATGCCCTTTTTGATAAATATTGGATCATGCACCTTCCGAATTTTAAGTGTATCAAGGTCTTTAACCACCATATTTTTGAAAACTTCAGCGTGTTTGGTATCACGATTGGGGGGATTAAAGACCAATTTATTGAGGAGGGTCAAATGAATACCCAATGGTTTCAGATTATTCGATTGAGTGAGTATTATAGTGTTAGAAAGGTGATATTTCTTAATGTTTAAACTTCTGATAATTTTTTGTAAACCAATATAAGTCTGAAACTTATTTAGGTTGCGAGTAGGGGCATATTTAAGGCCCTTATCCAGAACCTTAATCTCATCCTCACTCAAGGACGAGCCACTAAGGTTATAGATACCGGCCCCTAATGGGGTTTGACTCTTGTGAGTTCGCCTGCCTCCTTTCCTTCCTCTCTGATTTTTCTTTTTCTTATTCCGTTGTCCAAATTGGCAGGGGGCGGGACGAAATCCACCCTCCCTCCTGGGTTTGTAAAAATCCCCTCCCCTCCTGGCTCCAGAGTTCTGTAATGGCGCAAACCTTATCTGGATATGTGTCGGGTTTCCATAGGACTGAAATCCTCTCCCTCTATTATAAGGGTTATTGTGAGATTTAGGAGGATACAGATTATCATTTGGACGACCAAATGGCACACTGGGAGGAAGAGGTGATCTATAAAAACACACCCCCTGAACTCATCTGTTACTAACGGTATATTGATGACATTATCATGATTTGGAAGGGTGGCAAATCTAATCTTGATGCATTCATGCAGAAACTAGATGAGAACAGTAGAAACATCGTCCTTTCCTGGAATGTAGGCAACGATCATGTCACCTTCCTAGATCTGGATATTTCCTTGAAAGGCAATCAATTAGAGTTAAAAAAATCATTCTAAGCCTACGGACCATAATGCGTACATTCCCCTTGGAAGTTGCCACCATCTTCAATGGTTGTGCAACATTCCGAAGGGTCAATTTGTATGCATTAGGCGGAACTGTACACATGAGCATGATTATCTTGAGCAATCTGAAGTTTTATCTGCCCGGTTTGTACAAAAAGGATATAACAAATCTGATATTGATAGACATATTGAGACTGTTCGAGCATTGGAGAGAAAAACACTTGTGTCTAATGGCCCTAGGGTCAAACAAGACGGATCTGGGAACATCAGAATTATCTTGGACTATAATGTCCAAAATAAAAAATTTGAAAAGATCATTCGCAAGTATTGGCCCATTCTTAAACAGGACAAAACATTGGGTCCTGTGCTCCCTGAACATCCCCAGTTTGTTTACAAGGGGGCGCCGTCTTTAAGAGATAAGCTGGCCCCTGGGTTAACTGACCCACCACTTTCGTTTGAAAACAGGATATCAAATATCCTGACAGGTTTTTATGCTTGTGGACGTTGCCCACCATGTAAACAAGCCAAGGGTTATATTAAAAAACGTAAAGAGTTTACAGCTACAGCTACGAAGAAGTTCTATCAAATTAAAGATTTCATTACATGTTCCACATCGGGGGTGGTGTACATCATGGAGTGCGAATGTGGCCTTCAATATGTGGGGAGAACATCTAGACCCCTGCATATTTGTATCGGTGAACATATTACGAATATTAAGAAAGGTCTTGATTCACATATTGTCTCCAAACATTTCAAACTTTTCCACAAACGTAGTCCTGCTAAATTAAAGTTCTGGGGAGTAGAAAAAGTAACACCCCATTGGAGGGGTGGAAACTTTATACAACAATTGAGCCGCCGTGAGTCTTTCTGGGTTTACGAAACACATGTGGGAGTACCCACGGGGCTCAATGTCGAGTTCGATTTGAACTGTTTTATTTCTGATTGGTAGTTAGCAGTTCATTTTATTATCTATCCTGTTTGTTATATTATTTCGGTTCAGGTCTTTTGTTGTGTATCAATTGGTGACTATATCTTTCAGGTATTGTGAAAAGTGGCTGCAGTGATTGTCTTTTAGCATTTTACATTAGTAGATGATGTTCGTGATTGACATCATTACTTTTATTACTATTGGTCGTTTTATATACTTTTTATTTAATCTTTGGTATTTTAGATTATCATATGGTGATCCCTTCCCATTTAAGGTTTATTCCTGAATGTTGAAGTTTATTACTGCTATTATATATATGACGCTCGTTCTAGTGAATTATTCTTCTGCAGAGTTTACAGCTATAAAGGGAGTTTACAGCTATGGAGAGAATGCTTACAAGCAGGTTGCTTATTAGCACCCTGTTCCCATAGCAACCTCTCTATAACGAGGGTTGGGTGTGAGGTATGTTGCCTCTCCGACTAGATGAATCTCACTACACAGCTGACGAGATCTGATTCACATTAAGTGACGTAGCATCCCACGTCAGTCGTCTTGTGTTCAGCCTCCATTCTGTGTGGGCGGCACCCTCCGACGTCGAGTATCATGTGATCTGCCGCCACGTTGTCACGACGCTGGGATCACATCAAGTAACTAAGCGTCACTCTACGTCAGTTGTTTTGGGTTTATCCTCCATCCTAGGTGGGAGGCACCCTCTGACGTGGATTTTCACCTGATCTGCTGTCCTGTCGTCACAACGCCGGGATCACTATGGCAACTACATTAAACAAACACTTCCTATCTCCGAGCGGTGTGTTCTGATTGGACGTTCGCCGCTCTTTTTTTAAATACACAGATGATTTGGATAAGGTGCTCTCTATAAATAACTAACGCCGGGATCACTATGGCAACTACATTAAACAAACAATAACTAACTGACGTTATGGGTCTCCATCACCGCTGAGGAAGTCCTGTTGGACGATACGTGTGCGGGAGTATCCCTGGGCATCACTGCAGCCACCTTATCATTTGCTGTTACCATTCATTTTATACCTGTCATCCTAGCACTAGGTTTAGTGCCGCTTATGTAAGTACCTGTCTTTTATAATAAAGGATCTAGTTCTAGCCATACAGAGAGCACTATATCATTTTTTTTGCATTTCATGTGATCACGGGAGATAAACATTCTAAGCTACGGAGCGAAAGAGGTGCCCGGCCTTCCATCCAAAAGTTTAACCTTAACCACCATTGGTGGCGAATGCCTGTGTGACCTTCCTGTTAGCTCAGGGGTCCATTCCGTAAGGTGAGCGGTTTGGCTAGCAAGTGGTGTGAGCACAGATTAAGGAGCACTGCAGAATTTGCATGAAGCACCCTTTACCACCATTGTTGTCTCCGGCTTTCCAATTACATTTGTTTTTTTTCCTCACATGTTTTATATGGACTTTTATTATTTATAGTTGCTAGATTAATTTTTTTAGCACTGCACTGTCTGTTATAGTTAAAGCGGGAGTCCTGCGAAAATTCTTATTTTAATTGTCAGCAACTGCAAATACTGCAGCTGCTGACTTTTAAAATAAGGTCACTCACCTGTCCCGGGGTCCAGCGATGTCGGCACCCGAGACCGAACCGTCCCTCGATCCTCGGGTGCTGCCGCCGTCATTCTCAGTGAGGGAATCAGGAAGTGAAGCGTTGCGGCTTCACTTCCCAATTCCCTACTGCGCATGCGCGAGTCACGCTGCACTTTCTCAATGGTCCCCGCTATCTTCTGGGACCTGTATCTTTCCCAGGAGACAGCGGGGAAGTGCGGGAGGGGGCGTGACTCCCGCGGGAGTCTATTCCCGGAAGTAGGTGCCGATACCTGTCTTAGACAGGTATCTGCACCCCCCTCCCCCCTGAAAGGTGCCAACTGTGACACCGGAGGGGGGGGGAATCCAATGAGCGGAAGTTCCACTTTTGGGTGGAACTCTGCTTTAAGCTTAAAAGGGTTTATATATTTGCCTTTAGTGTTCAGAGGCTTTTAGCTGTTATTAGGTTTTGCGCTGATTGTTTGCTTTTGATGGTACTCCATTATCGCAAAGCATAAATATTTGTGACACTGCTGATGGACTGGGACATGTAAATAAACATCTTTCAAGTCTAAGGATAACATCCACTCCTCCTGTCCAATGGTTTGTAATACCGACTGTAATGACTCCATCTGGAACTTCTCTACCCGTATGTACCTGTTCAACACCCGAAGGTCTAATACTGGTCTTATGCCCCGTACACACAATCGGAAATGCCGCCAGCAAAAATCCGATGAGAGCTTTTGGTCGGAAATTTCAACCGTGTGTATGCTCTATTGGACTTTTGCTGGCGGAATTCCCGCCAGCAAAAGATTGAGAGCAGGTTCTCTATTTTTCGGTCGGAAAAAGTTCCTATCTGAAAATGCGTTCTGATGCGCAAAAAAACCCACGCATGCTCGGAAACAATTTGACGCATGCTCTGAAGCATTGAACTAAATTTTCTCGGCTCGTCGTAATGTTGTACGTCACCGCGTTCTTGGCGGTCGAAAGTCCAGAGAACTTTGGTGTGAACGTGTGCATGCAAGGCAAGCTTGAGCGGAATTGGCTGTTCCATCAAAGGGAATATGGCACCAGTTGGATTTTGATGAACCAATTGCTCAAAGTCACCCTGACGCATCTTGGTTCACCTCCAACAGCCGGAAATCTGCCAGGCGCCATATTAGATAGGCAGCCCGCAGTATGACCGCCGGAAGTCACCCGGCACCATTTTGGAAGTGGGGGCCGCCCTGGATACTGTGTCCACACTGTCTGCTTTGGCTTTTGTCCATCCAGAGGGAGCCCACGGTCACCTGCAGCCTACAGGGGTGACTTGCAGTCATGAAGAGCAGTGCCAGGAAGGGAGGAAAGCCCATCCTGCCTGTGAGTGTGGGGGGGGTTGTGTCCTACCTGCATCCAGAGACCAGTACTCTGCCCCCCAATGCCCGGACATGGGGGAGGTTTCCCTCTTATGGAAGTTTTACAACCAAATGGAGGGAACTTCTTCAGAGGCAAGGCTGAACCTTTGCAGCTGGCCAGATTAATCCAGCAAGGTAAGGGCAAAAAAAAATCTTCCTCCTGTAGTTATAACCATCTGAGCATTTGAGGAACAAAAAGAGAATGCTGCCTGAGGGGAGGCGACTTATTTAAATATAGTATAACCAGTCCTGATTGGGTGAGGGGCGGAGACTATCCCATACCTGTATACTGTTATCTTTGTGTCAGGAAATGTTATGTTCAAAGCAGCAAATCTAACTTGATGCCTGTAAAACATACTCAGATACTAGAACAGGCCTGGAACAAGGGGCAGCTTGCCCCCTCTCTCCAGCCACCCCTTCTATGTAGAATGGATGGATTCATGCATAGCATAATTCTATCCATGGCCGCCACCCCCTAGTCAGGCGTCCACCCCCTTTTCAGACACCGGACGCCTGAAGTACAGCGGCGGGGGTGTTTTTTTAAGCACCTGATTAGAGCATAGGCTCTAATAGGCTTCAAAAAAGGTGGACTCGGAGCGCAGAGCACTGCACTTGGAGCCCACACAGGTGTGTTAGAAAAGCAAATTAATATTTGCTTTTCTAACACTGAACCGCCTCTTCGCCAATCAGGTAGCGTGTGTCTGATACCTATCACCTGATTGGCTAAAAGGACAGGCGCTGCTATTGGACACCTAGCAGGAAGCAAGAAGAGACACCTGGAGGACACAGCTCGCCGCTGCCTGACCCGCCACCAAGATGGGGTAATGCCGCCATGCAGTGGCGATGTTTGATAGCACAGTGGTGACATTTGATGACACAGTGGCGGCAATTGATAGCACAATGGCTGCAATTGATGGCACAGTGGCTGCATTTGATGGCACAGTTGCTGCAATTGATGGGCACAGTGGCTGAATTTGATGGGTACAGTGACTGCATTTGATGGCACAGTGGCTGCATTTGATGGGGCACAGTGGCTGCATTTGATGGGGCACAGTGGCTGCATTTGATGGGGCACAGTGGCTGCAATTGATGGGCATAGCGGCTGCAATTGATAGCATAGTGGCTGCATTTGACGGGCACAGTGTGGCTGCAATTGATACGTTTTTTCAGTATTTTTTAGAATTTTTCAGTTTGTTTGCGCCCCCCAAACATTTTGAGCACCAGCCGCCACTGTATTTGATGGGCACAGTGGCGCCATTTGATGGCACAGTGGCTGCGTTTGATGGCACAGTGGCTGCAATTGATGGGCACAGTGGCTGCATTTGATGGGTACAGTGGCTGCATTTGATGGCACAGTTGCTGTATTTGATAGGGCACAGTGGATGCAATTGATGGGCACAGAGAGGCTGCAATTGATGTTTTTTTTTTCAGTATTTTTCAGAATTTTTCAGTTTGTTTGCGCCCCCCCCAAAAAATTTTGAGCACCAGCCGCCACTGCCTGGAGCCTCAAAATTTACAGATTACAGAGGTAAAATTATGATGGTAGTTGGTAGAGGATTCCTCAGCAAAGAACCTCAGGAAACCTAAGGTCTACCTGGGTAAAGTTCATGCTTCAATAGTGATATACAAGTTTAGTTTGTGGGATATTGCATATTCAGTTTAGCCATATAACTATCACCATCTATCATTATCTAAGATGCATTAGAAATTTTTTTTTAATAATTATGCTGCTTGATATGTTATGTGTATTGTGATTTATTTTCACAGTTTTTGCAGGCAAATGGTTTGATCACGTTCGAGGATGGTACAATCATAAGGATGCATACAATATCCTTTTCTTAAAATATGAAGACATGATAAAGGTAAAGGATCTGAGTTTTAATATGAAAAAATGAAAACAATTGTTTATAGAGGTTTTTTTTAGGTGATTAAATAATTAGATAACCTAGGCATGATAATCACGAATGGTTATAAGATTGTGCTTTGTGCTTTGGGTGCTTTTCTCTTCAAGTAGTGAAATTCATAGTGGATTCTGCAACTTGCATATAAACAATACAACTTGCAACCATAGAAGTTGAATTACTAAAACTGGAAAGTGCAAAATATGGTGCAGTTCTGCATAGAAACCAATCAGCTTCCATGATTTTTTTTGTCAAAGTTTAATTGAACAAGCTGAAATTAGAAGCTAGATCCAAAAAAAACAGGTTTTGCACTCTCCAGTAAATCAACCCCATAGTGTCAGTATATCAAAGCTGCTAGAACAGTGGTTCTCAATCTCAGTACTCAATTACCCCCAACAGGCCATGTTTGCAGGTTTTCCTTTATCTTGCACAGGTGCTTTAACCACTTCATCCCCGGAAGGATTTACCCACTTCCTGACCAGGACATTTTTTTGCGATACAGCACTGTGTCGCTTTAACTGACAATTGCGTGGCCGTGCAACGTTGTACCCAAACTAAATTGATGTGCTTTTTTTTCCACAAATAGAGCTTTCTTTTGGTGGTACATGATCACCTCTGTTTTTTTTTGTGCTATAAACAAAAAAAAAAGAGCGACAATTTTGAAAAAAAACTTTTTTTTTTACTTTTTGCTATAATAAATATCCAAAAAAAAAAAAAAATTTCTTCATCAGTTTAGGCTAATATGTATTCTTCTACATATTTTTGGTAAAAAAAAAATTCGCAATAAGCGTATATTGATTGGTTTGCGCAAAAGTTATAGCGTCTACAAAATAGGGGATATATTTATGGCATGTTTATTACTCATTTTTTACACTTTTGACACTTTTTTGGGACCACTGACATTCATTCAGCGAGCAGAGATAAAAATAACCACTGATTACTGTATAACAGTCACTGGCAGGGAAGGGGTTAACATTGGGGGGCAATCAATGGGTTAAGTGTTCCCTAGGGAGGTGTTTCTAACTGTGGGTGGAGTGGACTGACAGGGAGTAGAGAGAGATCGTTGTTCCTGATCACTAGGAATAGCAGATCTCTCTCTACTTCCCTGACAGAATGGGGATCTGTCTGTTTACATTGACAGATTCCCGTTCTGGCTCTCTGAGGAGCGATCGCAGGTTGTCGGCAGACATTGCGGCTGCCAGCCACGCGCAACGGCTCCGGCATCACGCCGTGGCAGCGCACGCGCCCCCTATAGCTCTTAAAGTGGCTGTGGTGGTTTGCGTGACCTTGTCAACCTGCCGTAGTATAATAACGGCAGTTGGTCGGGAGACAGTTAAATCAGAGTCAATGGCTTGGTATTTTGGACAGCTATTTTATCTAAGAGAAATTCCCAAAACGTGGCCTGTTGGGGGTACTTGAGGACTAAGGTTGAGAACCACTGCTGCAGAAAAATTATAGGGAGAGCCCACCTCACACTGTAGTTTACTTCTGTGAATTGCAGTGATGAGGTACATTGCTTTGCTTGACCCCCCCCAGTTTTTCTTTAACCCAAAAGCATCGCGACTGTGGATTGCAGGTGCAATTCTAGGCTTTTGTAGACTATATCTCCAGCTCTATGCCCAAACTGAGGTATGGATTTTCAGTTAAAAAGCTGCAGAAAGTGTCAACAGACGAGGGCAGTGATAATTGCACTTGTGCTTGTAGTCCATTGAGAACTGCCACTGTGGCAGACAGGACCTGTAGTAGATTTATTCACAGATCTCTGTGAATGAATGATGCCACTGTGTGCACAGCCACACCAATTTCAAATCTGACAGCTGCGGCAGGGAAAAGAATCCCAGAAACCTTTCAGAAGGGTATACATTTTGTAACATGGCTCTAAAGGTGGAATTTATCTTTAATAGTAGATTTAGATGTGCGTCTAAATCTACTTCTCCTCTGAAGCCTGATTCATGTTCAGATTGTGCTTCAGTGGCTATTGACAGGCAGTGAGGAAGCAATGTGACTCCTCCTCTCTGCCCCATTTTTGCCAACATTGTACGTGGTTTCTGAGTATTTGCTGCGCTTCCCTGTTTGACTGAATGTGTTATGTTTGGTGGGCTTGCATGGCTGCTAAATGATACATATCGGGTAGACTTTGCTATGGCCGCAACGTGAAGCATGTGCCCCCCAACCATACGCCCAAACTTAAACTAAGCCTGTTCTAGTGGATGTAAAACTGTCCTACCACTGTTCAATTACTTTTAAACCATACCTGGGGGCTGAAGCTCTAAATCATTTGATTAAAATAAGAATATGGGAATAAGTGGGTGCAGAGAATGGGAGATGGTGGTGCAAAGAGTTTTTACATTGTTTTTACCCTCACTATGTTAAACTGTGGTGTAATTGGCTAATTTTTATCCACCTTTACTTGAGGGCTTTTACTGTGCAGGTCAGAGTAAAACTAGTACTGCTTGATCAAAGCACAATGTCACTGCTAACACTTCATGGAAAAAGACTTTTTTAACTGATATTATTCAAATAAAAGAGGATTGTGATGCTTCTGCTCTCTGGCAGTAAATCTTACTGATAAACAAAAAATATATGAATTACGGAGGCACATATTCACTGCCAAGTTACGCTGCCACTGAGACTGTCCCTGAAAACGTATACTATTCTGTAACACCACGTGCAGTATTAAAGTGGTTCTAAAGCAGAAGGTTTTTTTTTTTATCTTAATGTGTTCTCTTTATTACTGTAAAACTGTGATCAGGATTCCCCCCCCCCAGACCCCTTAAATACTTATCTGAGCCCAATCTTGATCCAGTACTGTGCTTGGAAGCAGCGGCTCTCTCCTCTCTCTTCTCACAGGACAGAGAGGCAGCAGTCAAATCCTGTGATGAGGGAGCAGGATGTGGGGCTGAGCCTCACTGTCTGTGTACATGGATCAAGCATGCATGAGTGCCCCCATAGAAAGGAGCTTGCTATGGTGGCATTTTCTGAAGAGGAGGAGCCAGGAGCGCATGTTACTGCACTGGAAGTGATGGAAAATAATAATGGTTACCCCCTAATTATAATCAGAATATTTCCTGCCTCAAAATAAATGTTTCTAAAGTATATGGCAGTAATATATATATATATATATATATATATATATATATAGCATCTTTTGAAGAGATAAAAACTAGTTCCGCAAAGTATTTTTCAAAGCTGCCAAAACTATTTTATCAGATAATATTAACTGTAATTTTTTTTCTTTTGCTAAAATTAGTTTTCTTATGTTTGTAGGACCTTCGGTCTGTTGTCAAGCAAATCTCCACATTTTTAGCACTAAAATTAGATGATGAGGCAATGGATATTGTGGTAAAAAAAGCATCGTTCAAACAGATGAAAAATGATCCTCTTGCAAATAAAGAAACTCTACCTGAGAATATTATAGATAAAAGATTTGGGTCATTTATGCGTAAAGGTAAATATTTCTTTTTTTTTTTTTTTTCCCTTGTCAAAAGAAGTTTATTGAGTATACAATGTTATAAAGATACATAAAGTAAGTTTACAAGGATCTATAAAGTAAGCTCATTGTTTTACAGTAGGGTTTATATAGGTAAATATCATGAAATTTCAAATATTAAACATTGGGTTCACGTAAACCTAAATTAAAGATATATATCATTTCCTTAGTTACTTTTGTAGGTATTTAAATGATTTATACCTACTATACATATTGTTTACAAGTAGAGTGTATATAGGTCAAATAAATTCTGATAATGAGCTTTAATCGTAAGGTGGAGAAAAGGAAAGAGAAAGAAGAAAAAGGTAAATATTTCAGTTATATGGTAAATGTGTTTAGTTGTTACATATAGTGTGCTTCAATATTTATCATATTGTATCCTGTTTACTATTAGTTATTTGTCAGATATATACAGTATCTCACAAAAAAAAAAAAAAAACCCTCACATTTTTGTAAATATTTTATTATATCTTTTTATGTGACAACACTGAAGAAAGGACACTTTGCTACAATGTAAAGTAGTGAGTGTACAGCTTGTATAACAGTGTAAATTTGCTGTCCCCTCAAAATAACTTAACACACAGCCATTAATGTCTAAACCGCTGGCAACAAAAGTGAGTACACCTCTAAGAGAAAATGTTTAAATTGGGCCCAATTAGCTATTTTCCCTCCCTGGTGTCATGTAACTCATTAGTGTTGCAAGGTCGCAGGTGTAAATGGGGAGCAGGTGTCTTACATTACAGTGTTATCGCTCTCACTCTCTCATACTGGTCACTGGAAGTTCAACATGACACCTCATGGCAACTCTCTTAGGATCTGAAAAAAAGAATTGTTGCCTTCCATAAAGATGGCCTAGGCCATGGGTGCTCAACCTGTGGCCCTCCAGCTGTTGCAGAACTACAAGTCCCATCATGCTTCTGCCTGTGGGAGTCATGCTTGTAACTGTCAGCTTTGCAATGCCTCATGGGACATGTAGTTCTGCAGCAGCAGGAGGACCGCAGGTTGAGCACTGCTGGCCTAGGCTATAAGATTGCCAAGACCCTGAAAATGAGCTGCAGCATGGTGGCCAAGACCATACAGCAGTTTAACAGGACAGGTTCCCTTTTAGAACAGGCCTTGCCATGGTCGACCAAAAAAGTTGAGGTGCATGTGCTCAGCGTCATATCCAGAGGTTATCTTTGGGAAATAGACTTATGATTGCTGCCAGCATTGCTGCAGAGGTTAAAGGGGTGGGAGGTCATCCAGAGGTTGTCTTTGGAAAATAAACTTATGAGTGCTGCCAGCATTTCTGCAGACGTTGAAGGGGTGGGGGGTCAGCCTGTCAGTGCTTAGAACATACACTGCACACTGCATCAAACTGGTCTGCATGGCTGTCATCCCAGAGGGAAGCCTCTTCTAAAGACGATGTACAAGAAAGCCCGCAAACAATTTGCTAAAGACAAGCAGATTAAGGACATGGATTACTGGAACCATGTCCTGTGGTCTGATGAGACCAAGATAAATTTATTTGGTTCAGATGGTGTCAAGCGTGTGTGGCAGCAACCAGATGAGGAGTACAAGGACAAGTGTGTCTTGCCTACAGTCAAGCATGGTGGTGGGAGTGTCATGGTCTGGGGCTGCATGAGTGCAGCCTGCACAAGAGAGTTACAGTTCATTGAGGGAACCATGAATGCCAACATGTACTGTGACATACTGAAGCAGAGCATGATCCCCTACCTTCAGAGACTGGGCCACAGGGCAGTATTTCAAAATTATAACGACCCTAAACACACTTCCAAGATGACCACTGCCTTGCTAAAGAAGCTAAGGGTAAAGTTGATGGACTGGCAAAGCATTTCTCCAGACCTAAACCCTATTGAGCATCTGTGGGGCATCCTCAAACAGAAGGTGAAGGAGCGCAAGGTCTCTAACATCCACCAGCTCCATGATGTCATCATGGTGAAGTGGAAGAGTACTTCAGTGGCAACCTGTGAAGCTCTGGTGAACTCCATGCCCAAGAGGGTTTAGGGCAGTGCTGGAAAATAATGGTGGCCACACAAAATATTGACACTTTGGGCCCAATTTGGACATTTTCACTTAGGGGTGTATTCACTTTTGTTGCCCGTGGTTTAGACATTAAAGGCTGTGTGTTGAGTTATTTTGAGGGGGCAGCAAATTTAGAGCCAACTTCCTTACTAGAGGGCATAAATTGGGATAAAATCTTAGTGTCAGGAAAGGCTTGCTGAGGACAGTGGTTCCGTGCACGCGCCTGTGCGCGCGTCCGCTCGCGTACGGCCATTGGCGCAAGAAGCGCTACTTAAACACTGTCATGACAGGGGAATCTTGCTGCCAGATCTACAGCGTTCCCTGTGAGTTTCCTGTGTTCCTGATCCGTTCCTGTGACTACTTGCTTGCCTTGTGACTATCCTTGCCTTCCGCCTGCACCTGACCCCGGCCTGTCCACGACCTCGCTCCTGCCTGATCCTTTGGCTTATCCGTACCAGTTTGTTGCCAACCCGGCTTGCCTAGTGACCTTCCTTCAAGCCTTCTGCATCTGTTCCAGTTCTGCTCTCCAATGTACAACCCGGCCTGTCTGACCCTCCTCTTTCTCTTTCCTTGTGAGTGCCTGCTCTCCTGCTTCAGCTTCCAGTCTGCTGCATTCCACCTGCTGTTCCTGCTGTCTCAGCTTCGTCCGGAGCATCAGATCTGCATACCAGCTGTTGATCCTGCCAGGCACTTGTGCTGTCCTGCACTCCTGGGCCTCCTGTCAGCTCTATCAGGGGCCGTGAGTCAGGATCGTAAGGGAGGCCTCCCTCTGCAAATCGGGCTCAATAACCAGGTACGTGACAGTATCTGGCAGTCATGTCTGAGCCCAAGCGGGGATCCTCACCTATGGACAATCTGTGCTTACACCTTGCTGGCCTGACTCAGGCTGTAAAGATTCTCCAGGAAAGCTATAACTGTCTGGAAGAGCGTGTACAGGCGCTCTCACCTTCAGCTGCTCCTCAAGGGACTTCTCAAGCCTCAGCTAGCTCCTCTTCCTCACCTACAGTGGTGATTTTACCCCTGGGGCCTCGTGTACCCACACCTGAGAGATTCTCTGGAGACCGTCGCAAGTTCAGGGCCTTCCGTAACTCCTGTGAGCTTTTCTTCACTCTTCAGCCTCGCACCTTCTCTTTGGAGACCACCAAAGTAGGCTTCGTGATTTCCCTGCTGCAGGCGAACCCCAATCCTGGGCACATTGTCTCCTAGAACAGAAGGACGTGATCCTGACTAACCTAACAACATTTCTGGATGTCATGGCACAGCTGTACGAGGATCCACAATTATCGGCAACTGCGGAAGCAGCACTCCACTCCCTACAGCAAGGCCGCAGAGCTGTAGGGGACTACGTTGCCGAATTCAGGCGTTGGGCCGCTGACACCAACTGGAACTAAGTGGCCCTCCACTATCAGTTCCGTATGGGACTGTCAGATCCTTTTAAGGATGAACTGGCTAGGGTAGGGGTACCACAGACCCTGGACGGCCTCATAACCTTGTCCATACAAATTGACTGATATCTGCGAGAACACAGGTCGGAAAGAACCATGAGACAATCCCGACCTACCTGGATGCTACCAAGGGTTTCTAGCCCCTCTTAACCTGCTCCTTCAGGACAGCCTGCCCCAACTCCAGACACTTCTGAACCCATGCAACTGGGCGTGCTCTGTACTTCTCTCACTGGAGAAGAATGTCAATGCAGACACATGAATAATCTATGCATGTACTGTGGGGAACCAGGACACTTTGTAAGAACCTGCCCAGTTAAGTCCAATGAGTGCCTCTTAAGTTCCACTAATCAAGTCTCTGCTGCGGTCAATGCCTCCTCTCACCTCTCTGTTCCTGTTTTGTTGCAACTGTCTGGAAAGGACCTTCAAGTAACCGCCATTATTGATTCAGGGCATTCAGTTGCTTCATGGACTCCTCCTTTGCAGCCAGACATTCCATTCCTCTGCTACCCAAAACTCAAGGACTTCTCCTGCACCTTGCTGATGGGTCAGCCATCAAATCAGGAACTGTCACACAGGAAACAGCCCCACTGTTGGCCACAGTTGCCAGTTGCCATCAGGAGCTTTTACGCCTTGACATTATCACCTCACCTTTGTTTCCATTCATCTTGGGCATGCCCTGGCTGCGGGCACACAACCCCCACATTAATTGGACTACCAGAGAAGTTACTTTTTCATCTCCTTATTGCCATCAATACTGTCTTCCCAATAACTCCTCCTCCTTACTATGCCTGGACTCTAAAATCCACCAGTTAGTCCCTTAGGAGTTTCACGACTTTCTGGATGTATTAAGTAAGAAGGGCGCAGAGACATTACCACCACAGCGAGTGTACGATTGCCCTATTGAGCTCCTCCCTGGGGCCGAGATTCCCTTTGGAAGAATCTTCCCTCTCACTGAACAAGAGCTAGTTACTCTCAAGGAATACATTGGCGAGAACTTGAGAAAGGGATTTATCCGCCCATCCACCTCTCCGGCAGGAGCCAGCATCTTCTTTGTAGAAAAGAAGGACCATACTCTTCGACCCTGCATTGATTACCGCAAACTCAACAAAATCACCATCAAAAATTGCTATCCTCTCCCCCTGGTGCCTGAACTCTTCCAGAGGTTGGGGGCTGCAACCATCTTTACTAAACTTGACCTTCAAGGAGCCTATAACCTGTGTGGGATATAAGTGTAGCGCTATAGAAAAAGCATAATTAGAGAGTCCATAAAAAGAATTTTCAAGTTCTTTGAAGCAGTCAGAAATAATTCACAGCAAATCTCTGTAGATATAGAGGGAGAAGAAGCCCATCACCATCACCCAAACACACTGACCCTTACCGTCAGCAGGTGGGTTATATAGCATAACATTATTGGATGTTTCTTGAGCCAACTGGAGTGTGTGGAAATCCCTTTTTGCTTGGCTGTTGCCGTACTCAAATTAAGATGGTGACCCCTACTACTGCGCCAGAAGAATGACACCACTTTCGCAGTGTAGCACCAACCTCGAAGGAGCTGCTGGAATTTAGGCCTATTTCCACCACTCAGCACCAACAGCCAAGCAAAAGGGATTTCCACACATTCCAGTTGGCTCAAGAAACATCCAATAATGTTATGCTATATAACCCACCTACTGACGGTAAGGGTCAGTGTGTTTGGGTGATGGTGATGGACTTCTTCTCCCTCTATATCTACAGAGATTTGCTGTGAATTATTTCTGACTGCTTCAGAGAACTTGAAAATTCTTTTTATGGGCTCTCTAATTATGCTTTTTCTATAGCGCTACACCTATATCCCACATATCTTTTGTATCCAACAATATTGTGTTAGCCGCTTATTCTTATTGTCTCTATTATAGTGCAACAAACTCAATCTATATATTGAGCCTATAACCTGGTCCGCATCAGAGAGGGTGACAAGTGGAAAACGGCATTTCGCACTCAATTCGGACACTTTGAGTATCTGGTGATGCCGTTCGGGTTGTGCAATGCTCCGGCCACTTTTCAGCACTTTGTTAATGATATTTTCCATGACTACTTAGACCTGTTCGTTATAATTTATCTGGATGACATTCTGATTTTCTCCTCCTCCATTGACAGTCACCATAAGCACGTCAAGTGCGTTCTGAGTCGCCTTCGTCAACACGGCTTATATGCCAAGGCTGAAAAATGTGAATTCAAGAAACAGAGTATACAATTTCTAGGACTAATTATTTCCATTGAGGGCATCAAGATAGATCCTCAAAAAATCTCAGCCATTTTGGATTGGCCGCCTCCTACTGACAAGAAGGGGATCCAGCTGTTTGATGGATTTGCAAACTTTTACCGTAAATTCATTAAGGGGTTTTCTGCCATTATCTCACCTATCACTCAGCTTACCAAACAAGGAACCCATTTTCACTGGACCCCTGAAGCCCAAGCAGCCTTCGATTCCCTCAAGAGTCTGTTCACCTGACGCTTCTGAAATCGCTGTCGGTGCCGTGCTCTCACAACGTCAGGGTCCTAAGTGCCTTTTGTTTCCTGTTGCCTTCTTTTCCCGTAAGCTATCTGCTCCGGAAAGGAACTATGATGTCGGGTATCGAGAACTTTTGGCGATTAAAGCTGTGCTAGAGGAGTGGCGTTATCTGCTGGAAGGGGCAGCTCATCCGATTCTAGTATACACAGATCACAAGAATCTAGAGTACCTGAGAACTGCAAAATGTTTAAAACCTCGTCAAGCCAGATGGGCACAATTTTTCTCTAGATTCTCCTTCCACGTGACATACCGGCCCGGCTCAAAAAACACAAAACCAGATGCCTTATCCCGTATGTTCAGCGACTCTGGAACAGCTGCCTCCTCAGACACCATCCTACCTATGGAAAATTTTCTTCTGGTACAGGAAGATCTATTTGCCTGGGTCAAACAGGCTTTTGTTAATATTCCTAGCTCGCTAGAAACAAAGTTGTTGGCAAAAGATGGTCTGCTGTGGTGCAATAATAAAATTTTCATATCCGAGAGTCTCCAGGTCACCATACTCGAACTCTGTCATGACCATGCCCTAGCGGGGCACTTTGTGTTTCCAAGACAGCAGATTTAGTACAGCACATTTTCTGGTGGCCCCAGGTTGCCAAGGACTGTAAGGACTATGTGGAGTCGTGCCCTATCTGTGCCCGGAGCAAGTGCAACCGAACTAAGGCTTGGGGTCTGCTTAAACCCTTACCCGTTCCAGATAGGCCCTGGAAATCTATTTCCATGGATTTCATGGTGGAGTTCCCTCCCGTAGAAGGCTATTCTGCTATATTTGTAGTTGTTGACTGGCTATCCAAGATGGCACACTTCATCCCGTTGAAAGGAACACCATCTGTCCCTGAAACGGCACGAGTTTTCATCAGGGAGATTGTCCAGCTTCACGGAGTTCCTGTAAACATCACTTCAGATAGGGGTGTACAGTTCACCTCCAGGTTTTGGAAAGCATTGTGCAAGACCCTTGGCATCGAATTGTCCTTTGCCTCTGCCTACTATCCACAGACTAACGGGCATACGGAGAGGACCAACCAGACTCTTGAGCAGTACCTGCGATGTTTTTCTTCGTTTTCCCAGGACAACTGGTTGTCCCTAGTGCCACTGGCTGAGTTTGCTTACAATAACTCTACTCATTCTTCCATAAAGCAAACTCCAACTACGGATACCACCCATCATTCTTACCCAACTCCCTTCCAGAATGTCCGGTGCCAGCTGCTTTCGAAACTTTAAATTTTTTCAATTCAAATAACAAATTGTTACAGGAAACCATGGCCAAGGTGCAGGAACGCAACAAAGAAATCTTTGACAGAAAGAGATGGGGAGAACTAGTCCTGAAACCTGGAGATCGGGTGTGGCTATCCACGATGAACCTAAGGCTTGCTTGCCCCTCTAAAAAGTTGGGTCCTAGGTTCGCAGGCCCCTTTTCAGTGAAAAGAAGGATCAATGAGGTGGCCTATGAGCTAGAACTGCCGGAGTCCTTTCGGGTACACCCCGTTTTCCATGTCTCTCTACTTAAGCCCGCTGTGGCTAATCCTTTTCCTGGACGAAGTTCTGACCCCCATGAACCTGTGATTGTTAATGGGGAAGAAGAATATGAGGTGGAGGCAATCATGGACTGTCGGAAGAGGAATGATGAGGAACATGAGTGATCCAATTCTTGGTGAAGTGGAAGGGTTACGGCCCGGAAGAAAATTCCTGGGAACCGGAAATAACATCCATGCCAAGAGATTAATCCTGTCCTTCAAAAGAACTCACCCTGAAAAGTTGGCCCGATTGGGCATCCGAAGGCTGCCCCTTGGAGGGGGGCAATGTCAGGAAAGGCTTGCTGAGGACAGTGGTTCTGAGCGCGCGCCTGTGTGCGTGCGCGAACGGCCATTGGCGCCAGAAGCGCTACTTAAACCCTGTCATGACAGGGGAATCTTGCTGCCAGATCTACAGCATTCCCTGTGAGTTGCCTGTGTTCCTGATCTGTTCCTGTGATTACCTGCTTGCCTTGTAACTATCCTTGCCTTCTGCCTGCACCTGACCCTGGCCTGTCCACGACCTCGCTCCTGTCTGATCCTTTGGCTTATCCGTACCAGTTTGTTGCCGACCCAGCTTGCCTAGTGAACTTCCTTTAAGCCTTCTGCATCTGTTCCAGTTCTGCTCTCCAATGTATGACCCGGCCTGTCTGACCCTCCTGTGTCTCTTTCCTTGGGACCATCCACCTGAATCCTGTGAGTGCCTGCTCTCCTGCTTCAGCTTCCAGTCTGCTGCATTCCACCTGCTGTTCCTGCTGTCCCAGCTTCGTCCGGAGCATCAGATCTGCATACCAGCTGTTGATCCTGTCAGGCACTTGTGCTGTTCTTCACTCCTGTGCCTCCTGTCAGCTCTATCAGGGGCCGCGAGTCAGGATTGTAAGAGAGGCCTCCCTCTGCATATTGGGCTCAATAACCAGGTACGTGACACTTAGGAACAAACATGGGTTTGCTTTAAGAGCATATTAAATAAGGGCATTGGCCAATGCATCCCATTGGGTAATAAATTTAAAAGAGCGAACAAAAGTCCTGGATGGCTTTACTCCAATGTAAAAATGCATAAAAAGGAAGGGAGAAGGCCTTCAAAAAATACAAAGTTGAGGGATCATCATCAGCATTCAGACTTTATAAGGAATGCAACAAGAAATGTAAGGGTGCAATTAGGGCAGCTAAGATAGAACACGAAGGACACATAGCAGAGGAAAGCAAAAAAAATCCCAAGAAATTCTTTAAGTATGTAAACAGTAAAAAAGGGAGGACAGACTATATTGGCCCCATAAAGAATGAGGACGGTCATCTGGTTACAAAGGATATGGAGATGGTGAAGGTATTGAATTTATTCTTCTCCTTGGTCTTCACAAGGGAATCGGGGGGCTTCAGTAACCAAAACTACAGTGTTTATCCTAATGACACATCACAGGAAGCACCTCCATGGTTAACAGAGGACAGAATTAAAATTAGACTTGGGAAACTTAATATTAATAAACCACCGGGACCAGATGGCTTGCACCCAAGGGTATTTAGGGAACTCAGCCAAGTGGTTGCCAGACCATTGTTCCTAATTTTTACTGGCAGTCTACTGATTGGAATGGTACCAGCTGATTGGAGAAAAGCCAATGTAGCACCAATATTTAAAGCGGAGTTCCGCTTAAAAAAATTAAAAGTCAGCAGCTACAAATACTGCAGCTGCTGACTTTTAATAATCGGACACTTATCTGTCCCAGGGTCCAGCGATGCGGGGGATTGAAGCCCCGCTCGGTGGCACCGGCATTTTAACTGTGCACCCACTGTGCATGCGCGAGCCGTGCCGCGCGCCGTGACTGGCCATGCAATCATCTTGGACCTGAAAAGCAAAATTACAAAGACTAATGCGCAAAAACCACAACCTCCTATATAAAATAGAACCTAAGCAAAGATAGTAAATGATGGTACCAGATAGACAGCAGCCAACATAGATGGGTGCACTCAACACCACAGTAAATAGATACTAAAACAAAATAATATGTGGCGCTACTCTATCCTCCCGTACCAGACTGCAGAGAAACAAGATTAACACTAATTTGTCAATCACCATCCGGGTGAACCTCCTATTACAAGTAACAGGTGTGTGGCAGTAAGTCTTAGCCACTAAACCGATATTCCTAATAGATAACCTGCATGTCAAAATAAATAAATAAATAAAACGACTTGTGCAAAGATGCAATCCCTGGTGCAATAACCAAACTCCACAATGTATTGAATAATCAAAAATAATCCTAATAAATAGAATTATGGAAAAAAATCCTGCGAGCCACAATTATCCAGTGCCTTAATGGAAATTCAACCAAACAGCTACCCGGCTGCAGGCGCAGATCACGTATTCATGACCGTGCGATAAATGATATATGAAAAAAATGCGCCGCGCCTAGGGGTGTAACTGAATAACTGTAAATCTAAGTACAAATCATAGATAATAAAGAGTGCAAATCAAATAGAGCCTAAAGCTCTGATCACTTACTAAGATCACCTGCTGTGTGAATCCTAAAGCTCTGATCACTTACTAAGATCACCTGCTGTGTGAATCCTATGAACAAACACACTAACAAATAACTAGTGCAATAAAACACAAAGTGCAATGTGCATAGAAAAACGTAATAAGATAAATATACAATCCACAGTGATTAAAATATAATCATTCCTAATAAGGTATATATGCTAAAAAATGTTACACATATGTAGATCCACTGTGATTAAAATGAAAAAGAAAAAAAAAAAAAAAAAAAAATTAAATAAAACAATATATATATTCGTAAAGCACAAACAGAGTAAATCAATCACATGCATGGGCGAATTGAAACTATAATCGCCCTAATAAAGGTGTTCAAATCACATCCGTGAAAGAATCTTCCAATCCAGTAACATAAAGTGACCAAGTTCAAATAAAAGTCAGTGTAATGGTGATGGTTCAAAGAAAAAGTTCCGGTTTTGAATCAAACGTGCCCAAGAAAAACATGCTGTGAAGTGCCTTAGTGACCCCCAATGTGATTGCGCTCACCTTGGAGCGTGTGACACAGGTTTTAATTGTGTCAATACACGCTTTTGGAGCCACCCCTGGGCTCAGTATTAGGTACAGCTGATTCCCACACTAGATTCTTTATGGCTCCACTCACATCAGACCATATAAAAGAAAAAGGCTAATATAGTATAATACCGTAGGATACTTTTATTAAAATCACATCCAATCCCCACATGGGGTACTCACATTTATAAGGTGCTCATGTGCACCAAACATAACATAGGAAAAAACGGCTGTGCGGCGTGCTGCAGGGTGTGAGAGCTCCACAACCCAGCTCTGTGCTGATCGCTCCGTCCTGGCCCCTCCCCTACGCGTCTTCGACACAGGGAGTCACGTGTCTTCATCAGGGGGATATGATTGGACGGGCGCTCTACAGTTTAAATACCCTACCGGCGGCCATTTTGCGTAAGACCGCGGACATTAATATGCTGGGCTCCACTCCTCCTAGTGAATTTAAAGCCATTAACAGTGGCCATTTTACGTGGGACCGCAGACATATATACAATGGGCTCCGCTTTGAATACTCACAGCACAAAAATAATGCATCTATACGAATTCCAAATATAACTATATCCTGTAATAAAAATATCCTGTAATAAAAATACCCAGGACGGAGCTAGGAAGGGATTGGAAACTCACACCGCTCAGCATACCCTCAAACTAAATAAATACTAGTAAACATGGAAATGACTGTAATGATGATTAATAAATAATATGCAGGCATAGTGCAGACATGGTGATTAAATGTATAAATGTATAACCTACCCTTTAGATAAACTCCATAAGAATATATGCTGGGAAACAACTACCCGTATCATCATAATAAAAACAATAAAAAAATCTTTAATAAAATAAAATTGGGTTTTAGGGCAAACAAAAAAAAAAAAATTGGGTTTTATGGCAAGCTGATAAACGCCCTTTAATCGCATGATCTGCGAGTTGAATGTCATAATCGCATGGCATATGAATATAGATCAACATAGAAAACTAATTTTAAAACCTAGGTCAGGTTTATACATGCCCCACAATCGCACAACATGCGACCAAATAATATTTAATCGCATGGTGTGAAATATAATATAAAACATCAATAATTAATTAAAAACAAACGAAAAAGAGCTGATTTGATTAAGTCTAAGGTCAAGTTCGTGTGTGACCATCGATCGCACAACTTACAACTAGGTGTATAAAATCGCATGGTGTGTAGATACAGTAAAAAATCTCAAAAATTACTTAGAAAACATATCCTCAAACTAAGTAAATACTAGTAAACATGGAAATGACTGTAATGATGATTAATAAATAATATGCAGGCATAGTGCAGACATGGTGATTAAATGTATAAATGTATAACCTACCCTTTAGATAAACTCCATAAGAATATATACTGGGAAACAACTACCCGTATCATCATAATAAAAGCAATAAAAATTCTTTAAAATAAAATTGGGTTTTAGGGCAAACAAACAAAAAAAAAAAAAAAAAAAAAAAAATTGGGTTTTATGGCAAGCTGATAAACGCCCTTTAATCGCATGATCTGCGAGTTGAATGCCATAATCGCATGGTATATGAATATAAATCAACATTAAAAACTAATTTTAAAACCTAGGTCAGGTTTATACATGCCCCACAATCGCACAACATGCGACTAAATAATATTTAATCGCATGGTGTGAAATATAATATAAAACATCAATAATTGATTAAAAACAAACGAAAAGGAGCCGAAAAGTCTAAGGTCAAGTACGTGTGTGACCATCGATCGCACAACTTGCAATTAGATGTATAAAATCGCATGGTGTGTAAATACAGTAAAAAATATCAAAAATTACTTAGAAAACATGCGAGATCAAATTCCTTGTTCAACCCACCAGGCGACAAGGAGCCAAGTTGGTATATCCACCATGACTCGCGTTTGCTAATGTCCCTGGTATAGTTAGAGCCTCTCCAATTACGTTTTGGGGCCTCCAATCCCCAAAAACTCATACCCTGCGTGCTCTGATTATGCACATTCTTAAAATGTACGTATAAAAAATGGCTATCAGATCCATTCCGTATGTTCCTAACGTGCTCCTCCATACGGTCTTTTAAAGCCCTAATAGTACGGCCAACATAGAACAAATTGCAAGGGCACTGGATTACATATACCACTCCAATGGTGTCACAAGAAACAAAATCATCTATCTTGTATATTTGTCCATTACGGGGGTTATGGAATTCTTTAACTCTCTTAGTGTTAGATGGTACTCTGATACAACTATAACATCTCCCACATCCAAAAAAGCCCTTTAAATCCCAGAACATCTTCGGTTTTGGTAGGGGAGGTTCTACTACATTGTGTACTAATCGGTCACGTAGACAGGGTGCTCTTTTATAAACAATCTTAGGACTGTCAGGTATCAATTCTCTTAAATGACAGTCCTGTTTGAGTACATTCCAGTACTTTTTTAAAATCTTCTCTACGTCCTTACTTTGTAGACAATAATCCAAAACTATACAAGTTCCATCATATTCATCATCACCCACAGTAATATCTTTATCTTTCAGTAAATCATCCCTCTTATAATTCTTCACCAAACTTTTCTCTTTTTCTAAAAATTCTTCCTTGTAACCTTTATCCAGAAACATCTTTTTTAATCTATCCGCTTGGGAATCAAAGTCATCATCTTGCGTACAGTTTCTCCTCATTCTTGTGAACTGTCCTCTGGGGATATTGCTAAGCCACGGTTTGTGATGGCAACTAGTAGTA
This sequence comes from Aquarana catesbeiana, assembly GCF_042186555.1. NCBI lineage: Eukaryota > Metazoa > Chordata > Amphibia > Anura > Ranidae > Aquarana > Aquarana catesbeiana. The sequence continues at coordinate 382,664,679 of NC_133327.1, forward strand.
GGAATGTAGGAGTTGCGATCAGTAGTTTTAAAAAAAGACCTCGTAATAACACCATGGGTTGTGGTCACAATCTCTAAGTCAAGAAAGTGTATGTGGTCCCTACTAATCTCCCAAGTCAGAGAGATACCTCGATCGTTATTATTCATAGACTCCAACAATTCCGTTAGTGATTCTGCACTCCCCTTCCATATGATCAAAAGATCATCTATAAATCTTCTGTACAGTAATAAGTCTCCATATTGCTCAATTTGCACTGACTCCTCTTCCCATTTGGCCATGTACAAGTTTGCTACACTCGGGGCGAATTTCGCGCCCATGGCCACACCCCTTATTTGTAGGAAGAACCTATTATCATACCAAAAAAAGTTATGGTGTAAACAAAAATTTAAACACTTTAAAATGAACCCGCATAGGCCCCTATCAAAATCTTCTTCCTTACTTAAGGCCCATTCCACGGCTTCCAAGGCCCCTTCATGATTAATGTTGGTATATAATGAAGCTACATCACCCGTAGCCATTATTATATTGCCATCCGTGACGTATTCATCCAACAATTGAAGGGTATGCTTAGTATCCTTCAAATAAGCACGTGTTTTCTTTACTAGGGGTTGTAGATGAAGGTCAATGTACTCCCCCAATCTAGAAGTGAGGGACTCAATCCCACTCACAATGGGCCGTCCTGGTGGGTTCACACTATCTTTATGAATTTTGGGAAGATAATATATTACTGGGATCCTACTAACTGTGGGAATTAAGTATTTAGCTTCTTGATTATTAAGGAATTCATTATCCACCCCGTATTTTATAATCAAATCTAGTTCCTTCCTGAAATCCCTAGAGGGATCAGTACTTAATGCTTGGTATGTGCTCTCATCATTCAATATCCTATTCATCTCATCCTTGTATTGCTGTAATGAGAGTACCACGATACCCCCCCCCTTGTCCGCCGGTCTGATGACAATATCTGTTCTTTTTTCCAACGACTCCAGTCCCTTTTTGAAATTCCTATGTTCATGCACTTTTTTAATAGGCAGCTGTTCAAGTTCTGTGTTGACCAATTTTTTAAAAAGGTCCACATACTTATTATTAGCCACAAAAGGGTTGAAGACAGAATTATTTCTCAACCCCGTAAATTTCTCATTAATAGCTGTTTTTTCTACCGGATTTAAAGCGAAATACTTTTTAATATTAAGCTTCCTAATGAACTTCTGCACTCCTACATATGTATCAAATTTATTAAGACCCTTTTTAGGTGCAAACTTTATCCCCTTATCAAGTATTGAGATCTCTTCCCTTGATAAGTCCTTGCCACTCAAATTGAAGATTCCTTCACCTAATCTTCCCGCCTTCTTTTTCTGCTGTAACCTTCGTCCGGATCTTCTTCCCCTCTTCCTGGATTTCTTCCTTCGCGGGTAAATCCATCCCGGTTCTTCCCTAAAAAAGACTCATCAGAATATCGATCACTATTGTCTGCAAGTGGTTGGTAGCTGTTATATACTGGAACCCCATATTGATCTTGCGTGTGTCTATCATAACGTGTCCTCTGGGGTTTAGGTGAATAATAAACTCCATTTCTTTGGGGTTCATCCCTATATTGAGGGAACCGTCCATAACCTTGAGGTGGGGGTGGTGGAGGTGCTGGAGGACCCCCATATGGTGGACGTCGATCACCCCTCATCGGTGTCCCTTGTTGGTAACCTTGATTTCTATTATATTGTGGTCCATAGGAACGATTTTCACTATGTTGTGCACCCCTCCTATTTGGTGTATGGTAGGATTGATGTCCTCTGCCATATTGATTTCCACCGTAGTAGGGTTTAAAACCATTTCCCCTATGATGCGGTGCCCCATAACCCCAATTTCCTTGGTTAGTAGGGGGACCCTGATATGGGTTATCATATCTTCTTCCGTTCAACCCTTGATGTGTGTCATAATCCATCTGCGCCCTTCTTAGGGGTTGCTGAAGAGGTGTATAAGGTTGCTTATCCTCATATTGATGTGGTGGATGTCCTCTATTAGGTGGTCTTCCATCCTGCTGTTGTTGATTTGGTGGATAGGGTGCTCTAGCACCTACATTTTGGTCACCCGTATTATCTATCTGTGAATTATTGGCAACATTATTTTCCAACGTTGCTTGCCATCTGTAAACTCGTTTATTCTGGTAATCATCCAGATCTCTCTGGTATTTTTTCTTTTTTCCATTTCTGTTCTCTAAATCCTTTTTCTGCATATTTTTCTGCAGTTCACCCATGTGCTTATTATATTCCGGTGTATCTTTAAAAGGAGAGATTTTATCCCTAATTTCCTTAATCTGATTCTCCAAAGATTTCAATTTGCGTTGTTTCCTTTTAATCAGAAATTCCATAATCTCTCTCCCTTTACTTTCAAAGAACGAGTACCATTCATCTATATCCTCATTTCCCAATAAACCATCATTGATTGGGACATCCCATCTGAGTTTTCTGGGGATTAAGTTATCTTTCAAATATTTTTCCATCGTGGATTGGTCCCACCAGATATTACTCTTTTTATCCATACAGTGGCCTAACTTCCTAAACAAATGTGCAATATCATCATCTCTGGGTTTCTTATCTGAGAATAGATCCTCCAGATCCAATTCTCTATTATCAAAAAAGGCAAACGGATCCATAGGCTACAAACAAGTATATGAATTAAAAGACAGAATTATGGAAAAAAATCCTGCGAGCCACAATTATCCAGTGCCTTAATGGAAATTCAACCAAACAGCTACCCGGCTGCAGGCGCAGATCACGTATTCATGACCGTGCGATAAATGATATATGAAAAAAATGCGCCGCGCCTAGGGGTGTAACTGAATAACTGTAAATCTAAGTACAAATCATAGATAATAAAGAGTGCAAATCAAATAGAGCCTAAAGCTCTGATCACTTACTAAGATCACCTGCTGTGTGAATCCTAAAGCTCTGATCACTTACTAAGATCACCTGCTGTGTGAATCCTATGAACAAACACACTAACAAATAACTAGTGCAATAAAACACAAAGTGCAATGTGCATAGAAAAACGTAATAAGATAAATATACAATCCACAGTGATTAAAATATAATCATTCCTAATAAGGTATATATGCTAAAAAATGTTACACATATGTAGATCCACTGTGATTAAAATGAAAAAGAAAAAAAAAAAAAAAAAAAAAAAATTAAATAAAACAATATATATATTCGTAAAGCACAAACAGAGTAAATCAATCACATGCATGGGCGAATTGAAACTATAATCGCCCTAATAAAGGTGTTCAAATCACATCCGTGAAAGAATCTTCCAATCCAGTAACATAAAGTGACCAAGTTCAAATAAAAGTCAGTGTAATGGTGATGGTTCAAAGAAAAAGTTCCGGTTTTGAATCAAACGTGCCCAAGAAAAACATGCTGTGAAGTGCCTTAGTGACCCCCAATGTGATTGCGCTCACCTTGGAGCGTGTGACACAGGTTTTAATTGTGTCAATACACGCTTTTGGAGCCACCCCTGGGCTCAGTATTAGGTACAGCTGATTCCCACACTAGATTCTTTATGGCTCCACTCACATCAGACCATATAAAAGAAAAAGGCTAATATAGTATAATACCGTAGGATACTTTTATTAAAATCACATCCAATCCCCACATGGGGTACTCACATTTATAAGGTGCTCATGTGCACCAAACATAACATAGGAAAAAACGGCTGTGCGGCGTGCTGCAGGGTGTGAGAGCTCCACAACCCAGCTCTGTGCTGATCGCTCCGTCCTGGCCCCTCCCCTACGCGTCTTCGACACAGGGAGTCACGTGTCTTCATCAGGGGGATATGATTGGACGGGCGCTCTACAGTTTAAATACCCTACCGGCGGCCATTTTGCGTAAGACCGCGGACATTAATATGCTGGGCTCCACTCCTCCTAGTGAATTTAAAGCCATTAACAGTGGCCATTTTACGTGGGACCGCAGACATATATACAATGGGCTCCGCTTTGAATACTCACAGCACAAAAATAATGCATCTATACGAATTCCAAATATAACTATATCCTGTAATAAAAATATCCTGTAATAAAAATACCCAGAACGGAGCTAGGAAGGGATTGGAAACTCACACCGCTCAGCATACCCTCAAACTAAATAAATACTAGTAAACATGGAAATGACTGTAATGATGATTAATAAATAATATGCAGGCATAGTGCAGACATGGTGATTAAATGTATAAATGTATAACCTACCCTTTAGATAAACTCCATAAGAATATATGCTGGGAAACAACTACCCGTATCATCATAATAAAAACAATAAAAAAATCTTTAATAAAATAAAATTGGGTTTTAGGGCAAACAAAAAAAAAAAAAATTGGGTTTTATGGCAAGCTGATAAACGCCCTTTAATCGCATGATCTGCGAGTTGAATGTCATAATCGCATGGCATATGAATATAGATCAACATAGAAAACTAATTTTAAAACCTAGGTCAGGTTTATACATGCCCCACAATCGCACAACATGCGACCAAATAATATTTAATCGCATGGTGTGAAATATAATATAAAACATCAATAATTAATTAAAAACAAACGAAAAAGAGCTGATTTGATTAAGTCTAAGGTCAAGTTCGTGTGTGACCATCGATCGCACAACTTACAACTAGGTGTATAAAATCGCATGGTGTGTAGATACAGTAAAAAATCTCAAAAATTACTTAGAAAACATATCCTCAAACTAAGTAAATACTAGTAAACATGGAAATGACTGTAATGATGATTAATAAATAATATGCAGGCATAGTGCAGACATGGTGATTAAATGTATAAATGTATAACCTACCCTTTAGATAAACTCCATAAGAATATATACTGGGAAACAACTACCCGTATCATCATAATAAAAGCAATAAAAATTCTTTAAAATAAAATTGGGTTTTAGGGCAAACAAACACCACCCCCACCTCAAGGTTATGGACGGTTCCCTCAATATAGGGATGAACCCCAAAGAAATGGAGTTTATTATTCACCTAAACCCCAGAGGACACGTTATGATAGACACACACAAGATCAATATGGGGTTCCAGTATATAACAGCTACCAACCACTTGCAGACAATAGTGATCGATATTCTGATGAGTCTTTTTTAGGGAAGAACCGGGATGGATTTACCCGCGAAGGAAGAAATCCAGGAAGAGGGGAAGAAGATCCGGACGAAGGTTACAGCAGAAAAAGAAGGCGGGAAGATTAGGTGAAGGAATCTTCAATTTGAGTGGCAAGGACTTATCAAGGGAAGAGATCTCAATACTTGATAAGGGGATAAAGTTTGCACCTAAAAAGGGTCTTAATAAATTTGATACATATGTAGGAGTGCAGAAGTTCATTAGGAAGCTTAATATTAAAAAGTATTTCGCTTTAAATCCGGTAGAAAAAACAGCTATTAATGAGAAATTTACGGGGTTGAGAAATAATTCTGTCTTCAACCCTTTTGTGGCTAATAATAAGTATGTGGACCTTTTTAAAAAATTGGTCAACACAGAACTTGAACAGCTGCCTATTAAAAAAGTGCATGAACATAGGAATTTCAAAAAGGGACTGGAGTCGTTGGAAAAAAGAACAGATATTGTCATCAGACCGGCGGACAAGGGGGGGGGTATCGTGGTACTCTCATTACAGCAATACAAGGATGAGATGAATAGGATATTGAATGATGAGAGCACATACCAAGCATTAAGTACTGATCCCTCTAGGGATTTCAGGAAGGAACTAGATTTGATTATAAAATACGGGGTGGATAATGAATTCCTTAATAATCAAGAAGCTAAATACTTAATTCCCACAGTTAGTAGGATCCCAGTAATATATTATCTTCCCAAAATTCATAAAGATAGTGTGAACCCACCAGGACGGCCCATTGTGAGTGGGATTGAGTCCCTCACTTCTAGATTGGGGGAGTACATTGACCTTCATCTACAACCCCTAGTAAAGAAAACACGTGCTTATTTGAAGGATACTAAGCATACCCTTCAATTGTTGGATGAATACGTCACGGATGGCAATATAATAATGGCTACGGGTGATGTAGCTTCATTATATACCAACATTAATCATGAAGGGGCCTTGGAAGCCGTGGAATGGGCCTTAAGTAAGGAAGAAGATTTTGATAGGGGCCTATGCGGGTTCATTTTAAAGTGTTTAAATTTTTGTTTACACCATAACTTTTTTTGGTATGATAATAGGTTCTTCCTACAAATAAGGGGTGTGGCCATGGGCGCGAAATTCGCCCCGAGTGTAGCAAACTTGTACATGGCCAAATGGGAAGAGGAGTCAGTGCAAATTGAGCAATATGGAGACTTACTACTGTACAGAAGATTTATAGATGATCTTTTGATCATATGGAAGGGGAGTGCAGAATCACTAACGGAATTGTTGGAGTCTATGAATAATAACGATCGAGGTATCTCTCTGACTTGGGAGATTAGTAGGGACCACATACACTTTCTTGACTTAGAGATTGTGACCACAACCCATGGTGTTATTACGAGGTCTTTTTTTAAAACTACTGATCGCAACTCCTACATTCCTACTACTAGTTGCCATCACAAACCGTGGCTTAGCAATATCCCCAGAGGACAGTTCACAAGAATGAGGAGAAACTGTACGCAAGATGATGACTTTGATTCCCAAGCGGATAGATTAAAAAAGATGTTTCTGGATAAAGGTTACAAGGAAGAATTTTTAGAAAAAGAGAAAAGTTTGGTGAAGAATTATAAGAGGGATGATTTACTGAAAGATAAAGATATTACTGTGGGTGATGATGAATATGATGGAACTTGTATAGTTTTGGATTATTGTCTACAAAGTAAGGACGTAGAGAAGATTTTAAAAAAGTACTGGAATGTACTCAAACAGGACTGTCATTTAAGAGAATTGATACCTGACAGTCCTAAGATTGTTTATAAAAGAGCACCCTGTCTACGTGACCGATTAGTACACAATGTAGTAGAACCTCCCCTACCAAAACCGAAGATGTTCTGGGATTTAAAGGGCTTTTTTGGATGTGGGAGATGTTATAGTTGTATCAGAGTACCATCTAACACTAAGAGAGTTAAAGAATTCCATAACCCCCGTAATGGACAAATATACAAGATAGATGATTTTGTTTCTTGTGACACCATTGGAGTGGTATATGTAATCCAGTGCCCTTGCAATTTGTTCTATGTTGGCCGTACTATTAGGGCTTTAAAAGACCGTATGGAGGAGCACGTTAGGAACATACGGAATGGATCTGATAGCCATTTTTTATACGTACATTTTAAGAATGTGCATAATCAGAGCACGCAGGGTATGAGTTTTTGGGGATTGGAGGCCCCAAAACGTAATTGGAGAGGCTCTAACTATACCAGGGACATTAGCAAACGCGAGTCATGGTGGATATACCAACTTGGCTCCTTGTCGCCTGGTGGGTTGAACAAGGAATTTGATCTCGCATGTTTTCTAAGTAATTTTTGATATTTTTTACTGTATTTACACACCATGCGATTTTATACATCTAATTGCAAGTTGTGCGATCGATGGTCACACACGTACTTGACCTTAGACTTTTCGGCTCCTTTTTGTTTGTTTTTAATCAATTATTGATGTTTTATATTATATTTCACACCATGCGATTAAATATTATTTAGTCGCATGTTGTGCGATTGTGGGGCATGTATAAACCTGACCTAGGTTTTAAAATTAGTTTTTAATGTTGATTTATATTCATATACCATGCGATTATGGCATTCAACTCGCAGATCATGCGATTAAAGGGCGTTTATCAGCTTGCCATAAAACCCAATTTTTTTTTTTTTTTTTTTTGTTTGTTTGCCCTAAAACCCAATTTTATTTTAAAGAATTTTTATTGCTTTTATTATGATGATACGGGTAGTTGTTTCCCAGTATATATTCTTATGGAGTTTATCTAAAGGGTAGGTTATACATTTATACATTTAATCACCATGTCTGCACTATGCCTGCATATTATTTATTAATCATCATTACAGTCATTTCCATGTTTACTAGTATTTACTTAGTTTGAGGATATGTTTTCTAAGTAATTTTTGAGATTTTTTACTGTATCTACACACCATGCGATTTTATACACCTAGTTGTAAGTTGTGCGATCGATGGTCACACACGAACTTGACCTTAGACTTAATCAAATCAGCTCTTTTTCGTTTGTTTTTAATTAATTATTGATGTTTTATATTATATTTCACACCATGCGATTAAATATTATTTGGTCGCATGTTGTGCGATTGTGGGGCATGTATAAACCTGACCTAGGTTTTAAAATTAGTTTTCTATGTTGATCTATATTCATATGCCATGCGATTATGACATTCAACTCGCAGATCATGCGATTAAAGGGCGTTTATCAGCTTGCCATAAAACCCAATTTTTTTTTTTTTTGTTTGCCCTAAAACCCAATTTTATTTTATTAAAGATTTTTTTATTGTTTTTATTATGATGATACGGGTAGTTGTTTCCCAGCATATATTCTTATGGAGTTTATCTAAAGGGTAGGTTATACATTTATACATTTAATCACCATGTCTGCACTATGCCTGCATATTATTTATTAATCATCATTACAGTCATTTCCATGTTTACTAGTATTTATTTAGTTTGAGGGTATGCTGAGCGGTGTGAGTTTCCAATCCCTTCCTAGCTCCGTCCTGGGTATTTTTATTACAGGATATTTTTATTACAGGATATAGTTATATTTGGAATTCGTATAGATGCATTATTTTTGTGCTGTGAGTATTCAAAGCGGAGCCCATTGTATATATGTCTGCGGTCCCACGTAAAATGGCCACTGTTAATGGCTTTAAATTCACTAGGAGGAGTGGAGCCCAGCATATTAATGTCCGCGGTCTTACGCAAAATGGCCGCCGGTAGGGTATTTAAACTGTAGAGCGCCCGTCCAATCATATCCCCCTGATGAAGACACGTGACTCCCTGTGTCGAAGACGCGTAGGGGAGGGGCCAGGACGGAGCGATCAGCACAGAGCTGGGTTGTGGAGCTCTCACACCCTGCAGCACGCCGCACAGCCGTTTTTTCCTATGTTATGTTTGGTGCACATGAGCACCTTATAAATGTGAGTACCCCATGTGGGGATTGGATGTGATTGTAATAAAAGTATCCTACGGTATTATACTATATTAGCCTTTTTCTTTTATATGGTCTGATGTGAGTGGAGCCATAAAGAATCTAGTGTGGGAATCAGCTGTACCTAATACTGAGCCCAGGGGTGGCTCCAAAAGCGTGTATTGACACAATTAAAACCTGTGTCACACGCTCCAAGGTGAGCGCAATCACATTGGAGGTCACTAAGGCACTTCACAGCATGTTTTTCTTGGGCACGTTTGATTCAAAACCGGAACTTTTTCTTTGAACCATCACCATTACACTGACTTTTATTTGAACTTGGTCACTTTATGTTACTGGATTGGAAGATTCTTTCACGGATGTGATTTGAACACCTTTATTAGGGCGATTATAGTTTCAATTCGCCCATGCATGTGATTGATTTACTCTGTTTGTGCTTTACGAATATATATATTGTTTTATTTAATTTTTTTTTTTTTTTTTCTTTTTCATTTTAATCACAGTGGATCTACATATGTGTAACATTTTTTAGCATATATACCTTATTAGGAATGATTATATTTTAATCACTGTGGATTGTATATTTATCTTATTACGTTTTTCTATGCACATTGCACTTTGTGTTTTATTGCACTAGTTATTTGTTAGTGTGTTTGTTCATAGGATTCACACAGCAGGTGATCTTAGTAAGTGATCAGAGCTTTAGGATTCACACAGCAGGTGATCTTAGTAAGTGATCAGAGCTTTAGGCTCTATTTGATTTGCACTCTTTATTATCTATGATTTGTACTTAGATTTATATTATCCCTTAAGTATGAGATGCAAACAAACCACAAAAAAAAAAATAGGAAAATGAAAAATATATATATAGTGTAGTCCAAAAATGTGACAATGGTGCAATGCAATCCACACCAATATCATGCAATCTGTGACTTCAAGTGTTCCAAAAGTCTATTAAAGACGTGCAGATAACAGTGACTTGTGCTGTTCTTTGCTTCTGGTGCACACACGATTATTCCCCCCAGCCTCTCACCTCCAGTAGCGGCCCCCAGTGGGCTGAGTCAAGCAGATGGATAGTGTTATTATCCAGGGGATGTGTTTTCCTGCAGCAGCAGCATCAACATTCACCTTCCCTGCGGGGTGTCCGTAGGTCTGGCCCTCCGCTTCACCTCCCGCCACTCACAGTGGTCCCGGGACAATGGTCAGGAAAAAAGGAATAGCTCCCATAGTGTAGTAGTTAAAATTCAAGTTTATTGTAGCATATGTAGTAACTTACATTAAAATTCAAAGCGAGCAGTAAGAACAGTGTAAGTCTTCCGGGTCCTCGAGAAGCGTCGGCACCTGGCTCCTCCTTACCTGACGCGTTGCTTCACACCACGTGACTTTATCAAAGAGATGAGGAGTCCGGTGCCCACTAGCCAGTTTAAATAGACGCCGCTGTCATGGCAACGACTTACACAAACATTACAAGCAATCCTCCGTATATACTAACAACACTAGGCGGAAGGCATAAATAATATATTGATACATGGTTCTTCTTACAAGATCAAAGATACTTATTTCTCATTTATGGGTAAGACTGTAAAGGGAGTGAAAATCAACAACTGAAAATAGATAATCCAATATCCAATTTGTAACTATATTTTCTGCAACTAATACACCGCCTGCGCCATCTGGTGGTGTTAAAATAACTCCCATGATATTAGAAACCAATAATTAGAAACAGGCAGGAAAAAAAGGGGGAAGGAAAAATTCAAGTCTAAAAACACATTAGTCCACCCACCAGGACACAGCAGAGCTAATTCGAATGCTCATATGCTTAATCCAGGGCATATTAAAAATAAAAATACAATTGAAAGTAAAAATAAAATTCATATAAAAAATATATATACAAAAAATAGTAAAATAAGCCTTTACTCTTATCCAATCATTAAAATATAAAATACATATCAAAGTCGGAAATATTAGGGCAGGGGGCACAATCTACCCATTACTCACTGGTGTGGGAATAAAGGAATCAGAAGTATATAAAAAAATTATATAAAAAATATTCAGATCTGAGTACAAAAAAATTTTTATATAAAAATGTGTAGTATCTTCCCATTAAAAATTAGAGATAAAACAGTTTAAATCGAATTCCACGTTGTGTCCCGAAGGCGATAAAGTTCGTAGTTCGTGGATCCATCTGGACTCTGCCTGACTGATTCTAATAATTTTATTATCGCCCCTCCAATGAGGTTTGTACTTTTCTATTCCACATACTCTCAGTGATGAAGGATCACTGTTATGGTACTCTGCATAGTGTGTAGATAAACTATGCTTATCGAAGCTTTTTTTAATATTGCGTACATGTTCTTTTAATCTCATCCACAAGGCCCTCTTGGTTCTGCCGACATATTGAATACGGCAGGGACACTCCAAAAGGTAAACGACTCCTTCAGTCCTGCATGAGATAAAGTCTTCTATCTCATCATTTTGTGCCATAACAGTGGACGTGAAGCTAAGTTTTTTCTTTTTATCTTCTCTTGTATGTCTGCAGGTATAACAGTTTTTACATGGATAGAACCCCTTGCCTTCAAAGAAGGAGAATTGTTTCTTTTTTGGGGGGTCTAAGACATTTTTTGCCAGACGGTCTCTTAATGTCGGAGCTCTCCTATACACAAATTTTGGTAAGTTAGATAAGCAAGGCCCTAGATGACGATCCGTTTTGATAATGTCCCAATATTTTTTAACAATTTTTTCTATTTGCTTGTATTGGATGTTGTAGTCCATAATAATGGGTACATTCTCTTGCTGAACTAGATTTTTTTCCCCATCCTGTATTAGTTTTTCTCTATCCATTGATGAGACATCATTAATTTTTTCTTCAATGAATTTGGCATCATATCCCTTCTGGACAAACCTTTCACCAATCATTTTAGCTTGTTCCAGAAATGTCTCTTTCTTAGTGCAGTTTCGCCTAAGTCTAACCAGCTGGCCCTTTGGTATGTTGTCCAACCATAAAGAATGGTGGCAACTATCCAAAGGTAAATAATTATTCCTGTCTACCGCTTTAAAATACGTCTGGGTGCATAGCTTCAGTCCTTCTTTTTTAATTTGGAGATCTAGAAAATGTATTTTTTCGTCACTGATCTCCCAGGTCAATTTTATATTCTTATTGTTAGAATTAGGATAAAAACAGAAATCAATGAGGCTTTCTCTATTTCCACTCCAGATAATAAAAATATCATCAATAAAACGTTTAAAAATCATCAATTGTTGTGGTCGATTACTGTACAGGACCTCTTCTTCCCATTCCAACATATAAAGGTTCGCCACACTGGGCGCATACTTAGCGCCCATTGCGATCCCACATATTTGTTTAAAATACTTATTATTGTGCCAGAAGTAATTGGAATCCAAACTGTATTTCAGGCAATCTAAAAGAAATCTTCTTTGCTTACATTTCAAGCTGCTGAACTTCCTCAGGGCCCATTTAGTTGCCTGTATCGCTTCATCGTGGTTAATGATTGTGTACAGGGACGAGACATCAGCCGTTGCTAGATATACCGTACACAATCATTAACCATGATGAAGCGATACAGGCAACTAAATGGGCCCTGAGGAAGTTCAGCAGCTTGAAATGTAAGCAAGAACCCCTTGCCTTCTTTGAAGGCAAGGGGTTCTATCCATGTAAAAACTGTTATACCTGCAGACATACAAGAGAAGATAAAAAGAAAAAACTTAGCTTCACGTCCACTGTTACGGCACAAAATTATGAGATAGAAGACTTTATCTCATGCAGGACTGAAGGAGTCATTTACCTTTTGGAGTGTCCCTGCCGTATTCAATATGTCGGCAGAACCAAGAGGGCCTTGTGGATGAGATTAAAAGAACATGTACGCAATATTAAAAAAAGCTTCGATAAGCATAGTTTATCTAAACACTATGCAGAGTACCATAACAGTGATCCTTCATCACTGAGAGTATGTGGAATAGAAAAGTACAAACCTCATTGGAGGGGCGATAATAAAATTATTAGAATCAGTCAGGCAGAGTCCAGATGGATCCACGAACTACGAACTTTATCGCCTTCAGGACACAACGTGGAATTCGATTTGAACTGTTTTATCTCTAATTTTTAATAGGAAGATACTACACATTTTTATATAAATTTTTTTTTGTACTCAGATCTGAATATTTTTTATATAATTTTTTTATATACTTCTGATTCCTTTATTCCCACACCAGTGAGGTAGATTGTGCCCCCTGCCCTAATATTTCTGACTTTGATACGTATTTTATATTTTAATGATTGGATAAGAGTAAAGGCTTATTTTACTATATTTTGTATATATATTTTTTATATGAATTTTATTTTTACTTTCAATTGTATTTTTATTTTTAATATGCCCTGGATTAAGCATATGAGCATTCAAATTAGCTCTGCTGTGTCCTGGTGGGTGGACTAATGTGTTTTTAGACTTGAATTTTTCCTTCCCCCTTTTTTTCCTGCCTGTTTCTGATTATTGGTTTCTAATATCATGGGAGTTATTTTAACACCACCAGATGGCGCAGGCAGTGTATTAGTTGCAGAAAATATAGTTACAAATTGGATATTGGATTATCTATTTTCAGTTGTTGATTTTCACTCCCTTTACAGTCTTACCCATAAATGAGAAATAAATATCTTTGATCTTGTAAGAAGAACCATGTATCAATATATTATTTATGCCTTCCGCCTAGTGTTGTTAGTATATACGGAGAATCGCATGTAATGTTTGTGTAAGTCGTTGCCATGACAGCGGCATCTATTTAAACTGGCTAGTGGGCACCGGACTCCTCATCCCTTTGATAAAGTCACGTGGTGTGACGCAACGCGTCATGTAAGGAGGAGCCAGGTGCCGACGCTTCTCGAGGACGGCCGAACCCGGAAGCCTTACACTGTTCTTACTGCTCACTTTGAATTTTAATGTAAGTTACTACATATGCTGCAATAAACTTGAATTTTAACTACTACACTATGGGAGCTATTCCTTTTTTCCTGACCATTGTCCCAGGACCACTGTGAGTGGCGGGAGGTGAAGCGGAGCGCCAGACCTACGGACACCCCGCAGGGAAGGTGAATGTTGATGCTGCTGCTGCAGGAAAACACATCCCCTGGATAATAACACTATCCATCTGCTTGACTCGGCCCACTGGGGGCCGCTACTGGAGGTGAGAGGCTGGGGGGAATAATCGTGTGTGCACCAGAAGCAAAGAACAGCACAAGTCACTGTTATCTGCACGTCTTTAATAGACTTTTAGAACACTTGAAGTCACAGATTGCATGATATTGGTGTGGATTGCATTGCACCATTGTCACATTTTTGGACTACACTATATATATATTTTTCATTTTCCTATTTTTTGTTTGTGGTTTGTTTGCATCTCATACTTAAGGGATGCGTGTATAATATTGTGTATTGCACTCATGTCACCATTTGCTCAGTCTATGCCTATTTTGTATTGTTGCGGAGCATTTTTTCGCATCCGTAGTTGCATCTTATTATTCAGGATTTTTTCACATTGGTTTATTCGATATACTTTAGAGAAGACAAGGCCACGCATCTTATGTTAGAGCACATAGAATTTATTATTAATATTTTTTGCACATGTATGCATAATTTGCACTTTTACAATTTTTGGACTGCATTTAGAGTCATTATTATGTCATTTTGATTATTGATTACACTGTTGAGTTTGGTCATTGCACCAGGGACTGCACTTTTGCACAAGTCACTTTATTTATTAATTTATTTGACATGCAGGTTATTTATTATAATTACTTTTGATTATTCAATACATTGTGGAGTTTGGTTATTGCACCAAGGATTGCATCTTTGCACAAGTCGTTTTATTTATTTATTTATTTTGACATGCAGGTTATCTATTAGGAATATTGGTTTAGTGGCTAAGACTTACTGCCACACACCTGTTACTTGTAATAGGAGGTTCACCCGGATGGTGATTGACAAATTTGTGTTAATCTTGTTTCTCTGCAGTCTGGTATGGGAGGATAGAGAGGCGCCACATATTATTTTGTTTTAATCATCTGGGACCTGTAACGTGTCCCAGATGATTGCCTAGAGGGAGGGGGGAGAGGTGATCTCTATTCCTGCGCCGAGGGAAGTGACGTCAGGAGCCCAGGCACTGAAGGAGGCAGATTTCAAGGGACCACATAGCAACAGGCATTATAAGGTAAGTAAAAAAAAAATTTTTTTCAGAATTTTTTTTTTTATTTTTTTCAAGCACGTTAATGAAATTTTTTTTTGGGGTGGAACTCCACTTTAAAAAGGGCCAAAAATGCATCCCTGGGAATTACAGACCTGTTAGCCTAACATCAATAGTATGAAAGCTCTTGGAGGGGATGATAAGGAACTATATACATGATTTTAGTAATGAGAACGGTTTTATTAGCAGTAATCAGCATGAATCATGAAGAATCGTGCTTGCCAAACAAATCTATTAACCTTCTATGAGGAGGTAAGTTGCCATCTAGATAAAGGAAGGCCCATAGACGTGGTGTATCTGGTTTTTGCAAAAGCATTTGACACAGTTCCCCATAAACGTTTACTGTACAAAATAAGGTCGGTTGGCATGGACCATAGGGTGAGTACATGGATTGAAAACTGGCTACAAGGGCGAGTTCAGAGGGTGGTGATAAATGGGGAGTACTCGGAATGGTCAGGGGTGGGTACTGGGGTCCCCCAGGGTTCTGTGCTGGGGCAAATACTATTTAATTTGTTCCTAAATGACCTGGAGGATGGGGTAAACAGTTCAATCCCTGTATTTGTGGAAGATACTAAGCTAAGCAGGGCAATAACTTTTCCACAGGATGTGGAAACCTTGCAAGAAGATCTGAACACATTAATAGGGTGGGCAACTACATGGCAAATGAGGTTTAATGTAGAAAAATGTAAAATAGTTGTCAGAAACCAGGAAATCAGACCGAGACAGAAGTACAGTTAAATCACACTTGTTTAATAATAAAAGTAAAAAGAACAAGCGTATTCAAAACATAGCCAAAGTTCAGTAACCGGAACGGATAGTCAGCCAAGCCAGAAGTCAGGGACCAATATAATGGAACAGCAAGCAGGATCTGGAGCCAGAAGGGATGTCAGCAAAGCCAGTCTTTAAACAGGAATGCAGGAAATAGTTTCTTGTGATGTGACCAAAGCGAAGGCAGAGCTCCTCTCAACTGGACGGCATAAGTAGGCAGGACTGACGAGCAGGATCAACAGCTGAGTAACTGTGGAGAGAGATGGGAGCTGGCAGTTAGCCGACAGCTGAGCGGCCAGCTCAGAGAAGGAAGGGCAGAGCCTAGCCCTGACTGTACCCCCTCCTCAACTACCCCCCCCCTGGAGGACCACCAGGCTTGAGGGGAAAATGTCTATGGAAATCACAGAGGAGGACAGGGGCATGTACGTCAAAGGATGAGACCCAAGAGCGCTCCTCTGGACCGTACCCTTTCCAATGCACCAGGTACTGTATGCGCCCACGGAACCTACGGGAGTTAACAATGGATTGTACTTCATACTCCTCATGGTTCTCAACCTGTACAGGGTGAGGATGTGGCACTGAGGTGGTAAAGCGGTTGCAGACCAAAGGTATTAGAAGGAAGGTCTAATGCGTAAGCCACTGGTTTAATCCTGAATACGGAAAGGCCCAATAAACAGAGGTGTGAACTTCAGTGAGGGAATACAAAGTCGGAGGTTGCGAGATGACAGCCAGACCTGGAAGGTGCAGGCAGGCATCTGTGGTCAGCATGGAGTCTGTACCTAACATTAGCATGACGCAAAGCCTCCTGGACTTGTGCCCAAGTGGAACGAAGACTACAGAGATGCTCTTCTAATGCAGGAATGCTCTGCGGAACAAATGAGTCAGGCAACATGGAAGGTTGGAAACCATAATCTGCCATAAACGGAGACAATCGGGTAGCAGAATTCAAGGCACTGTTGTAAGCAAACTCTGCCCACGGTAATAGGTCTAACCAGTTGTTATGATGGTCAGAAATATAGCAATGTAGGACTGATTGGCTCGTTCTGCAGCCCCATTACACTGCGGGTGATACGCAGAGGAGAAAGCAAGCTGAATTCCCAACTGTGCACAAAAGGCTCGCCAGAACCGGGACACAAACTGACTACCCCTGTCTGAGACAGCCCATGTAAGCGAAAGATCTCCCGAGCAAAAATGGAAGCCAGTTCCTTAGAAGTGGGAAACTTCTTAAGTGGAATACAATGACAAATCTTTGAGAACCGGTCAACCACCATATAACTTGGAATAACTTGGAATTGGATTATCTCATAGTGAAGGGCCCCTACGGCCATGAACAACGGAACCGTCTCATGAGTCACATGGGCAGGCTGTAGAGGTCTCCCATCAAGAGCCTCAATGACAAGTGGAGTGTCACGCAGCTGCAGCGGAATCGAGTGGTTCGATACAAAGGCTGCATCAATAAACAGGCCTGCAGCCCCAGAGTCGATTAGAGCCTGTATCTTGATGGATGACTCAGCCCAAGAAAGGCTGACCGAAACCAAGGGCTTATCCTTCTGGATACCTGGGGAAGAAACAATGCCACCTAAGGTCTGTCCGTGATAGGACCTCAAGGTTCGGGCATTGCCTGGACGGGTAGGACAAGACTTCAAAAAGTGACCTGCCTGGCCACAATAAAGGCATAATCTCTCCCTCCTCCTAAAGGTTCTCTCATCCGCAGAGAGACCCGTGAAGCCCAAGTGCATGGGTTCATCTTCACTGACTCTGTACCAGGAGGCATGGGAGGTGAGGGAGGCACGGGTTGGACTGCAAGGCTCGGAGGCAAACGCACAGGAGGCATCCTGCAAGCGCTCCTTAAAAGAGACTCTTTCTCTGAGTCTGGAGTCAATGAGGATCAACTTCTCCAGCTCAGTGGGTATATCTTGGGCTGCTATCTAATCCTTGAGGGAATCTGAGTGACCATGAGAAAAGGCAGCCACAAGGGCCTCATTGTTCCAAGCAACCTCTGCTGCTAGAGTACAGAATTCAATGGTGTAGTCGGCAACAGTTGTCATACTCTGATGGACATGAGGCACTTGGCAGCAGAAGCGGAGCATGCGGGAACGTCAAATATCCTTTTAAAGGAGGCCACAAACTCAGGGTAACTCAAGACAACAGGTTTTTGTGTCTCCCATAGAGGGTTTGCCCAGGCCAAGGCTCTCTCAGAAAGCAAAGATATAACGAAACCTACTTTGGTTCTGTCTGTGGGAAACGCCTGGGGCAGCATCTCAAAGTATATCTCAACCTGGTTGAGAAACCCTCTGCATTGAACTGGATTGCCCCCCATATCGCTGGGGAAGAAAAGCTGAACCAGACATACCTCTTATAGAGGTTACCTCTGCACAGAGACTGGCGCAGCAGCAAGGACGGCCTGCAACACAGGTTGTACTGGAGCAGCCATAGTGGGAGATTCCAGGTAAGCTGTGTGACTCAGGGGCGTTTGTAACGCTATGGCAAACTGATGCATGCGGTGATCTTGCTTTGCCTACTGCGTTTACATTGAGAAGGCTTCGTTCCAGCCCTCCCACAGGCGCCGGAGGCAGCCGATTGGACACCGGGCCTCCCGATCGCACGGGAGGCCCAAAAAGAGCGGCGGGAGGCGGCGGGTTGGGGGGATGTCCCCTCCCGCTCCTCCGGTATAACAGCCGAGAGGCTTTTAGCCGCATCGGTTGTTATATACGGGTAGCCGATCGCCCGCTCAAAACAACAGTACTGGGATGATGCCTGCAGCTGCGGGCATCATCCCGGTATAACCCCGGAAAGCCGAGTACGCACATATGCGTACGGTCGACGGGAAGGGGATAAAAGTAAAAAGAACAAACGTAGTCAAAATAAAGCCAAAGTTCAGTAACTGGAATGGATAGTCAGCCAAGCCAGGAGTCAGGCATCAAAGTAGTGAAACAGCAAGCAGGATCTGGAGCCAGAAGGGATGTCAGCAAAGCCAGTCTTTAAACAGGAATGCAGGAGATAGTTTCTTGTGATGTGGCCAAGGCGAAGGCAGAGCTCCTCTGGACTGGATGGCTTAAGTAGGCAGGACTGACAAGCAGGATCATCAACAGCTGAGTAACTGTGAAGAGAGATGGGAGCTGACAATTAGCCGACAGCTGAGAGGCCAACTCAGAGAAGGAAGGGCTGAGCCAAGCCCTGACAATAATGCATTTGGGTGGCAAAAATATGAATGTAATCTATACACTGGGGGGAGAATCTCTGGGGGAATCTAGGATGGAAAAGGACCTGGGGGCCCTAGTAGATGATAGGCTCAGCAATGGCATGCAATGCCAAGCTGTTGCTAACAAAGCAAACAGAATATTGGCATGCATTTAAAGGGGATCAACTCCAGAGATAACACGATAATTCTCCCTCTTTACAAGACTCTGATCCGGCCACACCTAGAGTATGCTGTCCAGTTCTGGGCACCAGTCCTCAGGAAGGATGTACTAGAAATGGAGCGAGTACAAAGAAGTGCAACAAAGCTAATAAAGGGTCTGGAGGATGCTAGTTATGATGAAAGGTTGCGAGCACTGAAATTACTCTCTCTGGAGACGCTTGAGAGGGGATATGATTTCAATGTACAAATACTGTACTGGTGACCCCACAATAGGCATAAAAATTTTCCGAAGAGAGTTTAACAAGGCACGTGGCCACACATTAAAATTAGAAGAGAGGTTTAACCTTAAACTACGTAGAGGGTTCTTTACTTTAAGAGCGGCAAGGATGTGGAATTCCCTTCCACAGGCGGTGGTATCATCGTGGAGCATCGATAGTTTCAAAAAAACTATTAGATAAGAACCTGAACGAACACAACATACAGGGATATACAATGTAATACTGACATATAATCACACACATAGGTTGGACTTGATGTCTTTTTTTCAACCTCACCTATTATGTAACTGTGTAACTATTGTAGTACGACTGAAAAAACATTTCTGCAATCAATCTTCCAAACATTTGGAAGACATTTTGCTGTCTATGCTGCTTGTATCAGGAAGTGATAGGGATCAATTTTTAAATTGTATCTTTAAAAAATTATTTTATATATAAAAATTTTTATGAACAACCTGCATCATTGTCTATAATATGAATCAATCTATGTACCTGTTTATGTATAATGTTAGATTTTATATTTATCACTATCATCTATCAAATGTATCTATCACCTAGAAAACTCTCAAGTAGTATTACTGTAAATATAAATAAGAGTACCAGTCTTCATAGACTGAGGATAGACTTGAGGATAGACCCAGATAACGTTATCATTATGTGGGCATCACTTGATAACAACTAATCTATTGACATTTTCTTTCACTCACTTAAAAGCCATTAAAATTCTCAATTACTTTATAATGTACAGTATATGAGCTAAATAATGTAAGGTGGATTTGTGTTATTTTCTCTTCAGGCCAAGTCGGAGACTGGAAAAACGTAATGACTGTGGCAGAGAGTGAAATATTTGACAAACTATTCCATGAGAAAATGGGAGATTTATCATTAAATTTTACCTGGGAAGTTGATGAATGATCCAGAATAGCCCTCAAGTTTCTCTATTTTAACTTTCAAATCTTAAGCCATGGCAAAAGTACAAATGCATTTAGCTTGATTTAAAACTAGTTGTAAACATAAATAAATAATGTGTATCACATAGTCTTTAAAAATATAATTAATACATCAGTAATTCCATCTTCTCCACCCATGATAAACATTGATTTGCTGTTTGAATTACCTATGCTTAAAGGGTAACTCCACTTTTGTGAAAAAAAATACTAGCAAAGAAAAAAAAAAATATATATCTATATAGATATATATCTATCTATATAGATATATATCTATATAGATATATAGATATATATCTATATAGATAGATATATATATAACATATATAATTACGAAACACGTCATATTGTAATTGAATGTTATTAAAAATTACCTTTCCTTTTTAATCTGCAGTTCTGTACTTTTCTGTAAAATGCAATGCAATATGGCTACCTGGAGGTGTTCTGTACACAGAATATTTACAGAATGCCCCCCAGATATGTAATTTCCTGCGTGTGTGATCTCACTGATTTTCCCAGCACTAAGATACACGTCAGATATGAGGCATCCCCCACAACAAAAATTGCATTTTTGGTGAGATACTCCCTATAGGAAATCAGATCTAAAGAGATGCAGGGTAGGAATCTGCAACAAAGTTTGTCAAAATCCTTGTAATGTACATTGATCACTCAGAGGGAAATGGTGTATTATTGCCAGTGGGGGCAAGAAAATAAAATTTCCTGTGTAACCTCACCTCCAACGATTATGCCATATCACCAAGCAGGTCAATGACATAGAGGGGCAGGACTACTGTTCTGTACTTACTTTAGACAGATTGGACATCAGAATGCAGTCAAACTGAGGGGCAATCAATAGGCAATGAGAGATCTATTCAATGTGGAAATCTTAATATACATAATATAAAGGACAGCAGCAGAAAATAGAAAATGTAGCCAATAGTAAAAAATCATTTGGACAACTACAAAAAGTCTAAAAGTCTAGTTTGCCTAACCCTTGTTCAGGGAACGGATGCCGGGATGGGGGATGGACAGGATATGTCCAGATGAAAGATCAATAAGGGAACTGCTAAGGCTCAGTAGAATATACCTAACCCTTGATTCCAGGGAGTAGAAAATTCATGGGAATAAAGGTTGCTATCCTAAAAAAGGTACACTTGAAAAGAAAAACAACTTTTATTAGTACTACCCCTGAGCCATTTAGAAAGGGAGGGTAGAGTATGCAAAAACCTCTGTATAAAAAGGAGTTAAAGAAAGAAGTAGAAGGATGAGAACATAGAACACCTAAGAGTGTTTTGGAGTGTGGTAGTTACACAGCAAATCTGTCTTTAAAGCAAGTTGCCTATTTATTAATTATATTAATACTAGGATTCCAGAATACTCCAGGCTAAGACCTTGGCTGAGGAGTGGAGGGAACAGCCCTAGAGTTAACATTAGGAAGACTCATATAGAAGTTAGAAGGAAAAAATCTAAGGAGTCTTCCTCAAGGATTGTAGCACAGTACAGTAGAAGAAATTTCTTCTATAAGCATGTCCCACAAAGGGCCTTTGGAATTACCCTGTCCCCTTAGGAGAACCATAGCAGGGTAACAAAATGACATGTCTGTTGGATGTCAGAGAAGTACAGGGTCTGAAATAGATGTATGCTTTCTTGGAATTAAAGGGGTTGTAAAGGTAAAAATTTTTTCACCTTAATGCATTCTATGCATTAAGGTGAAAAAACTTTTGACAGTACCGCCGCCCCCAGGCCCCCCGTTTTACTTACCTGACGCCTCGAATCTTCGCTCCTCGTCCTCGTCAGCTTCATTGCAGCTCAGCCTGGTCGCTGATTGGCTGCAGTGGATGGATTGAAAGCAGCGCAGCCATTGGCTCGCGCTGCTGTCAATCACATCCGATGACGCGGCACGCCGGGGGGCGGGGCCGAGTGATACAGCGAGCGGCTATAGCCGCCGGCTGTATCACGGGAGCGCGCCCGCAAGCACTCACCACCGTGCGAGGGAGCTCGCATGAAGGTGGTAAATGCTTGCGGGGAGGAGCTGAAACAGCCGCCGAGGGACCCCAGAAGACCAGGTTCGGGGCCACTCTGTGCAGAACGAGCTGCACAGTGAAGGTAAGTATAACATGTTTGTTATTTAAAAAAAAAAAAATAAATAACTTTACAACCCCTTTAAGAAAAGGGGTGCACAAATGAAGACCCCTTACTGACTAGAGAGATACTGATCAAAAATGGGAGTGGAAAATATTATCTAGTCCCTATGAAAAAAATGCAGACATGAAGAACATACTGAAGAGAGCCTAAATGAGGAAAATGTTCAGCCTGTGTACTTCTAAAAAAAGTCTTTGGGAAGCAGAACATGCAGGAAAAGTTGAGTTAAAAGAATTTTAGTAAGGATTTTAGTAAGGGCCAACAGTTCAGAGAGAGTGGACTTGTTTTTATACCTCTCATGGGACAGGCTCCTCATATCATGTGAAGTGCAAACATTTCTAGAAGTTTCACACAGATGAAGCCAGTTAAAAAGGGGGCATTTAGGTGGTCATAATTGTCAGTGCTGTAAATAATGTTCAGATCCACTTTAGGAATCAGTATAATCAGTTCCTTGTTCATAAAATAATTAGCAGGAACTGATATTCATAGACACAGTAGGTCAAAAATTCCTCCAGGAATGAGACAGGGCTGAGGGGAAATTAAGTACTGAAAGGAGTGCAATCATCTTTAAAGTGGATGAAAATCTGAAGAACACAAAATAATCTGATCAAATTGAAAAAAGATCACCTGCTCTAAGCATTTGAACTGTGGCAACTCCAGGTCTAGACCAGGTCTAGACCAATTCCCCCTGCTCTTCTAAACAGATTAAAGCTGACACAAGAAAATATATGGAGGCGGCCTTCCCCTTCTCTCGTGAGTAACAGGTTGTGTAGAGGAGACACATACTTGAGTCTCCCAGTAATGCTGTGTGTGTGCTATAAGTGCAGTACAGTAAGCAGAGCTGACACAGCTACTGGCGCCTGTGTATTCCCCTGGATTTAACTGACATGTCAATAGTGATGCTGACATTGGGTAGCTGTGTTGTGCACTCTCCTGAGGTGGCACATGTCTCTTTTGAGGAGGACAGGTATGGCTTGAGGGGATCTTGTGACATAATTTCTCTGTCTCCCAAATCTTCTGTCCTAAGCCACACCCACAGACTGGTGACTTTATGAATGCTGAGAAAAGCTAAAGAAGAATTTTCAAAGGTAAAAAACATGTAGTTTGGGTTATAATAGTATAATCCATTAAAAAGTGCTAGAGAGTTTAGTTGCTTGGATGCAGGTTTACAATAGGGATGGGCCCAATGATAGAGTCGAACATCTGGTGTTCGCCCATTCGCCGAATAGCGAATATTATGGGGCGTTCGCGGCAAATTTGAGCGCTGCGGAAAGCCCCAAAATGCACTGCGAGATTGCAGTGCATTGACATCTGATGATTGGCCAAAGCATGCACCTGACCTACATGCTTTGGCCAATCACAGCATGCTCTGCTGTGAGAGCCATGATTTGCAGGGTGCCTTTAGCCAATCATGGCTCAGGGGGCTAAGTCCATGCCCCACACTATATAAGGATGCTTACACGGCGGCTGTATATAGTGTTATGATTGAGAGAATGTTAGCTAGAGGCAGGTTAGTTAGTGGCATGCAGGGAGTTTAAAATATACATATATATTAATTATTATTATTATTATACACATTTTATATAGCGCCAACAGTTTATGCAGCGCTTTACAATGGAGAGGGGGGACAGCACAATTACAGTACCGCTCAATACAGAAGGGACAGGAGGGCCCTGCTCGTATAGTTTACATTTTAAAGGGAGGGGGTAGTGGTACAAAAGGTAATAGATGCGGTGATGATTTGATGGGGGTGGCTCGGGGACAGTTGTTAGGTGGGTGTGGCATTGGCTTCCCTGAATAAGTGAGTTTTCAGGGATCTACTAAAGGTGGACAGGTTAGGGGCTGATCGGACATACTGGGGCAGGGAGTTCCAGAGGATGGGAGAGGCTCTGGAGAAGTCCTGAAGGCGAGCATGGGAGGAGGTAACAAGGGAGATAGAGAGCAGGAGGTTCTGGGAGGAGCGGAGGGGACAATTTGGGTGATATCTGCAGATGAGGTTGGTGATGTAGCTGGCGGCGATGTTGTGGATGGCCTTGTATGTTGTGGTTAGCATTTTGAATTTTATATGGTGGAGTACGGGAAGCCAGTTAAGGAATTGGCAGAGAGGAGCAGCAGTCATGGATCAGTTTGTGAGGTGTATTAGTCTAGCAGCAGCATTCATAATAGACTGAAGGGGGGATAGCCTGCGTAAGGGTAGGCCATTAAGGAGAGAATTGCAGTAGTCAAGGAGGGAAATATTCAAGGAGTGAATAAGTTGCTTTGTGGTGTCATTAGTCAGGAAGGGTTGAATTCTGGAGATGTTGCAGAGGTTAAGGCGGAAGGATTTAGCCAGCGATTGGATGTGGGGGGGCTGAAGGAGACGTCAGAGTCAAGGATTACACCCAGCACCCTAGCATGTGTGGAGGGACCAATGGTTGTGCTGTTGATCTTAATGGTAAAGTCATGGGGGGGGGCCGGGAAGGAGGAAATATAACAAGCTCAGTTTTAGAAAGATTGAGTTTGAGAAAGTGGTGTGACATCCATACCGATATGTCATTAAGTAAATTTAATATCCGTGAGGAGATTGAGGGGGTGAGTTGAGAAGTGGAGAGATAGATCTGGGTGTCGTCGGAGTAGAGGTGGTATTGGAAGCCATGGGAGGTTATCAACTGGCCCAGGGAAGAGGTATAGAGCGAGAATAGGAGGGGCCCAAGGACAGAGCCTTGGGGTACCCCAACAGAAAGAGGAAGAGGAGCGGAGGAGATGGAGTTGTAAGTGACACTGAAAGTGTGCTGAGATAGGTAGCAGGAAAACCAAGATAAAGCAGAATCACGGAGGCCAAGGAGTGTAGTTTGCCGAGGAGGAGTAGGTGGTCAACTGTGTTGAAGGCGGGGGCGTGGCCTGATGTGATCATGGCAGGACGTGTCTTCTAGGAGTTCCGGTCACCCTCAGTTTATTTATCCTGATTGCAGCTAACTACACAACCGCCGCTGGCTGAAAGTGTTCCTCTGACATGGGGGAGCTGGCTGGGATCACAACAATGCCTTCCTCAGCAGCAAAAGGGCATAAGAGGGAATAAGAAGCATACACAGCCGGCGTCAGATCAGAGACAACTGCGCTCTCAAGACAGCATGGCAGCTAGCTCCTCCCACGTCATCTTGGTTTCGGTCTCTGCTTCACAGCGCGCCAAACCACCGACAAGGAAGATGGCGCAGCAAGCACATACAACTCCTCGGGCACTGGAGGGCTCTCAAAATTTGCCTCAAGAAATAGAGGTGAACACGGAAGCTATAACGGGCCCAATCCTGGAAGCGATAGCGGCTTCAAAGATAGAGCTTGTGGGTCGCATTGACTGCCTGGCATCTGAATGTAACCTTATTAGGCACGATCTTGATAAGATCAGGGGTGGGCTAACTACTGTGGAGGACCGTATCTCAGAAGTGGAGGATACTTCTCACACCCACGGCTCACAAATATCTGAATCAAAGGATATGGTACGATTGCTGCAACATAGAGCAGATGACGCAGAAGACCATCAACGCAGAAATAATGTAAGAGTGGTGGGGCTACCTGAGGGGGCGGAGGGGTCTAACCCATCAACTTTTGCTGAGCAGTTTTTCAAATCGCTACTGGCTTTGGGCGATCTCCCCCCTACATATGTGGCAGAAAAGGCGCATAGAGTCCTCACAGGTGCCAGGCCTTCAGGAGCCCACCCTCGCCCGTTTCTAGTCCGGTTTCTCAATTACAAGGACAGAGATATGTTGCTGACTGAGGAAACATAAGGAATTGAAGTATGAAAATGCCCACATTATGCTATTTCCTGATTTTTCAGCGGAAACGCAGAGAAGGCGTTGCTCATTTACAGATGTAAAAAGAAGGCTTCGCAAAAAGGAGCTGAAATATAGCATGCTGTATCCCAGTCAACTTCGGGTTCAATATAAAGGTGCAGTGAAATTTTTTTAAACACCGCAAGATGCATGTGACTGGCTGGATCAGAACCCATGATAACACACTCTCAAGGTTTTCGTTGGTATGATGTTTAACAGTTACTGGTTCTTTTTTTGCGTCAAAGATTGCCTTAGTGCTGTTTTTTCTGTCTGGTTGGAACTTTTGCCAAGCGGTATCCTTAATTTTTTGTGTTGCTCTAGAGAGGCTACAGCTTTCCCTCATAGCTGAGGGCATGTATTAGCAAAGGAGCACTTTTGCTACAGTGCACAGTATGTGATAAACGCTGGGTATTACAGCCTTTAAACTTCCTACTATTTTCCCACATCCAGCAGATTGTATGTACCCATTCTCCTAGGAATGGTCAGCTGCAAGCTGTTCTTGCACGGACTACCGGTTGAGTCTCCCAAGAAAGTCACGGAACTGTATCCATCTTGCAATGCCGAACTATTGATTCACAGGGTTGAACTCCTGCAGGTTTGTTTGTTACAGGGATCAAGCTGCATACCTGACAATTTCTAATTTTGTTTTTATTTTTAAGTTTTTGTTTTTTTCGGTTTTGTTTGGGTTTTTTTTCAACGGTTCTGTAGTTTCTGGTATAACAGCAAGGGAGGGATTTTTTGACCGATACCATGCGACTAATATTAGATGTGCACATATTTCACTGAGAGTATTTATGTCCTCTTGTGAGGCCTATGCATGTATTTCCTCTTGTTTTCTTATGATTTTGAGGTTGCTAGTCTATTGTAATGTATTCAATGGATAGTAGGATTAAGTTACTGTCCTGGAATATCAGGGGCTTGAACAACAAATTCAAGAAAGCAACAGTTTTTCAATACCTCAAGCAGGTCAAACCACATATCGTCCTCCTCCAAGAGACCCACTTGGAGGGCAGTAAAATTCTATCTCTATGCAAACACTGGATTCAGAGGGCAATCCACTCCACGTACTCCTCATATGCCCATGAAGTTTCTATTCTAATCAGCAAAGCACTTGCATGTACAATCCACCAGGTGATCACAGACCTGGGGGGACAATATGTGGTAGTTCTTTTAGAACCGTTCAATACTAAAATCCTATTGGTGAGCATATACTTACCTCCTCCCTTTCAGGTCAAATTATTGTATGACTTAATGGTGATGTTGGCTCCGTATCTGCATCTTCCGTTGCTTGTTATGGAAGCTTTTAATGTTATTTTGGACTCGGGGCTGGACTCCTCTAATGCTGCTAGACCAGCATCGGCGGACCTCCGCTCCTGGGCAACTATGGCGGATATGACTGAAATATGGAGGTGGAAGCATCCAGATGCCACATCTTATTCCCATATATCTTTCACACACAAATCATCAGCCAGAATTGATTTGGCGCTCGGTAATGCTTCTCTCCTAAAATATGTGTATGAGTCGGAGTACTTGTCCGGTGGAGTCTCAGATCATATTCCGCTTTTGCTCACCCTCAACTTCCCCCTAAGGGGCAGAAGAGGGGGTTGGAAACTGTCACCGAGCTAATTGCTAGAGGACCAGGTAATTACCCATATTCACAGATCCATTGACACATACTGGGAGGTAAATGAAGGTTCATCTGACCCCCTATTGGAGTAGGATGCCTTTAAGGCAGTGATGAGAGGTGAGTGCATCTCTGCTATTAAATCAGCAAAAAAGAATAGGTGTCAGGAGGGCGAGATGCTTTTAGCCAAAGAGAGAGAAGCAAAAACTCATGCAGACTCTCCCACAGAAGTAAACTATACGTCCCTACTGGAAACTAGACGCCTGGTTGCTTTACATTTCTCTAACCTAGCTCACACCGAGATCAGACAAAGGACTGAAACCATGTTTGCAGAGGGGGATAAGAATGGGAAGCTGTTGGCCAACCTAGCTGCTGATCAGAGGACACTTGCTAGTATCCCTGTAGTGAGGGATGGGGGTGGGTCTTAGCTCACTAGCCCGGGAGAAATCTTGCAGGAATTTGTTAGATTTTATTCATTAATATACTCCCCCATACCTACATATGACCCTCTGTAATTAGAGGATTTACTGAGCAACCTATCTATGCCAAAATTGTCGGGCAGATGCCACACTCTTAGATGACCCTATTTCTATATTGGAAATAGAGGAAGCTATGCTTGCTTTCCCTCCACAGAAGGCGCCGGGCCCAGACGGGTTTCCCGCGGATTTCTATAGGGCTTTTAGGTCCCAATTAGCCCCTAGACTAAACAATCTTTACACACATTGTTGGGAACAGGGAGTTTTGCCAGCGTCAATGATGGAGGCCTACATGGTGCGCCTCCTGAAGCCGGGCAAAGATCCTGTAGAGTGTTCCTCGTATCGCCCTATAGCATTACTTAATATGGATCTGAAGATCCTTACTAAGATTTTGGCATCAACAGTGGCTAAGGTTCTTCCAACGGTGGTAGACATTGACCAGATGGGTTTCATGCCTGCAATGTCAACAGACACGAATCTAAGAAGATTGTTCACACATCTCCAACTAGACGTCTCTGAATCACCAGCTAAGGTCATTGTGTCCATCGACATTGAAAAAGCATTGGACCCCGTAGATTGGTAGTACATGCCCAAAGTCCTGGAGGTGATGGGTTTAGGTCCTGGGTTCCGTCGTTGGATTGCGATGCTGTACAGTGTCCCACAAACGGCAATCCGACTGGGCTTAGTGGTCTCAGAATTTTTTACAATTGGGAGGGGCACCCGGCAGGGATGTCCACTGTCCCCTTTTATCTTCGCCCTGATGATGGAACCCACGGCTAGGGCATTAAGGTCTGCGGAGGTAGAAGGGATCCAAGTGAGGACGATTATGGATTGTGTAGCACTTTATGCAGACGACTTGCTGCTGTTCCTTAGAGATCCAGGGCCCTCTCTTAGGGCTGCCCTAGTAATTCTGGATAAGTTTGCCTCCTTTTCGGGCCTTCGTGTGAACTGGAGCAAGTTGTCTATTTTACCATTGGTTCCCAGGGCGCTAGCACAGAAAGATGATGCTTCACAACTTCAATGGGTCTCCTCCTTCACTTATCTTGGTGTGAAAATAACAGCCAATATTCATGACTATATGACACTAAACCTTCTCCCACTGGTCACTAGACTGAAACAAAAAA
Organism: Aquarana catesbeiana; assembly: GCF_042186555.1. Taxonomy (NCBI): domain Eukaryota; kingdom Metazoa; phylum Chordata; class Amphibia; order Anura; family Ranidae; genus Aquarana; species Aquarana catesbeiana. The sequence continues at coordinate 382,694,602 of NC_133327.1, forward strand.
CTCAGGTCTGGAAGAAGCTGCCTCTTTTACTGTTGGGTAAGGTTAGCCTGATAAAAATGGAATTTCTATCTGTAATATTATATTTTTTGCGCCATTTTCCTATATGGATCCCCAAAAACATTTTATTACATGCGTAATGGAATAATAGGATCATTTATATGGTCTCCACAATCACCTCGTATAAGTATTACAACCTTGCAGGAGCCATGGGGACAGGGGGGTTTGGCGCTTCCAGACTGGAAAAAGTATTATCTAGCTGGATAGATGGTGTTTGCTAGGAGATGGCTGACGGAGGATAATGGGGATTCAGTCACAGTTTTGGAGGCAGCTCTCTTGGGATCATATGAGAGCCTAAGATTGGCCCTTTACAGGGGCCCGAAATCAAGTCTACCCTTAACTATTACGATGAAAGACACTATTAGGACCTGGGAGGTTTCTACTACCCTAGTTTCACCCAATTATTTGGGTGTCACGATTTCAGCCCCACTCTGGATGAACCCGAACTTGTCGCATTTTTTCTCCCTCTCGGATCCAGCGTTGTGGGCCGGTTGGGGGGTGCAGGTGTTGGAGGATATCTCCAGGGAAGGGGATCTTATCATGTTCGACCAGCTGAAGGCGAGACATAACTTGCAAAACTCCACTTTTTTCGATACCTGCAGCTGCGACACGCCTTTGGGGCACAGTTCGGTGACCAAAAAGTGGAATATCTTCCCTCAACACTTGAAACGCTACTGAAAGAAGAAAATCTAGCAAAACCATTATCTACAGTATACAAGTCTTTATTTAATAAAACTCCGCAGGGAATAATCAGATGTAAAGAACGGTGGGTGCAGGAAATTCCAGACATTCAGGGGGAGGATTGGGAGGACATGTGGGACCACCCATTTAAACATTTAGTCTCTGCTAGGGACCGTTTAATTCAGTTCAAATTTTTACAACGCATCTATCTCACCCCAGCTAGGCTGGCGCCCATATACCCATCCACCAGCAATCAGTGCTGGAGGTGCACTCACTCCCCAGCAGATTCGGAACACATTTTCTGGAACTGCTCGCAAATACAAAGATTCTGGATAGAAATCACAGTGTATTATGTATATATATGCATCCCAGGTGTTGTGTGTGTGTGTATATATATATATATATATATATATATATATATATATATATATATATATATATATATATACACTGTATTCAGTTTATCTAGATCCATTCCTGTTATTATCTTCCTACTGACAGGCAGGCTTGTGGTGTTACAGTATTTACAGCTACCTGAAGAAAATTGCTGGTGTTCTTCTGATCCTATTAGTACCACAGTCAGGCAGCTAGACTATTTACAGTTAGTGTAGTGCGTCCTCCTCACAGCGTTCAGCTAAAGCTACAAGTTAGTTTAGTGTGACCTCTGCACAGTGTTCAGATAAAGCTACAAGTTAGTGTAGTGCGACCTCTGCACAGTGTTCAGCTAAAGCTACAAGTTAGTGTAGTGCACAGTGTTCAGCTAAAGCTACAAGTTAGTGTAGTGCGTCCTCCTCACAGTGTTCAGCTAAAGCTACAAGTTAGTGTAGTGTGTCCTCCTCACAGTGTTCAGCTAAAGCTACAAGTTATTGTAGTGCGACCTCTGCACAGTGTTCAGCTAAAGCTACAAGTTAGTGTAGTGCGTCCTCTGAACAGTGTTTAGCTAAAGCTACAAGTTAGTGTAGTGCACAGTGTTCAGCTAAAGCTACAAGTTAGTGTAGTGCGTCCTCCTCACAGTGTTCAGCTAAAGCTACAAGTTAGTGTAGTGCGACCTCTGCACAGTGTTCAGCTAAAGCTACAAGTTAGTGTAGTGCGTCCTATGAACAGTGTTCAGCTAAAGCTACAAGTTAGTGTAGTGCACAGTGTTCAGCTAAAGCTACAAGTTAATGTACTGCGTCCTCTGAACAGTGTTCAGCTAAAGCTACAAGTTAGTGTAATGCGACCTCTGCACAGTGTTCAGCTAAAGCTACAAGTTAGTGTAGTGCGTCCTCTGAACAGTGTTCAGCTAAAGCTACAAGTTAGTGTAGTGCGTCCTCTGAACAGTGTTCAGCTAAAGCTACAAGTTAGTGTAGTGCGTCCTCTGAACAGTGTTCAGCTAAAGCTACAAGTTAGTGTAGTGTGACCTCTGCACAGGGTTCAGCTAAAGCTACAAGTTAGTGTAGTGCATCCTCTGAACAGTGTTCAGCTAAAGCTACAAGTTAGTGTAGTGCGACCTCTGCACAGTGTTCAGCTAAAGCTACCTGTAGAAGGTTGGTGGTGTTTTCCTGATCCTATCACTACCACAGGCAGCTACATTATTTTAACTTTAGTGTAGTGCGTCCTCTTCACGGTGTTCAGCTAAAGCTACCTGTAGAAGGTTGATGGTGTTTTCCTGATCCTATCACTACCGCAGGCAGCTACATTATTTTAACGTTAGTGTAGTGCGTCCTCTGCACAGTGTTCAGCTAAAGCTATCTGTAGAAGGTTGGTGGTGTTTTCCTGATCCTATCACTACCGCAGGCAGCTACATTATTTACACGTTAGTGTAGTGCGACCTCTGCACAGTGTTCAGCTAAAGCTACCTGTAGAAGGTCGGTGGTGTTTTCCTGATCCTATCACTACCGCAGGCAGCTACATTATTTTAACGTTAGTGTAGTGCGTCCTCTGCACAGTGTTCAGCTAAAGCTATCTGTAGAATGTTGGTGGTGTTTTCCTGATCCTTTCACTACCGCAGGCAGTTACATTATTTACACGTTAGTGTAGTGCGACCTCTGCACAGTGTTCAGCTAAAGCTACCTGTAGAAGGTTGGTGGTGTTTTCCTGATCCTATCACTACCGCAGGCAGCTACATTATTTACACATTAGTGTAGTGCGACCTCTGCACAGTGTGCAGCTAAAGCTACCTGTAGAAGGTTGGTGGTGTTTTCCTGATCCTATCACTACCGCAGGCAGCTACATTATTTACACGTTAGTCTAGTGCGACCTCTGCACAGTGTTCAGCTAAAGCTATCTGTAGAAGGTTGGTGGTGTTTTCCTGATCCTATCACTACCGCAGGCAGCTACATTATTTACACGTTAGTCTAGTGCGACCTCTGCACAGTGTTCAGCTAAAGCTATCTGTAGAAGGTTGGTGGTGTTTTCCTGATCCTATCACTACCGCAGGCAGCTACATTATTTACACGTTAGTCTAGTGCGACCTCTGCACAGTGTTCAGCTAAAGATACCTGTAGAAGGTTGCTGGTGTTTTCTTGATCCTATCACTACAGCAGGCAACTACATTATTTTAACGTTAGTGTAGTGCGTCCTCTGCACAGTGTTCAGCTAAAGCTACAAGTTAGTGTAGTGCGACCTCTGCACAGTGTTCATCTAAAGCTACCTGTAGAAGATTGGTGGTGTTCTCATACTACAGGCAGGCAGTTGATTTTGCTAGCTTAGTGCAGCTACATCTCACTGCAGGCCATTAGTATGTCTGGAAGGCCAACAAGGAGAGGCAGACAGTCACAAGCCAATAAAAGAGGGCAAGCAGGCTCTGTGTCTAGAGGCAACAGTGCTGGTCGTGGAGACGGTGCATCCTCATCAGCACATGGCTGTGGGACACGCTTGGCCTTTTTTTTGGCAGCTGGCCATGTTGAGCCGCAACATGCGGAAAACTTGGTCGAGTGGATGACCAAGCCGTCCTCATCCTCCTTATCCTCTCTCACCCATGCTCAGGGTACTTTGTCTGGCAAAGCAGCTGCCAACGCGGCCTCTTCCCTTGGCTCAATGGCATCAGTGACTCCTTCCCTAGCCCCACCATGTCCTCCTGAGGAGTCCCTCGAACTGTTTGACCACAGTGTTGGGTACATGCTCCAGGAGGATGCCCAGTGTTTAGAAGGCTCTGATGTTGATACTGAGCTAGATGAAGGCAGTAACATGAGCACGGACAGAGGGGGTGCCCAAGAAGGACAGCAATCTGGCAGTCATGCTCCCCCTGCTGCAGCATACTGCCATTTTTGCTCCAGTGATGAGGAGGGAGGGGATGATGAGGTCACTGACTCAAAGTGGGTGCCTGATAGGAGAGAGGAGGAGGAGGAGGCACATCACCAACGAGGATGCCCTCCAGGGGCCAGCCTAAGGGCAGCACACTGACTGCATCACACCGCAAAGCTCTGCTTGTGCAGAGCGCTGCTGTCTCTGCACGTTATTCCAAAAGTTCTTTGGTGTGGGCCTTTTTTGAGACGAGTGCATCAGATCGCACCGCTGCTATTTGCAACATATGTCTCAAGCGTATCTCGCGTGGCCAAAACATCTCCCGCTTGGGCACCACATGCTTGACCAGACATATGTTGACCTGCCATGCAGTTCGTTGGCAAGCGTATCTAAAAGACCCACACCAAAGAACAAAGAGGACCTCTCCTTGCTCCTCATGAGCTGAGATCTCCATTCCCACTATACCTTCAGTCCTCTCTGAGACCTGCACTGAGAGGAATGAAGGTATAGAATTAGGTGTGCCATAGCCAAGTACTTGTGGGCAATCTGCTTTCGGTACACCGACGTCAGATTGTACCAGGCAAATTTCCCTGCCCCAGCTGCTGCACCGCCGAAAGAGGTTCGATCCCAGCCATCCACATGCCCAGCAGTTGAATGCTAGCTTGGCAAAATTGCTAGCACTTCAACTGCTACCTTTTCAGTTGGTAGACTCTGCCCCCTTCCGTGAGTTTGTGGAATGTGTGGTTCCTCAGTGGCAGGTACCCAAACTCCACTTTTTCTCATGGAAGGTGATTCCGGCTCTCTACCGGCATGTGGAAGGCAATGTCCATGCCTCGCTGGACAGGGTGGTCAGCGGTAAGGTGCATATTACCGCTGACTCATGGTCCAGCAGGCATGGACAGGGACGTTACCTAAGTTTCACGGCGCATTGGGTGACTCTGCTGGCAGCTGGGAAGGATGCAGGACTAGGTGCAGTAGTGTTGGAGGTTGTTCCACCACCACGCCTTAAAAATGCCACTACTAATGATTCTGACACACCTCTCTCCTCTCATCGCCAGAGTCTGTTTTACATGGTGCAGGCATACCTAGGGGCAAGATCTGACTTGGATACCTTTCCCACCGAAAATCCTCTGGGTTACTGGGTCTTAAGGATGGATCACTGGCCAGAGCTTGCACAGTATGCAATTGAGCTACTGGCCTGTCCTGCATCCAGCGTTCTTTCGGAACGCACATTCAGTGCTGCTGGAGGCTTTGTAACCGATCACAGGGTGCGTCTGTCCACCGACTCGGTCGATCGACTGACCTTCATAAAAATGAATCAGTCTTGGATCACCACCAGCTACCAAGCACCTGATGCTGATGTAACCGAATAAATTTTTTTGAAATGTCAGATCCCTTCTAAGACTGCCTATGCTGATGCTGAGTGACTATCCTGTTATACTGAGTAATTATCCTCTTCCTCCTCAATGATCATGATGATAGCTTGTAAGAACATTTTTGGTTCTGGGCGCCGCCAGTCCTGCCACCAGTGCCTAAGGCCCAATTTTTCGCGATGCAGCGTTGTGGCAACAGCACCAGTGCCTAAGGCCCAATTTTTCAGCCCCTGTCTAACAGGGGCATGTAATTACAATTTTTGATGCAATTCTTTGCAGCAGGGCTAGTTCCTGTGCTCTAACTAGAGTATCTGTGAGGGGTTGCAGTGTTGTGGCACCAGCACTAGTGCCTAAGGCATAATTTTTCAGCCCCTGTTTAACAGGGGCGTGGAATTACAATTTTTGATGCAATTCTTTGCAGCAGGGCTAGTTCCTGCGCTCCAACTAGAGTATCTGTGAGGGGTTGCAGTGTTGTGGCACCAGTACCTAAGGCCCAATTTTTCAGCCCCTGTTTAACAGGGGCGTGTAATTACAATTTTTGATGCAATTCTTTGCAGCAGGGCTAGTTCCTGTGCTCTAACTAGAGTATCTGTGAGGGGTTGCAGTGTTGTGGCACCAGCACTAGTGCCTAAGGCATAATTTTTCAGCCCCTGTTTAACAGGGGCGTGGAATTACAATTTTTGATGCAATTCTTTGCAGCAGGGCTAGTTCCTGCGCTCCAACTAGAGTATCTGTGAGGGGTTGCAGTGTTGTGGCACCAGCACCAGTGCCTAAGGCCCAATTTTTCAGCCCCCTGTTCAACAGGGACATGTAAATAGAATTCTTGATCTAATATTTCACAGAAGGGCCTGTTTCTGCACCCACCAAGAGTATCTGTGAGGACTTACAGTGTTGTGGCACCAGCACCACCACCAAAGGCCCAATTTTTCTGCCCCTGTTCAACAGGGGCATGTAATTAAAATTCTTGATCTAATATTTCACAGCAGGGCCCTGTGAGGGCTTACAGTGTTGTGGCTACAACAACACCTAAGGCAGGCCCCTACTTTCAAACATCCAACTTACAAACGACTCCTACTTGCAAACGGAAGGAGACAACAGGAAGTGAGATGAAATCTACCCCTAGGAAGGGAAATTCTCTCCTGTAAGAGTTAATATGGGGAAAACTTTTCTCCTTTCCACTGATGCTTTATCACCAATCCTTGTTTCACAAAAAAAAACCAAATTTTCAAAAAACATTTGTCATTGGGACAAAAAGTGAGGTGAAATCTTCTGAAGAGGAGCACAGACAGCAAAACAAATGTCACAGGGGTGATAACCCTTCCCTAGGTTTTCCAAAAAGCTTAAAATAGATTTTTTGGCTGGAGCTAAACACGTTAAAAATGTACCAGTTCAAAATTACAAACAGATTCTACTTAACAACAAACCTACAGTCCCTGTCTTGTTTGCACCGCCTGTATACTGCTGTTCAGAGTATATAGGGCCTGGGGGCCCCACACCTTTCCTTTTTTAATTTGGGTGCGGGGTTCCCCTTAATATCCATACAAGACCCAAAGGGCCTGGTAATGGACTGGGGGGTACCCATGCCGTTTGTCTCACTGATTTTCATCCATATTGCCAGGACCCGACATTACATTAAAGCCGCAAGCAGTTTTAATTTACTTTTTTCCTTTAAAAATTACATTTTGTGCAGGGACTGTTCTAAGCACGGGAAACACGCGCCACTTTACAGGCATACTATAGACACCCCCCCAGGTACGATATTTAAAAGAATATTTCACTTTTTTTTTTTTTACTTTAACCACTTCAGCCCCAGAAGGATTTACCCCCTTTCTGACCAGAGCACTTTTTACAATTTGGCACTGCGTCGCTTTAACTGCTAATTGCGCGGTCATGCAATGCTGTACCCAAACGAAATTTGTGTCCTTTTCTTCCCACAAATAGAGCTTTCCTTTGATGGTATTTGATCACCTCTGCGGTTTTTATTTTTTGCGCTATAAACAGAAAAAGACCGAAAATTTTGAAAAAAAATTATATTTTCTACTTTTTGTTAAAAAAAAAATCCAATAAACTCAATTTTAGTCATACATTTAGGCCAAACAGTATTCGGCCACATGTCTTTGGTAAAAGAAAAGGTCAATAAGCGTATATTTATTGGTTTGCGCAAAAGTTATAGTGTCTACAAACTAGGGTACATTTTCTGGAATTTATACAGCTTTTAGTTTATGACTGCCTATGTCATTTCTTGAGGTGCTAAAATGGCAGGGCAGTACAAAACCCCCCCAAATGACCCCATTTTGGAAAGTAGACACCCCAAGGAAATTGCTGAGAGGCATGTTGAGCCCATTGAATATTAATTGTTTTTGTCCCAAGTGATTGAATAATGACAAAAAAAAAAAAATTTACAAAAAGTTGTCACTAAATGATATATTGCTCACACAGGCCATGGGCATATGTGGAATTGCACCCCAAAATACATTTAGCTGCTTCTCCTGAGTACGGGGATACCACATGTGTGGGACTTTTTGGGAGCCTAGCCGCGTACGGGGCCCCGAAAACCAATCACTGCCTTTAGGATCTCTGAGGGCGTAAATTTTTGATTTCACTCCTCACTACCTATCACAGTTTTGAAGGCCATAAAATGCCCAGATGGCACAAACGCCCCCCAAATTACCCCATTTTGGAAAGTAGACACCCCAAGCTATTTGCTGAGAGGCATGTTGAGTCCATGGAATATTTTATATTTTGACACAAGTTGTGAGAAAGTGACACATTTTTTTTTTTTTTTTTGCACAAAGTTGTCACTAAATGATATATTGCTCACACAGGCCATGGGCATATGTGGAATTGCACCCCAAAATACATTTAGCTGCTTCTCTTGAGTATGGGGATACCACATGTGTGGGACTTTTTGGGAGCCTAGCCTCGTATGGGGCCCCGAAAACCAATCACCACCTTCAGGATTTCTAAGGGCGTAAATGTTTGATTTCACTCTTCACTGCCTATCACAATTTTGGAGGCCATGGAATACCCAGGTGGCACAACCCCCCCCAAATGACCCCATTTTGGAAAGTAGACACCCCAAGCTATTTGCTGAGAGGCATGGTGAGTATTTTGCAGCTCTCATTTGTTTTTGAAAATGAAGAAAGACAAGAAAAAAAAATTTTTTTCTTTTTTCAATTTTCAAAACTTTGTGACAAAAAGTTAGGTCTGCAAAATACTCACTATTCCTCTCAACAAATAGCTTGGGGTGTCTACTTTCCAAAATAGGGTCATTTGGGGGGGTTCGTGCCACCTGGGCATTCCATGGCCTCCGAAACTGTGATAGGCAGTGAAGAGTGAAATCAAAAATCTATGCCCTTAGAAAGCCTGAAGGTGGTGCTTGGTTTTCGGGGTCCCGTACGCGGCTAGGCTCCCAAAAAGTCTCACACATGTGGTATCCCCGTACTCAGGAGAAGCAACAGAATGTATTTTGGGGTGTAATTTCACATATTTCCATGGCATGTTTGAGCAATATATCATTTAGTGACAACTTTGTGCAAAAAAAAAAATTCGTCTTTTTCCCGCAACTTGTGTCACAATATAAAATATTCCATGGACTCGACATGCCTCTCAGCAAATAGCTTGGGGTGTCTACTTTCCAAAATGGGGTCATTTTGGGGGGTTTTGAACTGTCCTGGCATTTTATGCACAACATTTAGAAGCTTATGTCACACATCACCCACTCATCTAACCACCTGAAAACAAAGCCCTTTCTGACACTTTTTGTTTACATGAAAATTTTTTTTTTTTTTGCAAGAAAATTACTTTGAACCCCCAAACATTATATATTTTTTTAAAGCAAATGCCCTACAGATTAAAATGGTGGGTGTTGCATTTTTTTTTTTCACACAATATTTGCGCAGCGATTTTTCAAACAAATTTTTTTGGGAAAAAAAAATTTTAATGCACTAAAACACACTATATTGCCCAAATGTTTGATGAAATAAAAACATGATCTTAGGCCGAGTACATGGATACCAAACATGACATGCTTTAAAATTGCGCACAAACGTGCAGTGGCGACAAACTAAATACATTTTTAAAAGCCTTTAAAAGCCTTTACAGGTTACCACTTTAGATTTACAGAGGTCTACTGCTAAAATTACTGCCCTCGATCTGACCTTCGCGGTGATACTTCACATGCATGGTGCAATTGCTGTTTACATTTGACGCCAGACCGACGCTTGCGTTCACCTTAGCGCGAGAGCATGGGGGGGGGGGACAGGGGTGCTTTTTTTTTTCTTTATTTTTTTTTGCTTTTTTATCTTATTTTTAAACTGTTCCTTTCATTTTTTTTAATCATTTTTTTATTGTTATCTCAGGGAATGTAAATATCCCCTATGATAGCAATAGGTAGTGACAGGTACTCTTTTTTGAAAAAATTGGGGTCTATTAGACTCTAGATCTCTCCTCTGCCCTCAAAGCATCTGACCACACCAAGATCGGTGTGATAAAATGCTTTCCCAATTTCCCAATGGCGCTGTTTACATCCGGCGAAATCTAAGTCATGAAATGCTCGTAGCTTCTGGTTTCTTAGGCCATAGAGATGTTTGGAGCCACTCTGGTCTCTGATCAGCTCTATGGTCAGCTGGCTGAATCACCGGCTGCATTCTCAGGTTCCCTGTTGAGACAGGAGAGCCAGAGAAAAACACGGAAGACGGTGGGGGGGGGCATTCCCTCCCACTGCTTGTAAGAGCAGTCTAGAGGCTAATTAGCCACTAGGATTGCTTTTACATGAAAGCCGACCGCTGGCTGAAAAGAATGATACCAAGATGATACTTAAACCAGCAGGCATCATTCTGGTATAACCACTCAAATTAGTGAATGGCGTACCTGAAGACAAAAAAATGGTTAACAATAAAACACAGTAAACGGTAAAGTATAAAAAATTGCATACCTGAAGAGTAAACATGATAAAACATAACAACAATAAAACATTGCAGAATAGCATAGTTGCCAACTGTCCCGGATTTCCCGGGACATTCCCGGGACTTACACTACATTCCCGAATTTTTGTTGTCCCGGGAAATGTCCCGAAAAATCCGGTTTTTGATTTTCGCCGCCGCCCGCCGCCTCCCGCCGCCACTAGAGGTCTGCGGCCGGCGAAGACATTGTCTCCGCCGGCCGCCATCTTGAAGAAGCTCAGGAAGATGGCTGGGGGGCTAGACGGAGCTCCTCCGTCGCCGCCCACCCTCCGCCCACCCTCCGCCCCGCCTCACCCCGCCTCACCCCGCCCACCCCTGCCCCGCTGCCAGTCTGTTATGGAAAGGGGCGGGGGTTTTGCCATGCGGGATAAGAGTGACACCGGTGGACACCTCTGAGGTAGGGGAGGGGGGGCGCACCGCTGTGGGATTTTGTAAGGGGGCTCCACTGGGGACACACCTGATGTAAGGGGGAGCTCCACTGGGGACACACCTGATGTAAGGGGGAGCTCCACTGGGGACACCTGATGTGAGGGGGGGCTCTGCCAGGGACACCTGATGTGAGAGGGGGCTCTGCCGGGGACACCTGATGTGAGGGGGGCTCTGCCGGGACACCTGATGTGAGGGGGGGCTCCGACAGGGACACCTGATGTGAGGGGGGGCTCCGCCAGTGACACCTAATGTGAGGGGGGGCTCTGTCAGGGACACTGATGTGAGGAGGGCTCTCCCAGGGACACCTGATGTGAGGGGGGCTCTCCCAGGGACACCTGATGTGAGGGGGGCTCTCCCAGGGACACCCGATGTGAGGGGGGGCTCTGCCGGGGACACCCGATGTGAGGGGGGCTCTGCCGGGGACACCCGATGTGAGGGGGGGCTCTGCCGGGGACACCTGATGTGAGGGGGGACTCTGCTGGGGGCACCTGATGCAAGGACGGATGGCTGGTGGCAGGCGACGTGGCAGGTGACACACTCGGGGCTCCCACCAATTTTGCATTATGGTGAGTTGAATGATTTCATTTTATATTACAATGTAATAATAGAAATAATGCACTTCAATCATCCTGACACCGTAACAACCATGGTGCCGGGATGATTGAAGTGCTAACACCAGGTGTTTAGAGTATCTTTATCTGCTGATTGTTAAACTTTCTATAATACACATATTTCTATTGTGTAGGATCTGGGGCTGCTGTCCCGTCATTTCCCTCTCCCCCTTTCCCTCTCCCCCTCTCCATCCCTCATTCATCTCAGACTCTAACCACACCCTCTTGAGCCACGCCCATTTAAGCCACGCCCACTATGACACGTAAACTACGCCCATTTTTCGGCGCAATGCGCTTCGCGCGCCGCACTTGTGTATTTTCCCTAAGACACGCCTACAAACAAATGCCCCGCCCCCTAATTATTGTACGGCTCCGCCTACAGCCACAAAAGTGTCCCACTTTTTTTTTTTACAATGTTGGCAACTATGGAATAGAATACAGTAAAAAAGAGCAGAAAAATAGAGAGAGAATAGAGAGAGAGAGAACAATAAAACGACAACTATTTTTTTTTTATTTTATATATTTTTTTGTGTTTTTTTTTTTTTTTTACACTTTTTTTGTAATTAACTTTTATAACTGTAACTGGTTCCAGGTTCGGGTCTCTCAAAATGCGATGGCATCTTGGGAGACCCTGTGAAAGTGTGCCTAGTCTGTGCAATGCTGTACGCTACGCTAATACTCAACTAGTGAATGGTAGCGTTCAAAACATTCACTAATGTAAAGACCAGGATTGTCAGGACAGGAGGGAAAATAATAACGGGTGTCACGCCTATATCCGTGCTTGCTGCAGACACGACATCTTTTTTGGGGGGGTTCGTTGGGTAGGGGTACTCGGGAGGACATAAAGAAAATGCCTCTCATGCAGCCGACTGCATTTGGTTGGGGATGTGAATGGGGGAAGTACGGGCGCTGCAGAAGTGGTGGGTTCCCAATTATTAGGATTGGTGAATGCAGCAGGAAGGGCATTATGGGCATGACGGGCCTGTGTTTGTCTTCTTCTTGGTGGCAACGAGACACTACTTGTGCTTGCCACCTCACCAGCTCGAACTGCACTTATGGGACTCGCCACGTCACCAAGTGTTACTGCAGCGCTGGTTTGACTACGGCTGGGGTGTACTAGGCCGCTGGTGCTTGCCAGTTAGCTAAAACGCTACCAAAAAACTGTTAGCGATCGCAGGGATCAGGACTGACTCTGCGAACGCTGCAGTTATGTGTTTAGTGTTTTGTAAGTGACAGTGATCGATCGATACTGCACTTGGGTGGGCTGAGCTGGGCTGGGCTTGGTGGAGGGGCAAAACGCTGGTGCTAGCAGGTATCTGGGCTGATCCCGCTAACACTGCGTTTTTGGGAACCCTAAACTGCTGGGGGCGCTAGAATAGATCTGATCGGATCAGATATTGATCCGTTCAGATACTATACCACTAAGGGAGGCGTATGCTGCGTGCGTGGGTGTTAGCGGTACTGGCGCTAACCTGACGCTGCCTGGGGTGACGCATATCACCGCCAGGCGATCAGGGGGCTAAACCTTTATTCGGTAATAAACGGCGGGTGCCCTGACACTATAAAAAATAAACTAACTAACCAGCTTCACCCGTAACACTTATACGGTGATCACTGGTGAAAGGGTTAACTAGGGGGCAATCAAGGGGTTAAAAACTTTATTAGGTAGTATATGGGGGTCCCTGACGCTATAAAACGCTGACGGCGAACCTAAATATTTACCTCCCTAACTAGCGTCACCAGTGACACTAATACAGCGATTAGAAAAATTATCGCTTAGTGACACTGGCGACAGGGGGGGGGGGGTGATCAAGCGGTTAAAACTTTATTAGGGGGGTTAGAGGGGTACCCTAGACCTAAAGGGGGCTAACACTAACTGCCCTACCACACTAACTGTCACAAACTGACACCAATGCAGTAATCAGAAAAAAAAACTGCTTGGTGTCAGTGTGACGGGGGGGAGGGGTGATTAGGGGGTGATCGGGGGGTAATGGGGGGTGTAATGTGTGCCTGGCATGTTCTACTGTGTGTGTGTGTGTTGTGCAGTCATTCGGATGTCGTCGCGCCGGAACGGAAAATACAGAGCTGAGGAGAGATGACATCACTTCTTACGATACAGCAGCAGAGGAATGATTCCATTGGCCGGGAGCAATCGGGAGGGGGGGCACGAATGGATGGCCTCCCCCTCACCTCCTATCGCCAGGTGACAAATGCCGACCGCCTCGGGCACCAGGGGGGGTCCGATCGGACCCCCCGCCCACGGGAGGCAGATCACGTACAGGTACGTGATTCTGCCTGCCCGTGCCATTCTGCCGACGTATATCGTCGTGAGGCAGTCGGCAACTGGTTAAGCATCATTAAAATCACTGCTCCCGAAAAAAATGGCCGTTTGATTTAGAACGTTCGAGTCCCATAGACGACAATGGGGTGCGAACCGAATCGGGGCTCATCCCTACTTATAGGATTAATGGAAGAGGTGATACCTTTGCTGGCACACTGCACTTTGCTCAATATAGGTTTGTTTTACGGTAGAAAAGCTATTCTGCTGAAGTGGAAAAAGTCCGAAGCACCCACTTTGTCATTCTGGAAGGGTTTGATAAATTCAGTGATACCCCTCTACAACGCCACTTATAGGGTTAGAGGATGTCCAAAAAAGTTTCATAAAGTATGGCAGGCATGGCTTGACTCATCAACAACAGTAGGTTAATTAACTAACTAAAGAGAAGGTTTAGAAATGAAGGTTGATTTGGTCTTAAGGGAATAAGCATCAAGAGATTTTGTGATTAATTAAATCTCCTCTTACCGTATTTATTGGCATATAACACGCACAGGCGTATAACACGCAGTTTCATTTTAGGAGGGAAGTTTCTGGAAAAAAAACTAAAATTTTAAATAAAGAACTTTGAAGCAAAATAAGAGTCAGTGCCCATCGATGCAGCCTCACCATTGCCCATCTGCAGCCTAATCAATGCCACATGCAGCCCGATCAATGTCATCTGCAGCCTCCCAATTGCCCATCAATGCAGCCTGATCAGTGCCCATCTGCAGCTTGCTCAATGCCCATCTGCAGCTTGATCAATGCCCATCTGCAGCCTGATCAATGCCCATATGCAGCCTCACCATGGCCATGAATGCAGCCTGATCAATGCCCATCTGCAGCCTCACATCAGATTACTGTTGCCTCGGAGGGGACAGGGAGGGGGGCGGGATTACATTTTAGATTCAGATTACATACAGCGAGAATCTCCTGTTTACTCGTCGGCCTCTTTAATACAAAGTCCCGCCTCCTGGACCGGCTTCTATGATAGACAGAACACTGGTCCAATGCCGGCCCAGGAGACGGGACTTCCTATTACAGAGGCCGCTGAGTAAACAGGAGATTCTCGTTGTATGTAATATGATGTTGCTCGTCCCGTCCCTCTCCCCGTTCCCTCCGAGGCAGCCTACATTGCAATATCAGCGTATAACACGCACACACTATTTGCACCCAATTTTCAGGGTGAAAAAGTGAGTGTTATACGCCAATAAATACAGTATATTGTTTAAACTGTTTAAATTATGTATTGAGGATAACGGCCTACAGGGGAAGTATGTATATTACACAGGGTCTGATGTTGCACACTGATGAGAATCTGACTTGTGGTTATTGGTCGGGGTAAGGGGAGAGGGGAGAGGGGAGGGGGGTAAGGGAGGGTTTAATTGGAGCGGTACGCGGTCACATGTCCAGATTCATCCTACCAACTTCCGGATTATCTGGTTAGCTAGACGTACGGGGTGGAACGCACGGCGCATGTACGATGTGATGCGAAGGGTTTGGACACCATTCACCCTGACATGCAAGCAGTCCCAGTGCCGGGTAGGCACCGATTAATGTAAGAGGCCATTTGGCTATTTTATTGTTCTTCTTTTTTACTTATTAAACGATTTTACACTATGGAGATTCCCTTTTGTTTCTCATATTTCCTATCCTGAATGAATGGGACGGGAGGGATCTATGCCTAAAGTACCACCCAGCCTTCCAGCCTTCATGTGAACAGGCACAATCCTGTACAAGCGCTAATGACTCTCTTTTTAGTTAAAGGAGTCATTGGTATCTGGTAAGCAGATATCTATTATCCTCAGGTGATTTTTCCTCTTTGGTGACGGAACCTTTATATCATCGCAAGATTTGTTGCATCTTTGAAGATTTATGTGTCTGCTGTGATGTTGTTTTTCAACTAACTGTTTGCTCTGATCTCTTCAATGGATTGGGACAATCAACCATTACGAATATATCTATCTCACTTGCACTAAGAACTTTTTTGATCTTAATATCACTTTTCACTTTTATTTTTATTTGTATGTTTATTTTTACCATATATTATGTATTTGGTATATTTTCACTTTAGCACAAGCAGTACTTTATAACTCACTGCGGTTGATGTGGATTGTGTGTGTATCTAGCGACAGACACATATGGTTTCAGGTCTCTAGCGCCCCCTATTGTATACCATTTAATTGGATTATGTTTAATCCACAGTTTTTTTAGGCCCTGCGTAGCCCGTCTCCGGATGGGTATGTTGCCCTTTCGGAGTAATGTTGTATGTCGTATATGTTATATGAAAAAACTCAATAAAAAGATTGTTTAAAAAAAAAAACTATCTCTACCTCTGGAATCTCCCCCCGTTGCCTAGTTAAAAAGCCCCTCTATCTATTTGGCCATCTTCACTCCCAGTCGATCTGCACCCTCCTCATTTAGGTGCGGTCCGTCCCTTCTATAGTACTGGTGATCGACTGAGAAGTCGGCCCAGTTCTCCAGGAACCCAAACCCAAATGTTGACGTGGAGTTCCCCTAAAAATCGATACCAGACCCGCAGGGCCTGGTATCGATCTTGGGGGGGGGCATGCTGTTTTTTTTTTTTTTCATTTTGGCGTGGAGTTCCCCTTAATATCCATACCAGACCCGAAGGGTCTGGTATGGACGGGGGGGGGGGACCCATGCCAATTTTCTCCTTGATTTTTATCTATATTGCCGGAAGCCAGCAATACATTACAGCCTCGAGCAATTTTAAATGACATTTTTTCCTTTAGAAATGTAATTTTGCTGCTGCACTGTAAAACACATCAGACAGATGCGCCACTTTACAGGCAGACTAAGGGGACCCCCAGGTACGATATTAAAAGGAATATTTCATTTTTATTGTTTCACTTTCAGTATTATTAAAATCACTGCTCCTGAAAAAATGGTTGTTTTAAAAACTTTCTTTTGCATTAATATATGTCCCCTAGGGCAATACCCGGGTCCCCATATACTTTTTTTGGCAATAACTTGCATATAAGCCTTTAAAATGAGCACTTTTGATTTTTCATTTTCATGTCCCATAGACTTATAGGGTTTGCTTGTTCGCACAGATTTTTTGCCTGTTCGTATGTTCTGGTGCGAACCACCTGGGGGGGTGTTCGGCCCATCCCTAGTTTACAATCAGAACAAGAGTGAGAGCAAGAGTTAGATAGTTTTCCCAAGGATAGGCTCAGAATAACCTCAGAAGAGCAAGAAAAGGCAACTAAACAAGATGCCTGATTACAGGGTATAGAGTAGAAGCTAGAACAGACTGTCTGAACATCCAAACTAAGAGAAAGTAGTTTGCAGAGGAAATAATAGAAGGAACAAATAAGAACTCTCTGGGACACATAGGGATATACCTTCAAGAGGCCTCTAGCTTTGGGATTTGTGGTGTCATTGGGAGGTAGACTCTGATCCTCTACAACAAACTACTGCTGTGAAGATGAAGATTGGGAGACTTCTGCCCCAAATACAGATTCTCAGCTTTAAAATAGGCATGGAGTACAGGCACTAGCAGGACTGGAAATGCCATGACTGAAGATATATCTTCCCTCAAATGGTAAGTGAATAAAGAGTTATTTAAATGTATCCACTATAACCTATGAACACAGTCAAAGCACTCTACACATTAGATCAGACATCATCCCCATGCAAGAGACAAACCCGAGTTATGAACAGGTTAGGGACTGCCTGTTTGTTCTTAAGTCGGATTTGTTCGTAAGTTGGAAGCGCATGCGCAGAACGGCAGAGACGTCGTTTGCCGTTGTTTTCCATGTTTTCCATGTTTTCTGCTGTTTTCCACTGTTTTCCGACATTGTTTTCTGATGTTCTCCACGGTTTTCCGCTGTTTCCGATGTTGTTTTCTGATGTTTTACAATGTTTTCCGCTGTTTTCTGATGTGCCCACCGCCGCCTCCCGTTCGTAAGTAGGAGTCGTTCGCAAGTCGGAGGTTCGTAACTCAGGGACCTCCTGTAAAAGGCCACTGCATTAGGGCTCAAGATATATGCCCAGAAATTTCCAAGACACAAAAGCCTGGCCTAGGGTTGGAAGCATCCCCTTTAGGGGTTTTGATACATTGTGGCATGTTTTACAAATCAAGGTCACCGCCAACAGGGTACAGACAACAATAACAACAATAGAGAGCTATCTGTTTGTGAAATCCATAAAGGTAAGAACATTGGGACCATTTAGCAGTAAATTCCTTAGCGAAGAGAAAAATCTGCATGACATTGTCAGGAGGAAGCCAAAAGAGCATGGACATTTTTAATACTGAGTGTATTGGGAATATCTTTACAGCAGCACAAGCCCTAAAATAACCTATAACTGGTACAGCAGGTTAATTCGTGTAAGGAGAGACCACGTCTCTGCTGCAATAGAGTTCTTAGGCTCACTCGGTATGACTAAAGAAGCTACAAAGGAGGATGAGCCTATAGAAATAGGAGCCCCTAGATTCAGATCACATGTATTGGCTCTTTCTGTGGATACTACTGGTGAATCTTCTCCAGAAACAGTAGAGGGCTATGGGTCAAAGTTACCCATTGCAGGGGGCTTTCCTCTGAGCAACTTTGAAAAGACATGTTACAGGAAAAAACAATTATGCCCAAAGTGAGGCAAGGTCACACATACTTACAAATCCAAGTAATTGGTACTTATGAGGGTAAGCAGTAGTAATAGGTGATCAAGTCACTGTAGACGGACAGTGTAACAAGACCATGGGTTGGATTATCCATGATGTGTAGGGATGAGCCGAACACCCTGTCAGGGCTGGGCTCAGCCCTTCTTTCTCTGAGCTTGCTGCTCAGTTGTCGGCTAATTGCCAGCTCCCATCTCTCTCCACAGTTACTCAGCTGTTGATGATCCTGCTCGTCAGTCCTGCCTATTTAAACCATCCAGTCCAGAGGAGTTCTGCCTTCGCTTTGGTCACATCACAAGAAACTATCTCCTGCGTTCCTGTTTAAAGACTGGCTTTGCTGACATCCCTTCTGGCTCCAGATCCTGCTTGCTGTTCCACTACTTTGATCCCTGACTTCTGGCTTGGCTGACTATCCATTCCGGTTACTGAACTTTGGCTATGTTTTGACTACGTTTGTTCTTTTTACTGTTATTATTAAACAAGTGTGATTTAACTTCTGTCTCGGTCTGATTTCATGGTTTCTGACACACCCCCCGCGAACAGACAAAAAATTTGTGCAAACTTGCAAACACCATTAAAGTCTATGGGACACGAGTGTGAAAAATCAAAAGTGTTAAATTTAAAGGCTTATATGCAATTTATTGCCATAAAAGGTATTTGGGGACCCGGGGACTGCACTAGGAGACATGTATCAATGCAAAAAAAAGTTTTTAAAATGGACGTTTTTTCAGGAGCAGCAATTTTAATAATGCTTAAAGTGAAACAATAAAAATGAAATATTCCTTTAAATATCGTGCCTGGGGGGTCCCCTTAGTCTGCCTGTAAAATGGCGCATCTTTCTCATGTGTTTTACTGTGCCACAGCAAAATTACATTTCCAAAGGGAAAAAATGTAATTTAAAATTGCTTGCAGCTGTAATGTATTTCCGGATCCCGGCAATATAGATAAAAATCTATGAAAAAATTGGCGTGGGTTCCCCCCCGGTCCATACCAGGCCCTTCAGGTCTGTGGGGCATCTTCAAACGGAAGGTGGAGGAACACAAGGTCCCTAACATCCACCAGATCTGTGATGTCATCATGGAGGAGTGGAAGAGGACTCCAGTGGCAACCTGTGAAGCTCTGGTGAACTCCATGACCAAGAGGGTTAAGGCAGTGATGGAAAATAATGGTGGCCACACAAAATATAACACTTTGGGCCCAATTTGGGCATTTTTACTTAGGGGTGTACTCACTTTTGTTGCCAGCGGTTTAGACATTAATGGCTGTGTACACTTGATGGTTCACAAGCTAATGCCCTACATCCTGTGATAACTCCACTGCGCTTCTGAGTAAGTGAAAAAAGGTATAATTTAAATAAACTATAGCTGCCACTTAATATGTAACAAATACGTGACTGAATTTAAACCTCTAGAGATAAGTGGAATAAATAGTAGCGCTCAAATAAATAAAAAATGAAAAAATAAAAATGTGCTAATGAAAGCAATGATCAATCTAAATGAGCAGTAAAAGTATATATGCTTGAATATTGACAATAATACCCTCATTGAAAATCAGTCACAATATGAATGTGATCTGACAAAAAAAGTTATTGGTGAACACTGTGAGCAAACACATCCTATCACATAATGTTCAAAACAACACGCCCTGTGGCAGATGTGAAAATGATAAATGAAATCTTAACATAAAATTCATATCATGTGAATACCGTATTTATCGGCATATAACACGCACAGGCGTATAACAAGCACATTCATTTTCAGAGGGAAGTTTCAGGAAAAAAACTTAAATTTTTAATAAGGAACTTTGAAGCAAAATAAGGGTCAGTGCCCATTTGCACTGCCATCAATGCAGCAGCCTCACCACTGACTCAATGCAGCCTGATCGATGCCCATCTGCAGCCTAGAGGGGACAGGGAGGGGGGCGGGACAAGCACCGACAGATTACATACAGTGAGAATCTCCTATGATAGACAGAACAGTGGCCCAATGGCGGCCCAGGAGACGGGACTTTCTATTACAGAGGCCGCCGAGTAAACAGGAGATTCTCACTGTATTTAATCTGATGGCGCTAAAATTGAAGTATTGGCGTATAACACGCACACGCTATTTGCACCCGATTTTCATGGTGAAAAAGTGAGTGTTATACGCCAATAAATACAGTATATTCTAACAAAAAAAGTTATTGGTGAACACTGTGAGCAAACACATCCTATCACATAACGTTCAAAACAACACAACCTTTGGCAGTTGTGAAGATGATAAATGAAGTCTTAACATAAAGTTCATATCATGTGAATATATTCTAACAAAAAAAGTTATTGGTGAACACTGTGAGCAAACACATCATATCACATAAAAATCAAAACAACACACCCTGTGACAGATGTGAAAATAATGAATAAAGTGTTGGCATAAAGTTCATAAATTATGAATATTCCGATGAATGGTCTGAAAAAATCTATGAATGAAAGCTCTTGGTTGCTCTTTGTGATGTTCCACCACACCTCAGTGTTTGTGCTTCCACTCCCACTTAAAGATTTGCACTCACCAGCTACAATAGCCTCCCACTCTCGTGTTTAGCATAACTCGCCTCAACCCACACTTATTGGGGGTTAAAATGTGATCTCCAGATTCCAAACGTGATCTCCAAATAGCGAGCGTAAATGCAACGAATCCTTTTCCTCAAGAAGTGATTGCTCCACATGAAAATGAAAAAATGCTGTAAATAGTGTGATAAAGTACAGCAAATTTATTAAAAATTCAAACCATCACACACCATTGCACTCACATGTGTGAAAACCAAAGCAGGCCAAAAAAAACACTCCAAAGGAAATCGTAACATAAACTCCATGCACTGGCAAAGCGATCTATAGTAGTCACAGCGGACCCAGGATAGGATTCCCATGAATAAGTCGGTTGCAACTAAACATGTCGGGCGTGGCTATACGGCAAGCATCTGAAGGGTGGCGCAAGACGTTTCAGATGCTTGCCGTATAGCCACGCCGGACATGTTTCATCGCAACCGACTTATTCATGGGATTCCCATGAATAAGTTGGTTGCGATTAAACATGTCGGGCGTGGCTATACGGCAAGCATCTGAAGCGTGACGCAAGACGTTGTGACGTGACACGCTGCATCGAATGGTGGAGGCTTGAGACTAGAAGTGGGTGAGACTGCACAGCTGACACACTATCCTGGGTCCACTGTGACCACTATAGATCGCTTTACCAGTGCATGGAGTTTATGTTACGATTTCCTTTAGAGTGTTTTTTTGGTCTGCTTTGGTTTTCACACATGTGAGTGCAATGGTGTGCGATGGTTTGAATTTTTAATAAATTTGCTGTACTTTATCACATTATTTGGAGCATTTTTTCATTTTCATGTGGAGCAATCACTTCTTGAGGAAAAGGATTTGTTGGATTTATGCTCGCTATTTGGAGATCACATTTGGAATCTGGAGATCATATTTTAACCCCCAATAAGTGTGGGTTGAGGTGAGTTATGCCAAACACGAGAGTGGAAGGCTATTGTAGCTGGTGAGTGCAAATCTTTAAGTGGGAGTGGGAGTGGAAGCACAAACACTGAGGTGTGGTGGAAGATCACAAAGAACAACCAAGAGTTTTCATTTATAGATTTTTTCAGACCATTCATCGGAATATTCATAATTTATGAACTTTATGTCAACACTTTATTCATTATTTTCACATCTGTCACAGGGTGTGTTGTTTTGATTTTTATGTGATATGATGTGTTTGCTCACAGTGTTCACCAATAACTTTTTTGTTAGAATATATTCACATGATATGAACTTTATGTTAAGACTTAATTTATCATCTTCACAACTGCCAAAGGTTGTGTTGTTTTGAACGTTATGTGATAGGATGTGTTTGCTCACAGTGTTCACCAATAACTTTTTTTGTTAGAATATATTCACATGATATGAATTTTATGTTAAGATTTCATTTATCATTTTCACATCTGCCACAGGGTATGTTGTTTTGAACATTATGTGATAGGATGTGTTTGCTCACAGTATTCACCAATAACTTTTTTGTCAGATCACATTCATATTGTGACTGATTTTGAATGAGGGTATTATTGTCAATATTCACACATATATACTTTTACTGCTCATTTAGATTGATCATTGCTTTCATTAGCACATTTTTATTTTTTATTTTTCATTTTTATTTTTTCATTTTTTATTTATTTGAGCTCTACTATTAATTCCACTTATCTCTAGAGATTCAAATTCAGTCACATATTAATGGCTGTGTGTTGAGTTATTTTGAGGGGACAGAAAATTTACAGTTATACAAGCTACACACTCACTACTTTACATTGTAGCAAAGTGTCATTTCTTCAGTGTTGTCACATGAAAAGATATAATAAAATATTTACAAAAATGTGAGGGGTGTACTCACTTTTGTGAGCTACTGTATATTAAATACACTGCCACTAACTAACTAACCTGCCTGCCTAATCTAGCTCAATCTATCTTCGTCCACAGTCACACACTATACACGGCCGCTATGTAAGCAGCCTTATATAGTGTGGGGCATAGACTTAGTCCCCCTGAGCCATGATTGGCCTAAGGCACCCTGCATTTGGCTAATTATGGCTCTTGCAGCAGAGCGCGCTGTGATTGGCCAAAGCATGCAGTTCAGGTGCATGCTTTGGCCAATCATCAGACATCAATGCACTGTGATCTTGTAGTGCAATATGGAGCCTTCCTCAAATTTGCAGCGAACACCCCATAATGTTTGCTGTTCGACAAACGGGCGAACACCCGATGTTCAAGTCGAACTTACGTTTGACTTGAGCATCGAGCTCATCCCTAATGATGTGATAAAAAACAGTAGCAGTGTGATAGTGCTTTGTCCAACAAATCTTCATCTTCCAGGATCATGTCCTTGATGCAAAATGTGTTCCTTTATTGAACCCAAGACATACAAAATACATGGTACAAAATCAACAAAAATGGAAATAATCAAATTAGCATAATGCACATTGACAATGACAAAGGTAGCAGAGTTTATTCAACATATTTGAATACAGACAACACGAAGAAAACTGAATAAAATGACAGTGTTCAGTCCATAGTACACCCATATCATAAGGGTTAAATATCGCAGCCTTCACAGACAACCAAAATTACCTAGGAGGGGAAAACCACCTCCACTAGGCTGTCCATGGCTGCCATACCATTTCAAACGTTTTAGGGCAGTTTCTGTTAATATAGGTTAACTTATATATAGGAAGAGCAGCATTAATAGATTTTTCCCATAAATCTACAGAGGGAGAGAACGGGAATCCCATTTGAGAATAATTTATTTCTTGGCATAATAAAACAGATAGTAAATTAGCAATTTAGTGTATCTAGGCCTCTGCTTATCATCTTGGATCCCATAGTAATATCAGCTCTGATGAGACCAGGAGAGACAGCTGAAGGCGGACATTGATTAGTTCAACTACCGCAAACATATGTAGGTATGTGCCTATATCATCCCCACAGCGTGTACAGTTCTGTGACCTCTGAGGATATATTCTATGTAGCCTCTAGGGGGTAGACTCTGTGTAAGAACTTCGTCTGGATAAGTTTATCCCGGGAAGAGATCAACAGTCTGGTACTATCATCCAAACAGTCGTCCCAATCTTCCCAATCGAGATCAGGTAAGTCAGCCTCCCATAACTCCCATAGCCTTTCCATTTTAGGAGAATCAACACTAAGCAGGGCTAGTTAAAGAGCAGACAAGGGTCTGTCAACGATTCTTGTGCAAGGAGTTTCTCAATAGGGTCCATGGCAAGGCTCGGAGGGGTGGGGAACTGATCGTGGGTCGCATGGCTTAGTTGGAAAAAGCAGAAGAGCATCCACCCCGGGAATTTAAATTTGGCCCTTAGATTAGGGAAGGGAAGTAGTTTCCCCACTGAAAGCACATCGCACAGGGTTTTAACCTTGTATCTGACCCAAAACTGAGGGTCAGGTAGGGGCAGAAGTGTGAGAGTTTGGGATTCCGCCAAAGTGGGCAGAATGGTGACCACCTATGAGATTAATGAAATCTATGCCTACTCGCAGCCCATACCCTGAGTGTCATCCTAGTGGGGTGCGGTAGGTCAGAGTTTGCCCACGGGCCTCTGTAAGCCAGATTCCCCAGCTCTTGGAGGGAGCCCAAAGCAGCAGCTTCCAGACACACAGTTGCATTGGCCCGAGGGGGCACAAACCACCAATGGATGGTTACAAGGGTAGCTGCCCAGTAATATGTCTAGTAGCCTGGTAATGCCAAGCCCCCACAATGCACCAGAAAAAGCAGAGTCGACTTTGCCAGTGGAGGAAGGGCACCTCCCCAGATAAATGTCCCAACACAGCGGTCAATTTCCCTGAAAAAGAAATTAGGTATCCAGGTAGGGCAGTTCCGGAAAAACAAAGAAATTTGGGGAGGAAAATTTCATTTTAGATTAATATGTCCCATGAGGTTCAATGATTAGGAAGCCCAAGAGTTACATTTCGACCAGAGTTGAGTAAGCAATGGGACTATATTGAGATCAGAGAAACGTATAATATCCGGCCGTACCTGTATACCCAAATACCGAAAATGATCAACCCAGACCAAGGGATAACCATTGCATCTGACCAGGCCTGGGGGTCCAAGGGGAGGATCTTCGACTTGGACCAATTAATACATATCCCTGAGAACCGTCCAAACTTAAAGAGATCAAGGGCAGCCTGCAGGGTTGAGGATGCATTAAGTAGCTGCAGAAGGACGTCATAGGCATAAAGAGAAATCTTCTCTTCTAGGAAGCTGCTTTGCATACCCTTAACTAGAGGAGATCCCCTGATAAGAATAGCCAACGGCTCAAGGGTCCAAGGGATAGAGCGGGGGGGACAAGGGGCATCCTTGTCGAGTACCTCTCTGTAGTGGAAAGGACACAGATAATCTATCATTAGTCCAAACACTAGCCCTGAGAACTAGGTATAGCATTCTAACCCACTGGAGAAATTTAGGCCTGAATCCGAAACAATGCAACACCTCCCACAAGAACCCCCATTCCACCAAATCAAATGCCTTCTCTGCATACAGAGAGGCTATGACTCTACGTCCGCTGTTAGCATGGTCAATAGAAAGATTCAGGAATAAGCGTCAGAGTTTGATGTTGGTCCCCTTCCCAGCATAAACCAGTTTTTTTAAAGTGAATCAGCTCCTCAAGGACCGTGGATAAGTGATTAGCTAATATTTTTGCCAAGATCTTAGCATAAATGTTAAGCAAAGAAATTGGCCTATACGAGGAGCATTCCTCAGGATTTCTCCCTGGTTTGAGCACCAACACCACCACCGCCTCACTCATAGAATCAGGCGGGAGGGAAAGGGAGCCAAATGTGAAGAACTGTTCAAGAAGAGAGGTAAGTCTAGGGTCAAGCAGATCTAAATGTTGCGAATAAAATTCCGTCTGTAACCCGTCTGGTCCAGGAGTCTTACCAGATTGAAGCTGGCCCATAGCCAATTGGACCTCCTCTAATGTAATGTCCAAGTCCAGTCAGGATCTGGCCTCTAAGTCGAGCGTAGGGAAGTTAACAAGATCAAGGTAGGAGGACAGTTCAGAGCGAGTATAATCTACCTGGGATAATTACAGATGCTGGTAATATTGCAGGAATCTATTGTTCACAGTACCTGGCGAGTTCAGTAGTTCTCCAGCAGAGTCCCTTATACTGCTGCTATGTGTGGAAGCAAACTGACCCTTAGCTAACCACACCGGCAATCTGATTTCTTGTTACCATATTCAAAGACCCGCTGAGCTATATTGAGAGGGGACTTCTGAGTAATTTCTACACGTAGTAAGGAAACTTCTCATAGTGCAAATTGGCAAGCCCCATAATTACTCTGGTCAGAGTTATCAACATAGGTAGCCTCTTTAAGTCTAGCTTCCTCCTCCAGCCTTTCCAGCGATTGTGCGGACTTTCTACATGCAGCCATAATGCGGGAAACATACCCCCTCTGGACCCAAGTCTTAAATGCATCCCAGACAACCGTGGGGGTAGTGGATCCCGCATTAGTCAACCAGTACCGGCAGACCCCTTCCTGAATGGCCTCTTGAATGTTAGGATCCTCTACCCAGTATCTGGACAGCCTCGATAACCTCTCCCCAGGAGGGGTCAATGACAACGTCACCAGTAAAGGGGCATCAGAAATGCCCCTGGGCAAAATGTTAGCCACAGAGACTCTCTGAAGTGTGGACTGACTGGCATAGGCCAAATCAATGCGAGATAGTGTTTGAAAAGAGGCCAAATGGCACGTGAACTCTTTGACCGTAGGATGGAAATGCTGCCATACATCGAACATGTTCAAGAGAACGTGTTCACCCAGTGAGCTAAGCCAGAGACCAACTTGATGTAGAATGGAGTCGGTCCAGGTCTGAGGAAGGTGTCAGGTTAAAATCCCCCACTATCAACAATCCTCAACATCATAATTAATTACTAACTGCATAATAGAGGAGAGTACAGAGACATCCACCGGAGGCGGTAAATACAGCCCAACTAGGACAAGTTTAAAATCGGCTGTCATAGCATGCAACACAATATAGTGGCCTCCTGGGTCTGTCCTGATATCCAGAAGCCTAAATGGAAGCAATCTGTGTACCAGGATGCTGACCCCC
The DNA here is from genome assembly GCF_042186555.1 of Aquarana catesbeiana. Taxonomy (NCBI): domain Eukaryota; kingdom Metazoa; phylum Chordata; class Amphibia; order Anura; family Ranidae; genus Aquarana; species Aquarana catesbeiana. Next base: position 382,721,547 of record NC_133327.1, read on the forward strand.
CCCTAGAGTAGCTGGAGTACGTTGCGTGATAGTGGGAACCCACCCAGGCCCACTTAAGCCCTAATACGTGAGAACCCAGGAGATGGGTCTCCTGCAATATGCAAATCTGGGGAGAACATTTTTGTAAATAAGGGAAAACCAGAGATCTTTTAACCACAGAATTTAGGCCTCGTACATTCCAGGATACTACTGAGATCTGAGTCATCATAGCAAGAGGAAATAAGTGACTGTATATCAGAGACAGAGGATGAGCACTCCAGCTCTCTAGGGGCCACCACACCCCCAGAGCATTGTCATATTGTACATTAAAAAGGTAGCCATACCATGCCAGAAAGGAACATTTATCAAAAACATATAGTAAAAAACAAAAAAACTAATAACTGAGAAGAAAGTCCAACAGTTGTCAGCAATGGCCGACTTCCCATTTCCCCCACCCCGCAGGACCGACATAGTGTGAGACCGCTTAAGTCCCAAGCAACCTGCCTGTAGGCAAGAGCAGAATGAACTGTTTCACCAGAATAAAGACCACGGGTGGGGGTCAGATGGGCCCCGTATTACTGTACTGAACAGGAGTTCACAGTCAACAGTGAAAGTGCAGTAGAAAGGGCAGTAAAGGCCACAGATGGAAGGGTAAGTATCCAATGAGGAGGACAACCGATTCATTCCAGCGGGGGAAGAGACTCCAGCCATGAAGCAGCATCCTTGAAGAACCTGATCATTTCTCCATCCACCACCCTCAGCTTGGCAGGAAAGAGGATGCTATACTTAATCCCCTTTGCACAAAGAACAACCTTGATGGAGTCAAAGGATCGTCTTAGCTTTTGGGTGTCCAAATAGTCGGGAAACAGCATCAAAGGATTATTGCGATAAAGGAGCTTGCCCGCCATTCTGGCAGCCCGCAGTATTTTATTATGATCTCGGAAGTTGAGAAGCTGCAGGATGAATGTGCAGGGAGGGGCCCCCTGCAGCCCCAGCTGCGGAGGCATGCAATGGGCTCTTTCCACAGTAAAGTGCAGGGATAACTTGACCGCAGACAGGTGGGACTTTAACAGCTCCTCTACAAAGGTAGTAGGGTTCTTTCCTTCAGCCACCTCCACTAGGCCAATAATACGGATGTTGTTGCGCCAACATATATTTTCAGCATCCTCTGACCGATATTCCAGCACCTTTACTTTAGTTTGCAGGGTGCAAACCGCCACCGTATGCTCTGCAATAGTGTCCTCCACATGCCCCACTCTTACCTAAGCCGTGGTCAGTCGGGTAAGAACCTTATCCAAATCCTGTCTGATCAGTCCAATGTCTAGTTGTACAGCCTCAGTTTTATTAGTGAGCGCTGCCTGACAGGAAGCTATAGCAGCCATCACCTTGGGGATCCCCAGCCCACACACCACAGCCTCTTCCGGCAGATCAGTTTGCAACACCATATTGGCACGTGGCGATGGGCCTCCTTCCACCCAAGGCTCCAGGCTGGGTTTAGCGGGAATAACTGGGGGAAAACTTAATTTCTTACCCCCTTTTCCACGCCCGGAGGACTTGTAAGGCATCTGCAGCCCAGATTTAAACTCAGGAGGAAGCCGATAGCCCAGAAAAGGGGTAATGTTGAGGATTCCTCCAGCAAAGCTCCAAGATGAACGTCCAGTCAGTCCGCCATCTTGGACATGCCCCATGCAAAATATGTTTAAATAGTTTCCAATGACTCCTCTGTTTTCAAGCAATTTCATAAATTGCTCACTATGGTGCACAAGTTATTGCCTAGTACACATAATGAGAAAATCGGATTAAAAACACCGCTTTTGGAGTGATCATTTGATAATCTGATCATTGGTACACAGCTTTTGAGTGCTGATCACTACAGTTCATACAAAGTTATCCAAAGGGACAAGCACAAAAATGTTTCTCGTACCATAACAGATGAACGATTTTTGCCAGTATTCGTCCATAGCAAATCGAGTGACCAAGGCTGTGCATGCTCGAAAACAAAAGAATACATTACAATACAATACAATACATTACATCATCGCAGGAAGTTGTATTCTGTCTTATAAGAATTTTCGTAACTCTAGTAACCTATTTGTTTTTCATATGAGACTAGCATGCAAAAACAAAAAACGGCCTATCCTTAGAGTATTATCTACATTAAGCAGGAGTATTTTTTAATATTGTTTTATAAAAAACAAAATATAGTGTAAGGTTAATTATATATATATGAATAAGATACATTTTAAATGTTTATGAGGTTTCTTCCATTGGAGGTATCAGATTATGTTGGGAGATTGAGGGGTAACAGGAAAGAAGAGGTCTTTATTTTTGTAAATAATGTTGCTCAGATGACAGCACAGATGAAACCTGTTGAATGGGATCGGTCTGTGATATCCTCACATTCATCAGGATAATGGATAATGACCCCACTCCTGATGCATAGGGGTGGAGGTGTCCAGTACGGAGTTTGTTAACTAGTGTTGTATAGCACATGGAATGTGATTCTTTTTTAAGTTTTAAAAGGTTTTATGCTAAAGAGAGAGTGGAACTAGCTAAAACATGGATAAGTGGTCAACACTATCTGGTAAGTGGTTATCCCTTAGGTTGTGCACTGTGGAGAGCAATTCATGAAATGTGTTGAACACACAGAGGAGTCTTTGGAAACAGTGTAAACCGATTTTGCACCAAGCACATTATTTCCAAGAACATGGTCCTAGAAGATAAAGGATTGTTTTAGAGTGGACTCACATAGTGTGAGACCGCTTAAGTCCCCAGCAACCTGCCTGTAGGCAACAATTAAATGGGAGGCGTACAGTCAGATGTGGAGTGTTCACTGACCCATCACAGACTATATCCCTGGAATCCTACATTTAAAAGGGTAGAACGAACAAAATCCCCAATAGGAGATGCTGGCACATAAGCAGAATTACTGTCTGGGTAATCCCCTGGACACAGCCAGGGGCACTAATCTTAAGATCCTGGTATAAGTAAATTCAACTATACCAAAGAAAATGCAGAAAAACTTGCGAGTATCCAAAAACTGAGGAAAACAAGAGCAGAATAAACTGTTTCACCAGAATAAAGACCCCGGGTGGGAGTCAGATGGGCCCTGTATTACTGTACTGAGCAGGAGTTCACAGTCAACAGTGAAAGTGCAGTAGATAAGGCAGAAAAAGGCCACGGATGGAAGGGTAAGTATCCAATGAGGAGGACAACCGATTCATCCCAGCGGGGGAAGAGACTATAGCCATGAAGCAGCATCCTTCGGAGAGGTGAAGAACCTGATCGTTTCATCCACCACACTCACCTTTGCACGAAGAACAGCCTTGATAGAGTCAAAGGATCGTCTGAGCTTTCATCAGCTCCATGATGTCATCATGGAGGAGTGGAAGAGGACTCCAGTGGCAACCTGTGAAGCTCTGGTGAACTCCATGCCCAAGAGGGTTTAGGCAGTGCTGGAAAATAAAATGGTGGCCACACCATTGACACTTTGGCCGCAATTCGGACATTTTAACTTAGGGGTGTACTCAGTATTGTTGCCAGCAGTTTAGACATTAATGGCTGTGTGTTGAGTTATTTTGAGGGGACAGCAAATTTACACTGTTATACAAGCTGTACACTCACTACTTTACATTGTAGCAAAGTGCATTTTCTTCAGTGTTGTCATATGAAAAGATATGATAAAATATTTACAAAAATGTGAGTACTCACTTTTGTGAGATACTGTATATACTGTATATAAGTACTATAAGAGAACATTATAAAATAGCCGTGCGACTGAAGAATTGCAGAAGAGTTCTAGTCTAATTGTAATCCCAACAATATTGGTTAACATTAGCTATTTACAAGCAGTCCCCGAGTTACGAACTCAGTAAGGACTGTAGGTTTGTTCATAAGTGGAATTCGTTCGTAAGTCGGAACACTGCATTTGTAAGTGTAACTTCCGCCTGTGCATGGATGTAGGATGTTCTGGGCATGCAGTTATGTTATCTGGGGCTCTTCTGGCCATGCAGTACATGTAGTACTGCAGTGTGGAATGTGTCCGGAGGTGCTCAGAGGTATCCAGGACCAACGTGGAGCACAAGCGACCAGCATTTGAGGCCGTTCACAAGTAGGAGTCGTTCGTAACTCGGGTGTGTGTAACTTGGGGACTGCCTGTACTTGTAATAATCAAGTAGATTACACATATGACAAAAAGGATAAAATACACGATGCAAAAAAAAGCATAAACAGCTAGATAAATGTAACTTTTTTTGCATGCCTTGGTTACATTTTGTAATTCACACTGGAACATTTTTTATATTCAAGGGTATATTATCCTAATTTATACTGGGCCAAATATGAATTTAGGTTAGCATATACTATAGTCATTTAAATTATGCACAGCTTTTGCAAGTACGTTGTAAATATATGGTTACCTTAAACGTAATTTAGTGTTTTGTTTCATGTGATTTCTGTTATCTACCTCTAGATGTCAGACAAAGCCATGAGTTACAGAAAAAAAGCAGACTGACTAAATACGCCAGGTTATGGAACACGGGAGGGCATTAAAAAAATACATGTTGCATCCTTTAATTGAAAGCAAACCTAGGCAATTCCGTCTGGGTATGAATAAAATGCTTATACAAAGATTAATTTCAATGAAAACTACCTTTAAGAGATCCTGAAATATTGGCAGCTGAATCTGCATGCAAATCTTTTTAGTTTTTCTCTAAAAGCCATATTTACAAGTCTATATCAATTGGTCTTCTAATGTTAAAATTGGTCTCGCTATCCAATTGGAATCAGGGCCAAGCTTGAACTACAAAAAAAGTTAAGATTTTCATTTATATTCAGCTGTCAGTGTTCCTGGATCGACTGATTATTTTTCCATGCATTTTTTACAGAAAATATCCTCTGCTCATTAATGTTCTTTCCATGTGCTTATTCAGACTTGTGACAAATTTACATTGGTCAACATTGCAAAGAGCAATATGCAAAGTGCCGTAACTCTCAGCTATTGTGTTCTGATTGTGCATTGTGATTGATGCATAATGAAAGTAGGAAACAAGGCTACAGCAGTGGCAGTATGGTAGTGCAAGTTTGGGACACTAGGTTACAGCAGAGGGGGTTTGGAGTGATTTGGTAGTGTCAGATTAGGGCACAAGGTCACAGCACAGGGACATGGGAGTAGTGGGACTAAATTACCCTGATTTCTGGGGACAGTCCCTAATTTAAGGAGACTGTCTCCAAATAAAAAGTGTCCTAATTTTGTCACCATTTTTACAAATGGCATCCTCAGCTCAGGAACTGCAAAGTGATCTACCTAGCAACAATTCTCAATTGGCTGCTTGTGCCTGAAGGAGAATGTGATCAGGGTAGGCACACCCAGTGGGGGTTGAAAATTTCACCAATGCGGGGTGTTATATTTTACTGCCACAACACTAATGTGGAAGGTAAAAAACTCACACCCATCTGGGGTTAAATATTTTACTGCTACTGACACCAGCGTGGGGGTAAAAATGTCACTGCCACTGACACCAAGGTGGGGGTTAAATTTCACTGTCACTAATACCAATGTGCAGGTTAAAAAATGTAACTGCCACAAATGTGGGGTTTATTACTGTGGTCGCTAAAATCCATGTGGGGTTTATTACTGCAGTCACTGACATCAATGTGGGTCTTATTACTGTGTTCAATGCCAGCAATGTATGTTGTTGTATGTTGTTGCAGTCACTGACATAGTTTCTTAGTTGGTAAGGTTGAATAAAGGCCAAGGATTTATCCTTGGCCTTGTTTATATCTTATGTCACCCTCCAATGCTGCTTACTGCGATGGCCAGTTATAGATGGGGCAGGGCTTTTTTTGTATCACTGCGCATTGGTCAGGCAACGCACTGACACCTTCGCAGCCATTGAGCCAAATGCTGGGTGCTCAGTGTGCTCCTGTACCTTTAAGAAGGGGTGGGCTCCCCTTCAGTCCACCTGCCCTCCATCAGAATGAATGTGCTTCCACTGTGGAGACACTTATAATTTAGTGTTAGGGACCATAGATACACATCCAAGAGTCTTTTAAAACCGCTTCTCCTTCAATCTCATTGTGTGGCCTTGTGTCTTCTGTTTTTTTTTTTTTTTTCTATCACTGACACCAATGTGGGGTTTATTATTACTGTCACTTACACCAATGTGGGGTTTATTACTGCATTCACTTACACCAGGGATCCTCAAACTACGACCCTCTAGCTGTTGCAGAACTACACGTCCCATGAGGCATTGTAAAGCTCTGACATTCACAGACATGGCTAGGCATGATGGGAATTGTAGTTCCTGAACAACTGGAGGGCCGTAGTTTGAAGATCCCTGACTTACACCAACATGTTACTATTGTGATCAGTGGCACCAATGTGGGGGTTATTGTGGTCAATGACACCAATTTATGGTTTATCATTGCAGTGATAGACAGCAATTTCTGACCAAGCATTTTTTAATATGGTATGTCTAATAAGTGCTGGGCTTATTTTACTCACACGCTACAAGCCATGCACAGTAAAAGTGGCACCCACCTTATTAGCCATGCCTCCAGCTGTTTAATAGGCAGTATGCCATATTTTTTTGTTACCTTCAAGGTGCCCCTATTAACTATGCATGCATATCTTAGTGCCTCCTATTTGAAATCTCTTTTTTTTTATTATTTTAATACCTTGACTGGCAGGCTTCTTGTCCCAAAAGATTGTGAACAATTGTTTGAGGGCATGTTAAAAAGAAGGGCATTTGTTGTTACAAATGGAGCATGATTTTATGAGTGTGTGTACAAATGGGGGTGTTATTTTGTGGGTGTGGGTGTAGGGTGTCCTCAGATTTCATTTTAAAAGTCTGGTCACCTTATTGTGGAGTGATTTGGTTGTGCCAGGTTGGTTACTGGGAGTGTGGAGTGAGTTGGTAATACAAGACTGGGGCACTATATTGCAGTAGAGCCAGTATGAAGTTACATAGTTACATAGTAAGGTTGAATAAAGCTACCAGTCCATCCAGTTCAACCTGAACCTTAATTGATTTAGGAGTAACAGGTTGGGAATAAAGTTCAAGTGCTAAAGTGCTAGCAGTGTGGTTTGTTTGGTTGTGAAACCTGGAGCGCTAGGTTGCAGTATAGGTAGTGTGGAATGATTTGGTAGTGCAAGGATGGGGCACTAGGTTCCAGTAGAGGTAGTGTGGAGTGTTTCTGTAGTACCAGAATAAAGCGCTAGGTTGCAGTATAGTTAATGTGAAGTGATTTTATAGTGCTAGGATGATGAACTAGGTTGTGGTTGTTGTGGTTATCAGCAGTGGCAGTGAGTTGAGTGAAGTTACATTTCATGATTCAGACCTTGTCTTGTACCACTCATTGGTGCAGCAGGAGTGTAACTAGGGGAAAACTGGTTGACACAAATGTAGGACATTGCCCCTTCTGTTATCATTAATCCCAACTTACCCTTGCTGTTATCAATCCCTCTTCAGAACTTGCACAGAACCGTGGCAACTTTGCTATATTAAGCCAATGGAAAGGTAGGCATTTTCACCTAATATAAATCTAAATGGGGCCTTGTGATATACCGGCTTCAGAACTGGGCCAAGCATCAGAGAACGTTCTAGCTGAAGCCTGAGTTGAAACCTATGAAACATACAGTCTAATTACAGGCTGCAAGGTAAAAAATGCTTTTTCTGTTAAAAATATATGTATACTCGTACACTCTATAGATACTGGAGCATCCACTCACCCTCGTACTTCCCACTGCTGATCACTGGAAGCCTTCAGGGAGAGACCGAAGGGGCCTCCCCTTCTACAGCAAGACGTCACTGCAGTATCCTGGTAAAACTGGGACTGGTAAAAGGGCTATTCATCCTTTGCTGATACTGCTACCAGGGACTGAGCTACTGAGAGCAGGACACCAAGTGTATCCATACTGCTCCCACACTGCACTCTGTACCACACTAAACCCCCGCACACATGGGCCAAATGTCGGGAGACAACAGCCAGATCAAAAAAAATCTGTGTATGTCGGTGTGTCTGAAAAGAATATAACAAGTGTTTGGCGCAAAGGTTAAAAGCAATAATCCACATAAATGACAATATTATGCATATAAATTATGAACTGGAACAAGGGATAAGAAAAGATAATAGTAGTCCATGATGGTGTGCATAAAGTCGATGATGAGGTATAAAGCCCACATTCACGGCAGCCTTCCAATGGGCATGGAAACCATATTCCCAAAAAGCACTGTAAGAAACAAATAAAGGAGGCGCCTCTGGGTGCAGACTTAAAAACAATTTTAATAAAAAGAGCAGCAACAGAGATTGCACTCACATTTTCATTCTCAACATAAAAAGATGGAGAGGATCCTGCTGAAACATTTGGACATTCTTCAGCAGGACCCTCACCTCAAATCCATCCTCCCCACACACCCACGTGTCACTTACCGCAGGGCTCCAAACCTTAAAAACAAAATTGCTCCTAGCAAATTGAAAACCACCCCTACCTTCCCGCCCATCACTCTGCTCATTCCTTTGGTAGGGATGTACCAATGCCGCAAGAAAATTTGCAAAACGTGCCATTTTGTTTAGCACGGTCAAAAATCTTTCTCCACCAAAGGCCACACTTAATTTCTGAAAGATTTTTTCAATTGTTCATCGGATCATGTGGTATATGGTCTGACCTGCCTCTGTGGCCTCATATACATGGGCCGCACCATTCGGCCCCTCAGACAGCGCTTTGGGGAGCATAGGAGGTACATTGAGGGTGGTACAGACCCCCACAGTGTGCCCAGACATTTTACCACAGTTCACAAGGGTTCCACTCTGGGGTTCTCCCCCCTACTCCATACAGCTTCCTTTCATGACCACTCCCCTCACTTCCTCCCATATATTCTCTCAACTAGTCCCATAGTAACTAGCCTTTTTTTTTCTCACACGTCCTTCATTGCTGACACTACTCCATACAGCTTCCTCTCATGACCACTTCCCCCTACTCCATACAGCTTCTTCTCATGACCACTCCCCTCACTTTCTCCCATATATTCTCTGCATTAGTCCCATAGTAACTAGCTTGACAAAGGAGTGCAGCCGTCATGCCATTCACGGCTTGCTGACTCAGGAAACGCGTCACATGTGTGTGATGTCATCGCCCCTCACCTGGATTGCTGTGTGCCTTCCAAGTCTCATTCTGGTATTCCTCCATCATTCCTCCATTGGCCGGTGGACACAGTGCATCTGAAAGACCAGTCTGATTACACATCCATGGCAGGGATGATCGACCTCACGGACCCCTCCAGTTACATCTGGGACTCTCATATGCCTTTTTAACCAGGGCCGGACTGGCCTACTGGAATACCGGGAGATTTCCCAGTAGGCCGCCTGCTGTGAGGCCGCTTTGAGTTGCGGCTGCAGTGCTCCCCTCTCTCCTGCTCCTGTGTGTCATGGAGCTGGCTGGGTCTGTGTTCAGCAGCGGCGCTGTAACATGGTCCCGCCCCCCTAGACCGGCTTGTGTGATAGTAGATAGAATCAGTGTTCCGCCTATCACACGAGCCGGTCTAGGGGGGCGGGACCATGTTACAGCGCCGCCGCCGAACACAGACCCAGCCAGCTCTGTGATCCACAGGAGGAGATGCCCGCCCGTACAGTCCACCCTGTGTGCCTGGATAGGAGGATCGGCGGGGGGCCGCATATAGAGGAAATGAGCTTTCTATATTCCTCCATGCAGCCGCTGAATACTTGCAGGAGGGAGAGGAAGAGAATCAAGCATTCAGCGGCTGCATAGAGGAATATAGAAAGCTAATTTCCTCTATATGCGGCCCCCCGCCGATCCTCCTATCCAACTTCTTTTACTGGCCCCCCCAGTTCTCCTTGTGCTTCCTGGCTCCCCCCCATGCTCTCCTCCCCTCACCACACTCTCCAGCCCCCCCCTCACAGTTCTCTCCACCCCTGTTTTTTCTGCCCCCCCCTGCTCTCCAGCTCTCCCCATACTTCTCTTGCCACCATCCCAGTGCTCTTCACTCCCCCAGTGCTCTCCAGCCATATTCTTTCTCCCCCCCAGTGCTCTCCAGCTGTCCCCATCACTCTCCAGCCCCCACCCCAGTGCTCTCCACCCCCCACAGTGCTCTCCAGCCCTCCATTCTCCGCACCCCTGTTCTTTCGGTCCCCCCCGGTGCTCTCAAGCTCAACCCATCGCTCTCCAGCCCCCCCCCCAGTGCTCTTTGCCCCATGCTCTCCACCCCTGTTTTTTTTGGCTCCCCCTCCAGTGCTCTCAAGCTTCCCCCCCAGCACTCTCCGCTCCCCACCCCTGTACTCTCCACTCCCCCCTGCATTTTGCCCCCACCCATGTGCTCTCCAACCCCCGCCAGTGCTCTCCAGTCCCCCGTGCTTTCCACCCCTGTTCTTTCTGGCCCCCACTGGTGCTTTCAAGCTCCCCCATTGCTCTCCACTCCCCCTGCTCTTTGTACCCCCCAGTGCTCTCCACCCCTGTTTTTCTGCCCCTCCCCCAGTGCTCTTCGCCACCCCACACTCTTAGCCCCCACAGTGCTCTCCACCTCTGTTCTTTTTGGACCCCCAGTGCTCTCAAGTCCCCCCCCAGCGCTCTCCGCTCCCCATCCCTGTGATCTCCACTCCCCCTGCTCTTTGCCCCCACCCATGTGCTCTCCAACCCCGCCAGTACTCTCTGCTCCCCCTTCTTTCCAGCTCCCACCCAGTGCTCTCCACTTCCCCAGGACCAGAGGACAGGCTGACTGGGGCCGGAAAATGAGGATGGCTGAAGGGGCAGGTGGCCAGGGACCACTCCATCTCACAGCAAACAGATCCTCTGGAAGGAGCACTGTCCCCATCCAAAACGAGAACAGACCCTGCCTGCTGCTGGCCATCATGGATATCCTGCTGGCATGCAAGGTACCGTACCAAGCATCAACAACACACCTTCCCACAGACAGGGACTGCTGACTGGGCCATGGGGCACAGGAGGGGCTGCAATGATGGGCACAGTGAAGCTGCATTCCTGGGCACAGTGAGACTGCATTCACGGGCACAGTGAGACTGCATTCACGGCACAGTAAAGCTGCATTTGATGGGCACAGTGAGGCTGCATTGATGGGCACAGTGAGGCTGCATTGATGGGCACAGTGAGACTGCAATGATGGGCACAGTGAGGCTGCAATGATGGGCACAGTGAGGCTGCAATGGTGGGCACAGTGAGGCCGCATTCATGGGCACAGTGAGACTGCATTCACAGGCAGAGTAAAGCTGCATTTGATGAGCACAGTGAGGCTGCATTGATGGGCACAGTGAGGCTGCATTGATGGGCACAGTGAGACTGCATTCACGGGCAGAGTAAAGCTGCATTTGATGAGCAGTGAGGCTGCATTTGATGAGCACAGTGAGGCTGCATTGATGGGCACAGTGAGGCTGCATTGATGGGAACAGTGAGGCTGCATTTGATGGGTACTGATGAGGCTGCATTTGATGGGCACTGGTGAGGCTGCATTTGATGGGCACTGGTGAGGCTGCATTGAGCTCCTGTATCATGTCTGCAGTCTCTGACCATCTCCTGTATCATGTCTGCAGTCTCTGAGGGAGTCTGCAGAGGAGTCAAGAGTGGGAGCACCGCCGGAATGGGGGTCATGGGAGAAGTCAGACAAGTGTGGACTGTGGAGAGGAGACTATAGGATAAAACCAGAGCCACTGAGCTGGAGCCGACTGACTGAGCCCTACACGGTGCACCTGAGAGGAGGTCAGTGACAGCACCACTAGGCCAGTCTGAAGGGGGGGTCACTGATGTAAGGGGGGAGTGAATACGATAATGTAAGGGGGCACCGATATAAAACACAGCCTTATATCAGTAACCCACCCACCCTTACCTTAGTGTATTCTTTCTGCGGAAGGTGGTCCCCCCCCTCCCACGTTCTGGGTTCCTGGGGTCCCCCTTGATGATTGATCACTTACCACTTTTAACTGGAATTTGCTTTTATATATAAATATATATATATATATATATATATATATATATATATATATATATACATATAAAGCCCTATGAGATTTCATATCTGTCTTATCTATATATAATACACTCTTCAAATGTGCATTTTATGGTTTTCCCTTTCATGAACAAGAAATCAATGACGTTATGCTGTTGCGCTGGTTTATTAATGCTGTTGCGGTGGTATAATAATGCTGTGGGGCTGGTATGAAATTTTTTCCAGGGCTGGATGTTATTCCCAGTCCGGCCCTGTCTTTAACTCAACACCAATGTGAGTGCAAACCCTGTTAGTGCTCTTTTTATTAAAATTGTTTTTAAGTCTGCACCCAGAGGTGCCTCCTTTCTTTGTTTCTTACAGTGCTTTTTGGGAATATGGTTTCCATTCCCATTGGAAGGCTGCCGTGAATGTGGGCTTTATACCTCATCATCGACTTTATGCACACCATCATGGACTACTATTATCTTTTCTTATCCCTTGTTCCAGTTCATCATTTATATGCATAATATTGTCATTTATGTGGATTATTGCTTTTAACCTTTGCGCCAAACACTTGTTATATTGTTATATGGAACGCTTTTGTGCTGCATATTAATCGCTACATCCATTTTTCTTTTTATATATATATATCGATCAAAGGTACAAGATCCTAGAGAATATTTATTCTGCCTTACACCATGTCACTTTCTCTAAAGAGGCTACACTGACAGGAAAGACCAGACAGCATTTTTGTGGCAAGTTCAAACAATTAGAAAGAATGATACAGACTGCCAACCAACAGTGGTGGGATCAATTCTTCTTGGAACAATATATTAACACTCGGATTTCACCTAGAGGCCTGAGAATCATGAAGGAGAGCCCGTCCTTCTTGAGTGCTGAATACACCAGGGAATGGGCCAGCCTTGCTGAGTTTTGCACTGCCAAGTGGATGGGGATTTTAATCTCCCACAGAAAACACAGGTTTGACAAATTACACGACCAAATACATTCCATTATCAATGACATAAAAAGCTCAGCCACTACTATTCCACATACATGGTTCCAAATACTCCAAAACAATACCAAAAAGGATGAGGAACTCTTGTTAGTATGAAAATGGGCAAATTTAAAAGAGACCTAGATGATTACAACCTTGACAGAATTTTCACATGAAACAAGAAAACCCGGTCCTATCCTGTTGACATACCATCCATTCATGTTTCATATCAGCCAGTACCCCCCACACTTCCCTCTTCTGTCAATCATCCTTTACCTCTCATGAGTTTGCCATCTCTTCCCCCTGCCCCTCGCCCCTTACCTCTCATGAGTATACAACTCAAAAAACCTCAAGGGCGTAACATTTCTCCCAGATCACACAAGACCCGTCCTCCCCTCCCTGCCCACCGTCCATTCCCTTCTGCCACTCATCACTCCTATAATTCGAGGCACAATAGCCAACACTCCAATAAGTATCAATACAAAAGTAGAGAATTAATCACTTCTCTAACTCAATTCTATAATAGGCTCAATCCCACATCCACGTCTCCATCCAACTCAACCGCACCAGCTCATCCCCCCAGGATCATCTCAGATCCTTTATATCCACCCGCTCTTCACACAGTCATACCTTCTCTTGACCCTGAACCTTCATCCATAGGTTCTACCAATAACCTTACTGATCCACCCGCTCCAGTCCCTACAACAATGGAACAACACACTTCTGCTGCTCATATTTCCACATCTCACCATATTCCGGATACTTTTTTAGTGCCCAGTCCTCCTCCGGTCACCATATCATGAAAAATAAAACTCACAGAAGAGGCCACAGAGGGGGATGAACTAGACAATCATTATCACATACAGAACCCAAAAAAACGATAAAAATCTTCAATCTGTCCAATCACACTTTGTCCCCTGCAGACATAGCACTCCTTAGTCGTGGTTTAAACTTTGCCCCCACCAACAGACCCAATCCCTTTCTGCTCTTCAAAGATCTGAATGGTTACATTAGAAATCTGACCCTCAAGAGTCATTTCAACATCCAAAAGGATAGAGACAAACAGCAGACTTTCATCCCACCCACTGCCACCACTTCACCTGTGTCAATTTCGGATGAATCAGATAATGTCTCTGAAATCTATGACTGTGATGACCTCGACATACCCTATACTGAAGATGATCTCTCAAAACTACTGACTCAACATCTAATCACATCCCCACCCATTATTCATTCTGGTCTAAAGCCTAAATCTATATTTTTTCCCACACAGTCTTAGGGTCCCTACATAGAAAGCTTTTACAGAGTGGTCTTCTCAGATATGACCAAACTCTGCAACACCATGTCCACTTCCAAACCCCAAAATCTCACACCACTGGAAATCAGAGCCCTCCAGCAATTTACCAATGCAGAGGACCTCATAATCAAGCCTGCGGACAAAGGAGGTGGCATCATCCTTCAAAATAAAGTAGATTATATCGCAGAGGCAGAACGACTGCTGTCGGACCAGGCCACCTACACTTCCAAAAGACCCCACTAATGACTTTGTCATAGAAGCAGACCTCCAGATCTCGACTGCTCTATCCGACAATGTCATTTCTAAAATTGAGAGTTCCTTTTTTCACAAACCCTTTTATTCCATTCCGTACTTTTATCATTTACCCAAAATACATAAAAATAAAAAAAAAAACCCTGGTAGGCCAATTGTGGCCTCTATGGACAGTATCACCTCAGGTTTCAGCCAATATGTAGATCGTTATCTACAACCGATTGTCCTCCAACTCCAGTCCTATATCCGGAATGGGACACATCTTCTGGAACTCCTCTCACCCTACACTTGGGAACCCTCTTACGCCTGGTTATCGCTAGACGTCAGTTCACTATACACCTCTATTCACCATAATTTTGGCATTATGGCTCTCGAACATTTCCTTTCCACAGATCCACTCATTAACCCCCGCCAGGCTACCTTCATAATAGAAGCTACCAAGTTCTGCTTAACGCATAACTATTTCACATTCAATGGAGACTTCTATTTACAGCTACAAGGCACGGCGATGGGCGCCAACTTTGCCCCCTCGTACGCCAACCTAGCCATGGGGTTCTGGGAAAATCAGTACATTTACCAAAATAATCCTTTTTCCGCCAACATCATTTTTTTTGGCCGATATATTGATGACATTATCATCATTTGGGATGGTCCTTTAGATCTTATCCATCCGTTCATTGCACATTGCAATAATAACACCTATGGATTATCTTTTACACACGAAAGTGATCAGATCTCCCTAGCTTTTCTGGATTTGGAACTTCAAAATGATGACCATGTCATATATGCCAGAAATTATACTAAGCCCACCAGTGGCAACTCATATCTTCATTACAAAAGCTGTCCACCCTGGATCAAAAACATTCCCAAAGGTCAATTTTGTCGACTCAGACAGAATTGCACTAGGGATGTTGACTATATCGAATCCAGTGTACACCTCAAAAACAAATTTTCTGAGAAGGAATACCCTGCAGATATAGTAGAAAAAGCTTATGAACTATATCTCCATGGGAAACCCTCACGCCCTAATCCTCCTTCTACAGACTGTCCCATCCAATTCATCATGACTTTTAATTCTCAACATAAAAAGATGGAGAGGATCCTGCTGAAACATTGGGACATTCTTCAGCAGGACCCTCACATCAAATCCATCCTCCCCACACACCCACGTGTCACTTACTGCAGGGCTCCAAACCTTAAAAACAAAATTGCTCCTAGCAAATTGAAAACCACCCCTACCTTCCCGCCCATCACTCCGCTCATTCCTTTGGTAGGGATGTATCAATGCCGCAAGAAACTTTGCAAAAGTTATCTGTTTGGGTTATAGAACAGATCCCTAGGTCTCTCTCGCCTGCCGAAAGGTTCAAGAAATTGTGTGTGGATCTACTGTCTGGATGTCCTCTCACCTCCAGGCATCAATGAGTGCATTGAAACATCTGCCATTCTGTGATGCCTGCACGCATATATTTGCTTATGTGTGTGTTTTTTTCATGATCATATCACCAGTTTATCATGTTATATCAGTTTGCACATGGAGTGTGTACACATGTCCTTTTCTTCTTTCTTTTTTCTTTCCCTTCCCCTCCTCATTCCTTCTCACCTCCCCTTCCCCCCTCCCCCTTTTTTCCTATTTCCATAACCCCCCCATTTTTTGTTTCCCTCCCCCCCTCCCCTTTCTTTCTGTCCTCCCCCTCCCCTCCCCCCCCCTCTTTCCCCCCTTTTCAAATGACTGTTCTCCCATATCCCATATATTACATCATTTTAGAGGGATAGTCACTATAGTCACTATAGTCTCTTTCTGGACTATACCATATATTATACTCTACATCCCATGACATTCTTCTTTTTTTTTTTCCCCCACACGTCATTCATTGCTGACACTACTCCATACAGCTTCCTCTCATGACCACTCCCACCTGCTCCATACAGCTTCCTCTCATGACCACTCCCCTCACTTCCTCCCATATATTCTCTCAACTAGTCCCATAGTAACTAGCCTTTTTTTTTTCTCACACGTCCTTCATTGCTGACACTACTCCATACAGCTTCCTCTCATGACCACTTCCCCCTACTCCATACAGCTTCTTCTCGTGACCACTCCCCTCACTTCTTCCCATATATTCTCTGCATTAGTCCCATAGTAACTAGCTTGACAAAGGAGTGCAGCCGTCATGCCATTCACGGCTTGCTGACTCAGGAAACGCGTCGCATGTGTGTGATGTCATCGCCCCTCGCCTGGATTGCTGTTTGCCTTCCAAGTCTCATTCTGGTATTCCTCCATCATTCCTCCATCAGCTGGTGGACACAGTGCATCTGAAAGACCAGTCTGATTACACATCCATGGCAGGGATGATCGACCTCACGGACCCCTCCAGTTACATCTGGGACTCTCATATGCCTTTTTAACTCAACACAAATGTGAGTGCAATCTCTGTTGCTGCTCTTTTTATTAAAATTGTTTTTAAGTCTGCACCCAGAGGTGCCTCCTTTCTTTGTTTCTTACAGTGTCTGAAAAGAAGCCAGCTATTTGGCTTGCTTTGTTGGAGGTGCATGATGGAAAACCAGCATCCGACTGACTCCCAATCAGCGCTTTCTGCCAATGGCAGAGAGTGGTGATCGGAGTGTTCTGGCAGCAGGGGCCGTCCCCCTGTCAAAACACAACAGCTCAACTGTACTGTATACCCGGCTTTATTCCAAACCTAGACTGCACCTATACCACATTATAGCAAACCTTTACCGCATCTGAACCACATCTACCTTGCATCTGTGCCAAGACAATACTGTACCTATACGGTTCCAATACTGCATGCAGGTTAGCTGGGACTGTTGTTAAGTGCACCGATGCTGTTAAAGGGCCCTAATGATAGCCAACAGAAGATCATCCCAAAGAACTGCCCCCCCATAATATTTACTCTACATGTCTCTTTTGTTCCTCTTCTCCTCCCCCTCCTCTTCCAGCGCATAACCAGTCAGTGGACCAGCATATAATGCACTCTGGTAGTATAGTCCAAGCACTCAGAAGGTTAAACTTTACTACTGCTCACTGCTGCACTTGAGATGGTCCTGCTACTATTTATGCTGATCTGGATGCCAAATGTCATCTTAAGCTTAGTCCTTACTGTTAATCACTTTGTATGCAAATTGTGTTATTGCCATTGTTAATCCATTTTATACTTGACTAGATAACAATCATATTGAGTGACAACATACTGTATTAGGTTTGCCTTTACTACCTGGTTTGGTGCCTGTTTTCTTTGATATAACACTACTACTGGATACTAAATATTACCCTCAGAGATTCCCTGTGATATTGAATATTTGTATACTCAACCTGATGTGTTAGAGGGGCTGAGTTTTTTTTTTTAAAGTCAAGGCAAAGATCAGAGGAATCATCCTAATGAGTGACTTCTATTAGGGTAGCACTACATATTCCTGAGACTTTTTGTAAATTTGGCACAGTTTTCATTGAACTGCTAATTTTTCAGAGCTGAAAAACCAAACCTTCTTGGAAAAATCTTGCAGATGATAAGTAAAGCCAAGCCTGTGATCTACTCTGCAAATCAAATTATGTATTAATTTAGCCGTACCTGTACCTATAATTAAAAGTTAACTCCACACAGATTTTTATTTTTTTGTTTGGTGTGTTTGGGAAGTGGTGTGAACTTAAAGACCCCAGAATGCCCACATATACCCGCAACCAGTTTCTAGCACAGAAAGTCTCCTGTCACAGATAACTTATTAGTGGCTCCTACATGTCACAAGATCTACTGAAGAGTAGAGTATGGCAGTCATTTTCTAAAAGTCCAACATCCAAATTAATTCATTGTTTCTTTTACTTTCAAGGTAAGTGTTTTATTTGTATATGTGTATGCTGTGCTACTAAATCACATGTACCTAAATACAGCACTTAAATAATAAACATAATAAAAGGCATATAAACTGTGTATTTTATTCTAATATGCATTAATTGTGATCAAAATCATATATAAAATTAATAAAAAATAATTAAAAACAAATACATTCAAGTCTGTGGTCACATCCACCAAGATGTTGTATCCAGTGACAAGATGTGCAGTAAAAAAAAAAGATACCATTGTTGCCCTTTGGGCACACAATCATCCTTTAAAAATTACCCCCATAACAAAGGTTATAATGCCCTTCTGTCCTCTAAGTAATTTATACATAAACAAAAAATCCCTCCAAGGAAAACTAGTTAGGACTTTTAAGGTATCACAAATTCTTCACACTATGTAAAAAACATCAACGTTATTTATTTAATTTTTTTTTTACAATTAAATCAAACATATGATATGTAAACCCAGTAACAAATTTGAGAAATTTTGATGTTGGGGTTTAATTGTTAAAATAATACAATTTTTTGATGCTTTATACATAACGTGAAGAATTTGTGGTACCCCAAAAGTCCTAAAAGTTTTTCCTGGGGGAATTTTTGGTTTATGTTGAATTTATGTAACCGGGGTGCAGGGTTATTTTATACAAAGTGTTTTATTTAACTTACGACACAAGTTTTTATCAAGCCAAATTATTGAACCTTCTATATTATTATTTTGCACATGTAATCTCTATATTAGGCTAGAACTAAGGAGAAACTAAAATTCCTCTGTACTTCCTATTTTCTTGGTTTACAATAAGTACAGGATTTGTTAAAGACCTGTTTTAAAAATGTATACAACATAGACTTTGATTTATTAAAGATACCACAATTTGATATAAATAACTGTTTTTTGAACACTTGACAAAGTAGTGTACAAGCGAGAAACCTACTGAATTTACACGTCAAACATTTCCTTTGAAATTATTGTTGAAAGAAATTATAGAAGGAGACTATATATATTAAAAACTGACCTTCAGGGCAGACCTTTCTTCACTGTTATCTTAAAGCCTGTTTTAGCATGGCAGCAAGATAGAAGACATGAACAATTGTTGCCATGGTCTTTATCTCCATTGAGCTCAGTTAAAAAATACCCTCACAAAGAGGTTTCTGACTTTTCACAATAATAAAATGGTTACTTATGATGTATTTATCATCCTCAGTATTATTGCCTGAACTTGCAGTCACAGTACAAAGATCTCCATCTTACAGGGAAAGACATAATATTCTGAAGAACATGACCATCATTTCATGAACCTTTGCTATTGCCAAGGCATTGAATTCCACAAGTGCATGCCTTTTAACATCCATAGAGCAAAAGGTCAATGTAATACTGTGTGTGGACTCCTCTAACAGACATTGAAGGCATTTCTCTCATTGGTGGCAAATATCTAAGAAATCTCACTACATTTTTGGCACAGTAAAAACGCATTCACTTGTATCCTGACATGACAGTAGCACTTGTAATAAACATAGCTATTCAAACACAATAAAACATCCAAGTCAACAAGTCATCATAGAGCATGCTGAAGAAAACATTTTATTTTCTGTACATCATCACTAACTAAAAATGTTTTTCTGATAGCAGGACACATAGGTTTTATGTTTATATTAGGTTTATGTACATATTCAGATTTAACACATTCGTTGCCTATTTATTGTAGGCTATAACTGAAGTATATACAAATCCTAGCAATGAAATTGTCTTATTTGTTCCAATTTGGTCTTTAATTATCTAATGGAAAGCATTTAGTTATTTTTGTTTGATTAAAACAAAATCCCAACCTCAACACTACCTGCCTGGAGTTTGGATGTTCATCCTGTGCCTGCGTGGGTTTCCTCCGAGTACTCCGGGTTCCTCCCACACTCTAAAGACATGCTGGTAGGTTAATTGACTACTGTCTAAATTGGCCCTAGTACATGTATGTATGAATGTGAGTTAGGGACTTTAGATTGTAAGCTCCTTGAAGGCAGGAACTGATGTGAATGTACAATATATTTGTGAAGCCCTGTGTAAATTGACAGAGTTATATAAGAACTAGGGATGGTCCCAATGTTTGAGTCAAACGTACGTTTGACTCAAACAGCGGGTGTTCTTTTGTTCTTAGAACAAATTAACATATGGGGTGCTCGCGGGAAGTTTGCCTGCCGCGGCGTGCCCCATAATGCACTGCAAGATCGCAGTGCATGCACCTGACCTGTATGATTTGGCCAATCACAGCGCAATGTGCTGTGAAAGCCACGATTGGCCAAAGGCTACAGTGGAGTGTATATAGTGGAGTGTACATAGTGCAGTCAGTTTGTATATACTGTATACTGTGGAGTATACAGTGAAGTGTATATAATGCAGTCATTTTATATATATAATACAGTGCAGAGTATATAGTGCCATCAGTATAGTATATATAATACAGTGGAGTGTATATAGTGCAGTCATTGTAGTATATATAATACAATGCAGAGTATATAGTGCCATCAGTATAGTATATATAATACATTGCAGAGTATATAGTGTAGTCATTGTAGTATGTATAATACAATGGAGAATATATAGTGCAGTCAGTGTAGTATATATAATACCGTGCAGGGTATATAGTGCAGCGCAGAGTATATAATACAGTGTATTGAAGTGGTTAAGGGGAACCCTATGACAGAATTAAGAAAAAAACGGCATGAGGTCCCCCCAAAAATCCATACCAGGCCCTATGGGTCTGGTATAGATTTTAAGGGGAACTCCACACCAAAATTTAAAAAAAAAACAGCATGGGATCCCCCCTAAAATCCATACCAGGCCATTTGGGTCTGGCATAGGTTTTAAGGGGAACTCCACGCAAATTAATTTTTTTAAAATGGCGTGGGGTCCCCCCAAAATGCATACCAGACCCTTATCCGAGCATGCAGCCTGGCAAGTACGGTTCAGTGGGGGCATTCGCTCATCCCCCCCTACCCTGGCCTGAAGGGCTGCATTCTCGGATAAGAGTCTGGTATGGATTTTGGGGGGACCCCATGCCAATTTTTTGTTTAATTTTGGTGTTCCCCTTAAAATCCATACCAGACCCAAAGGGCCTGATATTGTCAGGGACATGTCGGTGGTCGTCGGGCTAACATGCGTGCACGTAGGTGCACAAGAGGCTTTTCCAGAGCAGTTCAGCTGAATTCCCCACTGGGGGGCACTGGCGCGCTTCTGCGTGCGCGCGCGCGCCCGTGCGCGCACCCGTTCGTGCTAGCGCTGTTTGGCGCCAAAGTCCCTTTAAAAGGGTGTCAGTTACTTCCATCAGGTGCTGTTCGTCTGCAGCTCTGCACCTGAGTTCCTGTATCCTGCCTGTTGTTACTATTTGCTATTGACCTGGCTACATCTGACCATTCTACTGTCTCCTACCCTACCCGGCCTGCCTGACTTTGCTGATATCTTGTGACCCGTTGCCGAACATCTGCCTGCCTGACTATTCTGTGATCATCCCTTCTGCCATATACCTGCCTGATCTCCTGCCAATACGGACTGTTTGACTCTGCTTGCTTGTGTCCTGTGACGCTGCTCACCACCTGCTCTTCCAGTTCCAGGTTCTGCTGCTGCAATATCCTTCACCTGCCTGCTTACGGTCCGCTTCAGCTTACCTGCATCCGCAGTACAGCCACCCCGGAGGAAGTCTCCTCAGCTCCTGTGTTGGCCATCGCAAGGACCTGCATCAGGCACTCCTACCCACTGTGCTCAGGAGACCACTGTTCCCACTCCAGTGGCTCCTGAACCAGCGCTTAAGAGAGGTCTCCTTCTACCAGTCGGGCTCAATTACCAGGTACCTAACAGTACGAACAGCCATGACTGAGCCCGCAGGAGAGACCTCTCCTATCAAGGAGATCTGTACGCACTTAGCGGCACTCACACAAGCCGTAAAGACTTTACAAGACAGTTACACCAGACTGGAGGGTCTCAGTGGCCCAGGAGGTGCATCTCCTGCCTCAGCAGCGGCTCCAGTACAAGCTGCGGTACCTCCCTCTGTGGTTACACTTCCACCCGAACCGAGGGTCCCCATTCCTGAGAGGTTTTCTGGTGACCGAACAAAGTTCCTGGCTTTCCGCAGCGCCTGTCAGTTATACTTCGCCTTACAGCCACGGACTTTTTCTTTAGAGGCTACTAAAGTGGGATTTGTTATATCCCTCCTACAAGGGGAGCCGCAAACCTGGGCTCACCGCCTGCTTGAAACCAACTCTGTGCAGATCCAGTCCTTGCCCTCTTTCTTTGAAGCCATGGCTCAGTTGTACAAGGATCCCCAGCGGACTGCCACCGATGAGTCAGCTTTGTTCGCGCTCCAGACCGGCCAAGGGCTATGTCACGGACTTTTGACGCTGGAGCGCGGACACACAATGGAACAATGCAGCTTTACGCCATCAATTTCGCATGGGGTTATCAGAGAGTCTCAAGGATGAGCTCGCCCGGGTAGGAATGCCTGATACCCTTGAAGAACTTATTGCTTTAACAATTCAGATCGACCAACGCCTTTGTGAACGCCGGTCTGAACGTTCCTCCCAGCAAACGCACCCCATGTGGATGATTGCAAGAGTTCCGATGCCCACCTCCCGATACCTGCCTTCTACCTGCTCCAACCCGGCCACTCCAACACCTGATGTTTCTGAACCGATGCAGCTGGGACTAATGTGTTCTACTCTACCCCCAGAAGAGCGGGCATGCAGACGCCAGCTAAACCTCTGCCTCTACTGTGGTGGGGCAGGCCACTATGTGAACAACTGTCCGGCCAAGACCCGTAAGTGTGTTTCCTCTACTCCGGCCAGTCTTTCCGCATTAACCGCCAATGCCACTCAACTTGCTTTCCCTCTCTCGTTACAGCTCCAGGGAAGAACAAGCCAGGTCAACGCCATTATTGATTCTGGGGCTTGCAGCTGCTTTATTGACTCTGCCTTTGCTGCTCAACAAGATCTTACCCTGAAAGACAAGACACACAGACTCTCAGTTTTCCTGGCCGATGGGTCCCACATAAAGCCAGGACAAGTCTCTCAAGAAACCCTTCCTCTGTCTACCACCTGTTCATCTCAGCATAAAGAGATCCTGACTCTGGACATCATCTCCTCTCCACTGTTCCCGATCATCTTGGGCATGCCCTGGCTTCAGGCCCATAACCCCCACGTTAATTGGACTACCGGTGAAGTCAAGTTTCTATCATCCTATTGTCAGAGACATTGTTTACCTGAACCCTCCAAACCGGCTGCCACCTTACTTTGCATGGATGTGGATACAGATCAGCTCCAAACCATACCAGAGGCTTATTGGGAATTTGCAGATGTATTCAGCAAAAAGGGAGTGGAATCCCTGCCACCCCATCGCCCCTATGATTGCCCAATCGAGCTGCTCCCTGGGGCCGAGATTCCCTTCGGGCGCATCTTTCCGCTATCTGAGAAAGAACAAGAGGCACTTAAACTATACGTTAATGAAAACCTCAAAAAGGGCTTTATTCGACCTTCTACCTCCCCAGCTGGGGCCGGAATATTTTTTGTTTCCTAAAAAGATCAGACTCTTCGTCCATGTGTGGACTATCGGGAGTTAAACAAGGTCACGGTTAAAAACCGCTATCCGTTGCCCCTAATACCTGAATTATTTCAGAAATTGAGGTCTGCCATCATCTTCACTAAGTTGGATCTAAGAGGGGCCTACAACCTGGTCCGCATTCGGGCCGGGGATGAATGGAAGATGGCTTTCCGGACCCGTTTCGGACACTATGAGTACTTAGTCATGCCTTTCGGCCTATGCAATGCCCCTGCCACATTTCAGCATCTGGTCAACGATGTATTCAGAGATTTCCTGGACATCTTTGTGATCGTTTACTTGGATGATATTTTAATTTTCTCTAATTCACTTAACCAACCTCGGGAACATGTTCGCAAAGTCTTGGGCCGTCTTCGTTTACACGGACTGTATGCTAAAGCAGAGAAGTGCGAATTCGAACAAAAGGACATTCAGTTTTTGGGGCTAGTGATCTCCCCTACCAGCATTAAAATGGATCCTCAAAAAGTGTCCGCTTGCTAGATTGGCCAGCTCCCCTGGACAAGAAGGGTGTGCAGCGCTTCATCGGATTCGCTAATTTTTATAGAAAATTTATTAAAGGATCCTCTGCCATCATTTCACCCATCATGCAGTTAACCAAGCAGAACTGTCGTTTTTACTGGAGCTCAGAGGCTCAGGAGGCCTTTGAAGAATTGAAAAGTCGTTTCACTTCAGCCCCAATCCTCAGCCATCCTGACCCATCCCTACCTTTTATTCTGGAGGTGGATGCTTCCGAAGTGGCCGTGGGTGCAGTCATCTCTCAACGGCAGGGTAACAAGGATCTGATGCATCCCGTGGGATTTTTCTCCAGGAAACTCTCGCCGGCTGAGCGAAATTACGATGTGGGTGATCGGGAGTTACTGGCCATCAAGGCAGCACTAGAAGAGTGGAGGTACCTGTTAGAGGGCGCAGTCCATCCGGTTCTAATATATAATGATCACAAAAACCTCGAATATTTAAGATCTGCTAAGAGACTGTAACCTCGACAAGCCCGGTGGGCCCTGTTTTTTACACGTTTCTGTTTTCATATTACCTACCGGCCAGAAACTAAGAACGTAAAACCAGACGCTCTATCGCGCATGTTTGATCATCCCAAAAAACCTTCTGTACCCGACACCATTCTGCCAGCAAATAGTTTCTTACTCCTTCAGACGGACCTCCTGTACCTTGATCAGAGAAGCATCGCCAGAACGTTCAAGTCTTCAGGGACTCACTTTAGCATCTCGAGATGGGTTATTGTGGAAAGGAAGTCAAATATTCGTACCAGAAGATGTCCGAGTCAAGGTGCTGACTTTATTGCATGATCATCCACTTGCAGGACATTTTGGGGTTCGTAAGACCCTTGAACTCGTGCAACGCACGTTCTGGTGGCCTAACATGAAAGAATTTTGCAGGAAGTACGTCAGCTCTTGTTCTGTTTGCATTCAAAATAAAACTTCCAGGAACCGAGCTTGGGGACTGTTGAGGCCGTTGCCCATACCAGATAGGCCCTGGAGGATGATAGCAATGGACTTTATAGTTGAATTACCATGCTCGGAAGGATGTTCGGCGATCTTTGTGGTCGTCGATTGTTTGTCTAAAATGGCCCACTTCCTGCCCTTAAAGGGGACACCTTCTGCTGTGGAGACGGCCCGTGTGTTCATCAAAGAGATCGTCAGGCTGCACGGAGTTCCTGCAAATATAGTGTCCGATAGGGGGGTGTAGTTTACTTCACGCTTCTGGAAAGCCGTATGTGAGATCCTGAAAATTGAATTAGCCCTGTCCTCAGCATACCACCCCCAAACTAATGGGCAAACCAAAAGGACAAATCAGACGCTAGAGCAATACATTAGGTGTTTTACCTCATTTGTACAAGACGATTGGGTGTCCCTACTGCCTCTAGCGGAATTCGCTTATAATAATGCTAGCCACTCTGCCACGGGTCAGTCCCCGTTCTTTGCCAATTATGGTTTTCATGTATCTTTCTTACCAGATTTTCTTCCAGAATCCCCAGTTCCAGCGGTCCAGGACATAGTACAGTTCCTCAGTCACGACAACCAGGTGCTACAGGAAGCGGTATCCAAGGCACAAGCAGACAGTAAGAGGATCTTCGATCAAAAGAGAAGAGGAGATCTAATTCTGCAGATTGGTGATAAGGTATGGCTGTCTACCAATAATATTAAACTAGCTTGTCCTTCCAAAAAGCTTGCTCCTAAGTTTATTGGGCCTTTCCCGGTGAAAAAGAAGATTAACGAAGTGTCTTATGAACTGTGTTTACCTGACTCACTTAAAATCCATCCTGTATTCCATGTGTCGTTGTTGAAGCCTGCTGTAGCCGACCCCTTCCCTAATAGGGGCACCAGGGTCCCGGAACCTGTCTTGGTGGACGGAAACGAGGAATATGAGGTAGAGGCCATCCCCGATTGCAGAAAGAGATTGGGGCAGGTACAGTTTTTGATCAAATGGAAAGGGTATGGTCCGGAGAATAATTCATGGGAACCTAATAGCAATATTCACGCTAAACGTTTGATCCATGCCTATTTTTCTGCTCATCCCGAAAAGAGGAGTTATCTGGGCATCTGGAGGCTGCCCGTTGGGAGGGGGCAATGTCAGGGACATGTCGGTGGTCGTCGGGCTAACATGCGTGCACGTAGGTGCAAGAGAGGCTTTTCCAGAGCAGTTCACCTGCATTCCCCACTGGGGGGCGCTGGCGCGCTCCCGCGCGTGCGCGTTTGCGCGTGCCCGTGCGTGCACCCGTTCGCGCTAGCGCTGTTTGGCGCCAAAGTCCCTTTAAAAGGGTGTCAGTTACTTCCATCAGGTGCTGTTCGTCTGCAGCTCTGCACCTGAGTTCCTGTATCCTGCCTGTTGTTACTATTTGCTATTGACCCGGCTACATCTGACCATTCTACTGTCTCCTACCCTACCCGGCTTGCCTGACCTTGCTGATATCTTGTGACCCGTTGCCGAACATCTGCCTGCCTGACTATTCTGTGATCATCCCTTCTGCCATATACCTGCCTGATCTCCTGCCAATACGGACTGTTTGACTCTGCTTGCTTGTGTCCTGTGACGCTGCTCACCACCTGCTCTTCCAGCTCCAGGTTCTGCTGCTGCAATATCCTTCACCTGCCTGCTTACGGATCCGCTCCAGCTTACCTGCATCTGCAGTACAGCCACCCCGGAGGAAGTCTCTTCAGCTCCTGTGTTGGCCATCGCAAGGACCTGCATCAGGCACTCCTACCCACTGTGCTCAGGAGACCACTGTTCCCACTCCAGTGGCTCCTGAACCAGCGCTTAAGAGAGGTCTCCTTCTACCAGTCGGGCTCAACTACCAGGTACCTAACAGATATGGGCTGGTGGGGACCCACATCATTTTTTTCATTGTTTTTTCATCTATATTGCTGGTAGAGATGAGCTTCGAGTTCGAGTCGAACATTGGCTGTTCGCCCGTTCGCCGAACAGCGAACATTTTGGGGTGTTCGTGGCAAATTTGAAACCCCGGAACACCCTTTAAAAGTCTATGGGAAAAAAATAAAAGTGCTAATTTTAATGGCTTATATGCAAGTTATTGTCATAAAAAGTGTTTGGGAACCTGGGTCCTGCCCCAGGGGATAAGGATCAATGCAAAAAAAAGTTTTAAAAACGGACGTTTTTTTCGGGAGCAGTGATTTTAATAATGCTTAAAGTGAAACAATAAAAGTGTAATATTCCTTTA
Source organism: Aquarana catesbeiana (assembly GCF_042186555.1). NCBI lineage: Eukaryota > Metazoa > Chordata > Amphibia > Anura > Ranidae > Aquarana > Aquarana catesbeiana. The sequence continues at coordinate 382,749,166 of NC_133327.1, forward strand.
AATTTCATACCTGGGGGGTGTCTATAGTATGCCTGTAAAGGGGCGCATGTTTCCCGTGATTAGAACAGTCTGACAGCAAAATGACATTTTAAAGGAAAAAAAGTCATTTAAAACTACTCACAGCTTTTAATGAATTGCCGATCCGACAATACACATAAAAGTTAATTAATAAAAACGGCATGGGAATTCCCCACAGGGGAACCCTGAACCAAAATTAAAAAAAAAAAATCACGTGGGGGGTCCCCCTAAATTCCATACCAGGCCCTTCAGGTCTGGTATGGATACTAAGGGGAACTGTAAAGACAAGAGAGAGGAGGCGCCTCTGGGTGCAGACGTTTAAAACAATTTATTAAAAAGTAGCAACAGCTAGTAATACACTCACATTTATGTGGTGAATATCAAACAAAGCAATGTCCCAGGTCAATCCAGGGGGTCCGTGGAGTCATCTCTCTCGGCTGGTAGATGTAGGGGGTCTGTGCAGTCTCAAAACGCTGGATGTCCTCGGCCGAACAGCGGAGACAGGCACCAGAACGAGGCTTGGGTAACAGCCGATCCTGTCGAGGGATGATGACGTCACGTTGCATATCGTGTGACGTCATCATCCCTCGACAGGATCGGCTGTTACCCAAGCCTCGTTCTGGTGCCTGTCTCCGCTGTTCGGCCGAGGACATCCAGCGTTTTGAGACTGCACAGACCCCCTACATCTACCAGCCGAGAGAGATGACTCCACGGACCCCCTGGATTGACCTGGGACATTGCTTTGTTTGATATTCACCACATAAATGTGAGTGTATTACTAGCTGTTGCTACTTTTTAATAAATTGTTTTAAACGTCTGCACCCAGAGGCGCCTCCTCTCTCTTGTCTTTACAGTACTTTTGGGATAAAGGCTTTCACCCCTATTGGATGGCTGCCCTGAATGTGGACTTTACACAGCATTTTTCATCTCCTCCACTTATAGTGTCACTACACGGACTTATGTCTTTTTAATATCAATGACAATTTCCCAAATCTATTTCTGTACATAACTGTTGATATGGATACAGCTGTCACTATTTTGCGCCGATAACTTGTTACATACTAAGGGGAACCCTGGCCAAAATTTTTTTTTTTTAAATGGCGTGGGGTCCCCCTCAAAACCTATACTAGACCCTTCAGGTCTGGTGTGGATTTTAAGGGGAGCCCCACGCCAAAATAAAAAAAATGGCGTGAGGTCCCCCCAAAAATCCATACCAGACCCTTATCTGAGCACGCAACCTGGCAGGCTGCAGGAAAAGAGGGGGGACAAGAGAGCACCCCCCCTCCTGAACCGTACCAGGTCACATGCCCTCAACAATGGGAGGGTGCTTTGGGGTAGCCCCCCAAAACACCTTGTCCCCATGTTGATGGGGACAAGGGCCTCATCCCCACAGCCCTTCCCCGGTGGTTGTGGGGGTCTGCGAGCAGGGGGCTTATTGGAATCTGGAAGCCCCCTTTAACAAAGAAAATTCCAGATTCCAGAAAATCCTAAAAGAGAATGTCCAGCCATCAGTTTGTGACCTCAAGCTCAAGTGCACTTGGATTATGCAGCAGGTCAATGATCCGAAACACAACAGCAAGTCCACCTGCAAATGGTTCAAACAAAGCAAAATTTAGGTTTTGGAGTGGCTTAGTCAAATCCAATTGAGATGCTGTATCATGACCTTATACAGGCCATTCATGATGGAAAACCCTCCAATGTGACTGAATTAAAACAATTCTGCACAGAAGAGTGGGCCAAAATTGCTCCACAGCAATGTGAAAGACTCATTGCCAGTTATCACAAGCGATTGGTTGCAGTTGTTGCCACCAAGGGTAGCACAACCAGTTATTAGGTTTAGGGGGCAGTTACTTTTTCACATAAAGCCACGCAGGTTTGGACTGCTTTTTTGCCTTAATAAATGAAACCATCATCTAAAAACTGCATTTTGTATTTACTCAGGTTATCTTTGTATAATAATAAAATGTGTTTGATGATCTGAGTAATTTAAGTGTGACAAATATGCAAAAAAATTAAAAAAATCAGAAAGGGGGCAAATACTTTTTCACACAACTGTAGATGGCCATTGCTTATTTCTCCATCTGAAAACATTAAATGTACAACAGTCATGCTTATCCAAAGACTTTTCTGAGTTTTAGCAGGTACTTCTGACACTGCTTTGAGATTACTTGTTACATATTTGTTCCAGGTTAGTGATTCATAAAGAATTAGTGTCAGAGACAGCCAGACATCTATAATTTTCAAAATGAGGTTCACAATGGCTGCTTACATTTTTTCTTTCTAATTATTTCCTTTAAGCTGGGGAAAATGTTCATTACCCATGCAGTGGGTTTTCCAGTGCTCCTTTTTTGTATAGGGTAGCTTTAAATTAAATTTGTACTTACCTTATCCCTTCATCCCCCAGTTGCTGGCAGGACAATGCAGGACTGCTGGTACATGAGGACATCAGAGTGCAACAGCCAGATGAAGCGCCAAGAGAAATCGCTTTGAAGAACTGTTCACATGAAGAGGAGGAAGCCTACAGGAGCAAGTGATAATGTAATCAAGGAAAACTTAATTTTAAAGCTATTCTAGAAAAAAAAAACAGGGTTTAACTCTTGCAGTGCAGGGGAAGCCCACTGCTAGGGTAGCTTTATTTTTACTTTGAAGTTCAGCTTTAAACACCTGTGCAAAACAATATACGGCCACATAACTTGCGTTTTTTTTTTTTTTTTTTTTATCTGCAGTACTCTGAACAGCTCTGAAAATCCAGAGGCATTAGGGTAAGTGTCTACTTTACAATCAAAGTCAAGATTTGCATATAACACCACCTGTTTTTATCTCTGGATCTAAAGGTCATTGTCATACATTTTTCACTGAATGTAACTAGGTAACCTTTGCTTGTACTCTTTTCACATGACCTGTTTAAATTGCCAAGTGAATTTTATTATATGAATTACAACCTTTCAGAACTTATTATTAGGACCATATAATATATGGCATCTGCTACTGTACATAACTAATATTTAAACATGTAACAAGGTTGATGTATCGTCTATAGCACAACCAATCAGTTTTATTCTGTCCATGTTAGGTACAAATGTCTGTTACTTTTGAAATCAGAACACTTATTATAGCCAATTACTTGCAATCCTTTATACTTGCTCTGTATTATCTTTTCCTTTTTTTACAGTGTATGCACCTGTTAATCATTATATTGGTTGATTTACATTGCTTTTTGTTGCAATTCATATATTACCTCCTCATTCTGCTATAAAATCTCAATTAAACTGTGTGTAAGAAAAATACAAGAACACAATGTTTTATTTTGTTGAAAAAGAATGGCAAAAGGTCTTTTTTGAAGAAGAAGATGACAGATGCTTCCTCCATTTATTGTGATTGTGTGATCCAAGGAATGCTGCTCCTCATACACCAAAGAAACTGACATTTATGTCACACTTAGTGGAAGTAAGTTAAATTCAGCAATGCTACATTCAAGTTGCCAAGGACACTTGTAGCCATTTTCTTAACTGTCCTTGACAGTGTCCTCATTAAAAAAGCTAGCGTTAATTAATGATCAAAATAGCCACATTTTATTTCTGCCATACAGCATGGACACACAATAGGTGACTTCTATTCTGTTTTTGCTATAGAAAGGGTCATCCCTGTTACAAATGTTGCCTTGATGACACATAAACATGTGGAGCACTCAATAGTGCAAGAATTGGACTGAATGAAGTCAATGCTAACAATGTTAGGAAATGTGTTCAAACCTGGGGATTCTTAAAGGATCTATTCAGCTTTGATTAGTATCACTGTTTAATTGACAGCCTCTTCAGTTACTTAATTATTTTGGAAGGTAAGGCACACAGTACAGACATGAATAAAATTCACAGATTGAATCCCTTTTGCCGTGGAAACAAATTAGAGAAACAAGCAGAAAATAAAAGACTTCTGAATCAAGCTGAAGGCGTTATTCGTTTGCAAAATAAACCAGATTGATATAATAGTGGTGATTAGGCATATGTATTAAATTGGAACAAATTAAATGATAAAAATGTTACGAAACCAATAGCGGTTTGCTTAATAGACCCTGCTTCTATAAAGTATTCATTATAACCCAATTTCCCAAAAAATAGTGGCAGTATTTTAGGTGGAATACAAGTAGAATTGGGTCTGGGTTTCAGTAACATACTCCTATAGGCGACATTTGTGATACGTTCCCTAAGACCAAAATCATCACAGACTACATGGCTCTGTATGCCTTGCATAATATAGAGAATTCCACAGGTGGTGTAATAGAAACATCTAAATATGTATACATATATATAACTTTTGAAAAATTATAATTATATTTCTTTTTTTTTTTTTTTTAAATTCTCTTTATTGATTTTTAATAGATTTACAAAAACAGAACCTTGGGGCATTCCCCGGCTCACAAGGTACCATGTAAATCGGTACCTAACAACAGGTTATCTGCCTAAAACAGTGCTGTTATCAACAGAAAATCAGATAAAATACAAAACAAAACTAAAAGACAAAACAAAAACTAGATATCACTGCTCAACCACTCCAATTGGATAGATTGTGGAAGGAGAATGTGTGGTAGAAATTGTCCACAGCAATCAATGGGCCAGAACCCGCTTCTTTCCTGTTAGCCTTAGTTGGGCTGAGGTGCATAGAGCACTCAATCAGAAGCCTTCTTTCAGTATTACAGCACAGACAAACAATGACAAATAAAACCTAACTGGTTGCCATGGGTACGGCAAACAATTACTCTGCACACATTATAAAATCACTCCCATAAACCTGTGTGAATTGATTTTTGTTTCTATGGTCACTTGATTCTGAAAGGGATAAGCTTTTTTACTTATTTAATTTATAAACATAGGACAGTATTGTAAGGTTGTTTTTTTTTTTGTATATTAAGCTATAAGTATATTCTTCAGAATGTAGAAAAAAAACATCTTTTGGGAGAAGTCTGCAAAGTCTTAGGCCTGAAGAATTGCTCTATTAAAGGGCTAGTTCACCAAAAAGTGAGATTTTAGTTAGATTTAAAAAAAAAATATGACACCCTCAAAAATGTATATACAGTATAGTATGATTTTTAGTATGCTGATTTAGTTCTGTTCATTGGCTTGCTAGGCAGTAAAGACTAAAATGACATTATCAAGTTCTTTACAATCACCTGGCGAAAAGAGGCATGGAAATTCTGTACGTAATATTAGTTTATCACAGAAAGATACTATACATTTTTTTTTGTTTAAAGCGGAAGTAAACCCATTGATTTATTAGTTTCAAAAGACAGTTAAATTTCCGGCATGTGATGGGAATGTACCTGTCACATTGCTTGTGCTCTCAACCAAACTGTCAAACCATCCAATAGCTGGTGTCATAACTGATCACATGTGCATCATGGCAGTTGAAGATTAAACAGAGGCCAAGATCGTTTACTTCCACTTTAAGTGCTAGTTTACACTTGCTTCAAAACATGGCTTTTGGACAGGCTTTGTTAAAGCTCTCTGAATGCCAGTCAAAACCCCTGTCTCTAAATAAAATGGTTAGCTTACAGTCCTGTTTACACCTTGCTTTTGCTTGGTGTTTCGATGAGGCATTGGTGGGGCTTCGATGAGGATTTGGTGGAGCTTTGATGGGGCTTCAATGAGCCTTTGGTGGTGCTTTGGTGGGACTCTAATGAGGCTTCAGTGGGGTTTCAAGCAAGCTTTGCTATAGACTTCTATGGAGGCTTTGAAGACATTTTGAAGCACCATTAAGCTACATGGGGTTTAATTTTTGAAGCAAAACCAAAACAAAGCAAAGTAAAAGTAAGGTATAAAGAGGATTGCAAGCTAACCATTTTAGGAGCTTTGACTAGCGTTCAGAGAACTTTAACAAAGCGTGTCCAAAGCCTTGTTTTGAAGCAAGTGCAAACTAGCCATTAATGTGTGTTGAAGCCAAAGCAAGTGTAAACGAGCCCTAAGGGCTCGTTTACACTTGGTTCAAAACAAGGCTTCGGACAAGCTTTGTTAAAGCTCTCTGAACGCCAGTCAAAGCTCCTGTCACTAAATAAAATGGTTCGCTTACAGTCCTGTTTACACCTTGCATTTGCTTGGTGCTTCGGTGAGGCTTCGATGAAGCTTTGGTGGGGCTTCGATGAGCCTTTGGTGGGGCTTCGATGAGGCTTTGGTGAGGCTTTGTGGGGCTTTGATGAGGCTTTAGTGGGGCTTCATTGGGGCTTCAAGCAAGCTTTGCCATAGACTTCTATGGAGGATTTGAAGACACGTTGAAGCACAACTAAAGCGACATGGGGTATAAGTTTTGAAGTGAAGCCAAAGCAAAGCATAGCAAAAGCAAATTGCAAATAGGACTGTAAGCTAACCATTTTATTTAGTGACAGCAGCTTTGACTAGTGTTCAGAGAGCTTTAACAAAGCATGTTCGAAGCCTTGTTTTGAAGCAAGTGTTAACGAGCCCTTAGGGCTCGTTTACACTTGCTTCGGCTTCAATACACATCAAAGTGCCTACCACTTCAACATTCTTTTATGATTTGTTTGTGATGCTTCAATGAATCTTTAGTGATGCTTCGGTGAAGCTTTAGTGATGGTTCGGTAATGCTCTGTTGAAGCTTGGCAGATGCCCTGTGTGTGTGTGTCGACATGTCATTCCTGCAATTCTCCAAAACAAAGGGAAGCTAAAGCTGAATTAAAGCCCCTCAAAAGCTGCAGGTGCTTCAAGCGAGCTTTGCCATAGAGTTCTATGGAGGCTTTGAAGACGCTTTGAAGCCCCACTAAAGCAACATGTGGTATAATTTTTTAAGCAAAGCCGAAGCAAAGCAAAGCAAACGCAAGGTGTAAACAGGACTGTAAGCTAACCATTTTATTTAGTGACAGGGGCTTTGACTGGCATTCAGAGAGCTTTAAAAAGTGTGTCCGAAGCCTTGTTTTGAAGCAAGTGTAAACTAGCCCTTAATGTGTGTTGAAGCCGAAGCAAGTGTAAATGAGCCCTAAGAATGTCTTTGATAGTCTGTTATGACCATATTTGAATCTTGTCTTTAAAATTCTCATGGTGGACTTTGTATGGACAGTCTTTGGTGCCATCTGCCTGAAATCTATCAAAGCTTTTATACCTTTCATGCTGTTTTCATGCTGTTTTCATTCTGGAAAATGTTTTCTATGTTTTCTAGGTTCAGATCTGTGCCGAAAGTGTTCACTACTAGATTTTTGCTCACTTCAAACCACTGCCACTGATCTTGTTGCCATTTTCTTCTTTTTGAATCATCACACACACAATTGTTGTGAATTTTAGGAGATTTTGGCAAAAACTCACCATTTTGGCAACATGAAATTAAGTGGGAAGGAGATGTTGAGAGTTTTTTTTTTTATATTGTTAGTACACTATATTATAATAATTAATAATAATAATATTATAATAATATTGTACAAATACATGTAATGTTCTCTTGTGTGATAGCACACTTACAAAAATCTCTCCCTATCCAGTCAGTGAGGTTAAATGTGTGAGATGGGGCTTAGTCATAGAGGAGCTCTATGACTAAGCCCCGGGGGGGGGGGGGTAAAACATGTCAGAGGGTATGGCTTGTGGAGTAGTGCAAGGCTGAGGCCATCTCACATATTTAACCTCACAGACTGGATAGGGAGTGTGGTGATTTTTCTAAGTATGCTAACATTACTGGAAGGTGATATTTTTAGCCGGCACCCCATTTCTGGAATTCTGAGTACCAGCGGGATAATACACATTTCCCACTTAGAGCGGCGCTACAAGTTTTAACAGCTCTTGTGTGATAGAATACAATTTTGATATTCACATAAAATACGAAAAACTAAGATGTGCAAAGTTCATCAAAGTGTAAGGCCACATCACAACATGGTAAGTAAAAATCTTCACTCAAGAACTCCTCTGTGAATCCCAGGTGAAAGTAAAGGAAAGCTCCACCACCAAATTGACAAAAAATGGCAGCTCACCTATCATAGTGGACCTTTAAAGTGGTTGTTTGCCCCTTTGTTTGTTCTGGGTATACAACCACTTTAAATTTAAAAGGTCTAAATACTCTTATTCATCAATTTGCTGTTTGAAATACAGTGAATCTGAACGTAGCTGCAAATTCCATTGAAGTCTGTGGGTGGGGGATTTTGTTAATAAATTCTGATCAGTTCTAAGTATAATAGGCAAACTGCTAGCAAAAAAAAAGAAAGGGAAGGTGGGTACTGCCATGGGGAAATGTGCCAATGGAAAAAAAGAAAACTGTACAATGGGGAGAAGGTCTTTTCATGTGGCTTTAAAGGCAACATTGAAAATACCAAATCCTTTAAAAATTATGGTGAGGGGATGTCTTCAAGCTGTATGATGTATTACATAAGAGTGTGATTTTTAGTGGTTTTTACGGACAGTGTACACTGGCAGTGCAAATTTGGCAGTGGACTTTATCTACTTTGCAATTACCTTGGCTTAGTTTTAGGAGGAACACGTGCTTTTCCATTAAGCGGTACAGGCTTTACTTTGATTGACAGAGACAAATGGGCCAGAAGAGGAAAGGGGAAATATATTGCTGGACCCGTAGATTTATTTTACTGGTATTGTTATCTTAAGGTATTATTGTTGGTGTAAATGATCTGGCTCATGGGCAGGTGGCTTCTACACCCCAGAAGAACTGTCACTCTCTGTGGCTTGTAGTGTAATGTGAGAGGGGTTGATATTAAAGCGCCACACCACTGCTAAGAGGTCTAGATACAACTTTATTCCATTAAAGGTCAGGGGTACAATTCAAGAAATAGCTAAAGCGTTTCTGGGGACAAAGTGCCCCCTTCATCAGGACTTGACTGACAGCAAAGTCATAGCTGCCAACAGTCACAGATTTCTCGGGACTTTCCTGGGAAACTGACTGATTTCCCATGGAGTCTTTGTCCCGGCAAGAAGCTTTGCGGTGTGATGCAATAGGGTGGCTGTCCTTAAGCTGCCCCCTAGAGGACATCCTTCCTTGTTGGTGTTGTGCCTCCTCCTCCTCACTTTCCTCCTCTCTTCTCTCAGGCACTCAAGTACAGTCAATGACCTCATCATCCCTCCTCGTCACTGGAGCAGACTTGGCAGTATGCTGCAGCTGGGGGAACATGACTGCCAGTTTCTTGTCCTTCTGTGGCACCCCCTCCTTCTAGGCTCACAATACTCCCTTGCTTAACCTGAGAACCAACATCGGAACCTTCAAATCGCTGCTCATCCTCCAGCAGCATGTACCCGACACTCTAATTCGAATAATTCTGGGGAATCCTCCGTGCATGATGGTGGGGATATAAAAGGAGTGACTTTGGACAGGGAGCCGGTGGAATAGGCCGCTTTGGCAGCTGCGTTGGAAGGCAAACTACTCGGAGCCTGGGTGACAGAGGATGAGAAGGATGAGGACGGCTTCGTTATCCACTCCACCAACTTTTCTGCATGTTGTGGCTCAATAACATGGCCAGCAGCAGAAAAAAAGGACAAGCATGCCCCAATGCCACCTGCAGAGGATGTCCACGACCACCACTGTTGACTGTAGACACAGAGGCTGCTTGCCCTCTTTTAGTGGCCTGTGAGCGCCTGCCTCTCCTTGGTGGCCTTCCGGACATGATGTATTTTTTGTTTTGCAAAACCACACTACACTGTATTATATACTTTGTACACCGCCTGAAGAGTATTAGAAACTATACACCACCGAATGTGCTGTATATATGAGCTACACTGAATGCAGGGTATATATATACACCACTCACATTATTGTAAATATTTTATTCTATCTTATCATGTGACAACACTGAAGGAATAGCACTTTTCTAAAAATGTAAAGTAGTGAGTGTACAGCTTGTATAACAGTGAAAATTTAGTGTCCCTTCAAAATAACTCAACACACGGCCATTAATGTCTAAACCGCTGGCAACAAAAGTGAGTACACCCCTAAGTGAAAATGTCCAAATTGGGCCCAATTAGCCATTTTCCCTCCCCAGTGTCACGTGACTTGTTAGTGTTACAAGGTCTCAGGTGTGTTAAGTTTGGTGTTATTGCTCTCACTCTCTCATATTGGTCACTGGAAGTTAAACATGGCACCTCATGGCAAAAGAACTCTCTAAAGATCTGAAAAAAAGAATTGTTGCTCTAAATAAAGATGGCATAGGCTATAAGAAGATTGCTAAGATCCTGAGCTGCAGCACGGTGGCCAAGACCATACAGGGAACAGGACAGGTTCCACGCAGAACAGGTCTCGCCATGGTCGACCAAGGAAGGTGAGTGCACGTGCTCAGCGTCATATCCAAAGATTGTCTTTGGGAAATAGATGTATGAGTGCTGCCAGCATTGCTGCAGAGGTTGTAGGGTGGGGGGGTCAGCCTGTCAGTGCTCAGACCATACGCCGCACACTGCAACAAATTGGTCTGCATGGCTGTCGTCCCAGAAGGAAGCCTCTTCTAAAGATGATACACAAGAAAGCCTGCAAACAGTTTGCTGAAGACAAGCAGACTAAGGACATGGATTACTGGAACCATGTCCTGTGGTTTGATGAGACCAAGATAAACTTTTTTGGTTCAGATGGATTCAAGTGTGTGTGGTGGCAACCAGGTGAGGAGTACAAAGTGTGTTTTGCCTACAGCCAAGCATGGAGGTGGGAGTGTCATGGTCTGCATGAGTGCTGCCGGCACTGGGGAGCTACAGTTCATTGAGGGAACCATGAATGCCAACATGTACTGTGACATACTTAAGCCGAGAATAATCCCCTCCTTTCGGAGACTGGGCCACAGGGCAATATTCCAACTTGATAATGACCCCAAACACATCTCCAAGACGACCACTGCCTAAACCTTATTGAGCATCCTCAAATGGTAGGTGGAGGAGAGCAAGGTCTCTAACATCCACCAGCTCCGTGATGTCGTCATGGAGGAGTGGAAGAGGACTCCAGTGGCAGTGATCAGCCACCTCACGTGAGGGGAGGGGTCGAATGCGGAAGTCGGGCTGACCTCATCCTCGCGCCCCGGGATGCCGGCTCTCTCCTTCCTCCCCTTGGGCGGCGGTGTAGTGACGCTGACGCCGACCACGGCTCCCGTAACGTTGGTGCGGGCGGCCGCCTCCTAGCCCCGCATCCCCAAGATTAACCGCGGGACTCAGGTCCCTGTAAGAACGCGGCTATAGCTCCCCCTACCCCCCCGCTGCGCCCCCCCCTCCCCCCGCCGCGTTTGTTTCGGAGATACCGCCCGGAGCTGGAGCTGAGCAGAGACCGAGGAGGTGAGAGGAGAAACAGCAAGCAGGGGAGCCCTGTGACAGCATTGTTAAGCTCTGGCACAAGTCCATGAAGTGTGGCAAACAGATGGAGCGGCTGACGAACAGCAGGTGACACGGAAGCGGCTGAAGAAAGGAGAGACAGGCAACCCTCAGATAAGTGATATGATCTTTTGGGACAGTTGGTCAGAGAGGGTAAGTGCCTTTTCTTGCTTCAACATGGTGGGAGTCCCAATGTGAAATCCGTATCGCCGCTTGAGAGATAAAGGTGAAAGTTAAAGTCCTAGCGGTATAGGCACGGACTTGGAGGTGCATATCACTACTCAGTTTTTCCCCTAGCGCAATGTGCCACTGAAAGCCCTCATTATCCATTTCAAAGAGAAGTCGCGCTGGTTGCTCTCAGAGGTAGACTTCTTCTCTTATTTCTGTGTACCCCTAGAGGAGCTGAAGCCCATATGGTGATCTGGTATATATAATGAGTGATTTATCATGAGTGCCTCCGCTAGATGGATCGGTGAAGGGACTGTCTTGTTCTGAGCTTGCTAAATCAAATGGCTATATTGAGATATGGAATGATTTAACCCCCTCCTGGATAACTTCTGAAAGTGGTTCTATGCCTATATAAATCATTTATAAAAAATCTAAATATCTGCCGCCCTGTGATTTTGGGATAAGGTCTAGGATAAGGGCTGTACTTCAGACTCTCAAGGACAAAGTACTGATAATAAGAACATCCCTACACGCTACCTGCCTAGGTTGAGTTACCCAACCAGTGGCTGGAGAAATATCTCTATATTTAATTAAGGACTGGATTAGCCTAAACAGATAAGAAAAGACGCCACTGGTAATACAGGTCCTGAAATACCCCAAGATAAGAGTAACAAGTTTAGCTTTGTGGTCCCTCACTAAGGGGGGTGGGGTGCTGAAATTTTGGTGGCTCAACCTTAGTCCCGGGTGGAGTAAATAAAGTCAAGGGAGCGAAAGGATAACAAGAATGAGAGGGAAATCAAGTAAGGGGGGAACAACAACAACGAACCCAACGGGGGCACCCGGCAGATTAAGTGCAAGCCCAGGAACGATAAGGAAATACATGGTACAGGACAACACGACAAGTCCGGGCAAGGGTCCGGGAGCTAAAAGCAAAATCCCGGATGCTCCGCCCAAAGTCAATACAAGGAGGCAGGCTGCAGAAGAGTCCCTAGGCTTAAATATAGCGACGTTGGCAACTCTAGATGAAGTTCCATTGGAGGGTCAAAGGGAAGGAGTTATGCCAACAAAGAATGATATAGCAGAGATGTTCGCCAGGTTGGAAACTTTTATTAGAGCGGAAACAGACGCCATAAGAGGGGACATGGGCCACATCCTGAGAAGAGTGGAAGAGGCCGAGTTAGCAGTGGAGAGCCAGAGGAGTGAAATAGGAACTCTGAGATCCCAGTTAGAGGAGATACAGCGTGAACAAAGAGATCTAAGATATAAGTTGGAAGATCAGGAAAACCGAAGCAGACGAAAAAACTTGAGAATTAGGGGAATCCCAGAACCACAAGGGGAGGGTGAAGACTTACAGGAGAAGATAAATCAAATATTCGGAGGTCTAATCAATCTGGAGGACAAGCCCGTTAAATTAGATAGAGTACATAGACTGAGGAAACCCGCTCAGATCAGCAGGGAAACGCCTCGGGATGTGATAGTGAGGTTTCATAACTACCAAGATAAAGAAAAAATCAGGACAAGTTCGAGAAATAATCACGCATTGAAATATGGGGAATCCAGTCTACAAATCTACCCAGATCTGGCGAATGAGACACGGGCAAGAAAAAGAGTCCTCAGACCCCTATTGGATCTGCTCAAAGCGCGAGAAGTACACTACTCTTGGGGCTTCCCAGCATGTCTGATTGGGAAAAAAGATGGGCGCTCAGCGACATTAAGGTTCCCAGAGGAGACCCAAAACTTCTGTCGCAAGTTAGACATTCCACTCATTGAAATCCCGGGATGGTGGGAGAGAGGGGGAGGTCAAAATGTTGCTGAAGACACACAAAATTGGAAGCCGGTGTATAATAGGAGAGGTGTATAGGGGCGAAGATGTAGTTAGGTATCCCGTGTCTAGGGGGTTAGAGAGTCTTGTGCGGGTGGAGGGGGGGGGCGGGTGGCGACGGGCTTCGGACCCGGAGCCCTGGGGAGGGGGAGCCTTGGGAGGGGGGTGGGGGAGTGGGGGGGAGGGGGGGGGGTCGGATAGTCCCTGGGGTGGGATGGGAGGTGCCGGGCTCTCGCACTGGGCTCAACCCTTGAGGGGCCATCCTTAGGGCTGGGTGGAGAAGGCGAGGCCATGGTCAGTAGGGTTATTGGGAGATGGGGTGCTCCTAAGAGTAGGGGGGGAGGCAGGGGGGGGTGGTGTGGTGGAGGGGGGGAGGGGGGGCAAGGGAGGGATGAGACCAGCACAACCTTATTTTTCTCCTGTGGCAGCTGCGATGGAGTACTGAAAAGAAGATAAATGGTTGGAATCAATTTGATAACCTATAATGTGAGGGGGCTCAACTCGCCTATAAAATGCGCGAATGTGATGAGCGAGCTGAGAGCCAATAAAGCTGAGGTGGTCTTCCTCCAGGAGACTCACCTATACCTGGGGAAAAATCAGAGGATTCTATCAAGGGACTACCCGTTGTGGTTCTATAGCGATTCCCCGATAAGGGGTGCAAAAGGGGTAGCGATCGGCTTTGCTAGGGAAACCCGCTTCCAGATTGAGGAGAGATTGTCAGACCCTGAAGGCCGATTACTAATTTTGAGGGGAAAACTTAATGGCGAGTTATATACACTAGCTAATATTTATTGCCCAAATAACAACCCAAGTAAATATCTAATCGGAGCCTTACTGAAGCTAGAGGGTTTCAGGAGAGGGAGGACGGTTCTAGCAGGTGATCTGAACTTATGCCTTGAACCGGGCAGGGATAGTGCGTCACGTGCACGGGGGACTGGAGGGGTTTGGTTGAACAAGCTCAAAAAAAAACTACATCAGCTTCAACTAGTTGATGTTTGGAGGATGCAACATCAAACAATATTGGATTATACATACTATTCCCCCGTGCACGCGACGTACTCAAGACTTGACTATTTTCTCACAGACCACAGATATTTAGAGGAGGTCGAAAGTACAAATATTGGCTCCATAACATTTTCGGACCACGCCCCGGTGATATTACGGATTAAGCAAAACAAGCAATCTCCCCCGTTTCATAATTGGAGACTAAATGAAGATCTCCTCCATGATAAGGAAATAGACAAATTAATAAATGATGAACTGGAATTTTATTTTAGAATCAATTCCTCCGAAGAAGTATCAGAAGCAATGGTATGGGAGGCCCACAAGGCATATATTAGGGGGATAATAATAAAGGCGGGGGTGGAGAAAGAAAGAAGGCAGAAAAAAATCTTGAGCACTCTCCAGGAAGAAGTCAAAAAACTAGAAAGGCAGCATAAAGATGCAGGGGATGGAGGGACCTTGGGAAAACTACATGGGGCCAGGGAGGCCTTGAGACAACAGATAGAGGCAGAAAATCGTAAGAAATTCAATTTAGTCAAAAAAGAGAGATATGTATCTGGGAATAAACCAGGCCGGGTGCTGGCTAGGGCATTGTGTAAAAAGAAAAACAAAAACTATATCGATAAGATAAAGACGAAAGCAGGAGAATATAAACATAAGGATAAGGATATAGCACAAACCTTCCAGGAATTCTATGGGGAGCTCTACTCAATAAATATAAAGGATAACGATATAATAAGAGAGCAAAAGCGAGAAAAAATAATTAACTACCTAAAAGATACGGGGATGACTAAGATAACAAAAGATGAGAGTCTCGTGCTAGATGCCCCCATTACAGAGGTTGAGGTAAGGAAAGCTATTAAGGAGACCCAGACAGGAAAGAGCCCTGGCCCGGACGGGCTGACGGTATTATATTATAAGAAATATCAAGAGCAGTTAGTACCAAAATTATGTACCTATTTAAATGAGATAGGAAAGAGAGGGGAGATGAGTAGAGATGCATTGGCAGCCATTATAGTGCTCATCCACAAGGAGGGTAAGGACAACACACTATGCTCTAGCTTTAGGCCTATATCCCTCCTAAACAATGACACAAAAATCTTTGCAAAAATTATCGCGGGTAGAGTGAAACAAATAATTTAAAACATTATCCATCCTGATCAGGTGGGGTTCATACCAGGTAGGCAAGGAAGGGACAATAGTATCAAGACGCTACTGATAACCCAGGAAATTAAAGAGAGTGGAGTCCCAGGTCTACTGCTATCTATAGATGCTGAAAAAGCATTTGATAGAGTAGACTGGGACTTCATGATAGAAACTCTCAAACAAGTAGGTTATGGGGAGAGGATCTGTAGCTGGATAAAGGCGCTTTATTCAAAACCATCGGCGAGAGTAAAAATAAACGGGATCTTATCCGAGCCTTTCAGTATGTACAATGGCACAAGACAGGGGTGTCCAATCTCCCCAATGCTCTTCCTGATGGTTCTGGAGCCCCTCCTTGCCAGGATTAGACAGGACCCGGATATTGGCGGGGTCAACATAGGGGGAATCGAGTATAAGCTCGCTGCTTTTGCGGACGATATCCTTCTTTATATAACCAATCCAAGAATTTCCCTCCCGAACGTCCTAGCTACATTAGAAGAGTATGGGAAACTGTCCAATTTTAAAGTAAACACCGCCAAATCAGAAGTTCTAGACATCAACCCAAAAAAGACAAGTGACTCCGCTTATCAAAAATATTATCCCTTTAGGTGGGAGAGGGAAGCCTTAAAATATCTAGGAATCAAAATTACACCATCAGTAGAAGAGCTATTCCAGGTCAACTATATCCCGCTTTTAAATGAGGTTAAAGTAGGACTAAAGAGATTACAGCAGGGGCAACTGTCGTGGTCGGGTAGAATTAGTGCACTTAAAATGGTTATATTACCAAAAATTACATACACATTGCAAATGCTCCCAGTGGCTCTTCCGTCTAGTTACCTTAAGAGGATGCACTCAATGATTCTAAAATTTATATGGAAAGGGAAAACCCCACGGATAAAATACGACCAATTAATAAACACCAAAAACAAAGGGGGATGGGGAGCACCTGATATCAGTAAATATTATGAAGCTATTGCACTGGGGAGGGTAATAGATTGGTTTAAAAACAAAGATAAACAATGGGTAGAAATTGAAAACAGTACTAGTAAGATAAAACTTCACAAAATAATATGGTACGCACCAAAATTAAGAAAACAAGACACAAAAATGCACGAAATCACTAGACATGCACTTGGAGTATGGGATAGGGTCCATAAAAGGGAACATTGGCAATACAACTCACCACTAATGTCACTGAAGGAAGTAGATTACTTCCCACCGGGAAAGGAAGAATGGTTTGGGAAATGGCTACTAGACGAGAACTTGCAGTTAAGAGATGTAATGGACCGGGGGAAAATCTGTTCAATGCAGGAGCTCAAGAAAAGAGGAGACAGGATGATCATTAGCCCATGGCGTTACGCTCAGTTAAAACACTTCATAGCATCCTTACCGCAACCCATTAGAACAATGAATAGTCTACTCCCATTGGAGAAAATATGCGTAGAACGGAACAAAAAAAGCGGTTTCTCTAGAATATATAAGATATTGGTCGAGTTGAAGAGAATAGATATTCTGCCCTGTATAAGTAAATGGGAGAAGGAGCTAGGTTTAATATTTGCAGAGACAGAAGTGGATCTGTTAGTAAAGCGTCTTTTGACCACGTCAGTTAACTATAAAGTCCTAGAGTTAAATTACAAGTGTTTAACCAGAATGTATATGACCCCGGATAAGATGCATAGGATTGATAAGGATAGGTCTCGGCTATGCTGGAGGGGATGTGGCGAAATTGGGACGATGGCCCATGTGTGGTGGTCGTGTCCGGAGATAGCGACTTTCTGGGATGAGATTAGAAAATACATTAAAGAGATTACTAAACATGATTTGCCAAGGGACCCCAGGGTCCTTCTGTTCCACCTGAGCGAGATGCACACTAAGGCCTACCTCAGATCACTCCTCCCTCACCTTATTGATGCAGCTAAGAGCCTAATCCCCATTAGCTGGAACAGAAAAGAAAGGCCAACCATGAGGGAATGGTTCAATAAAATAAACGAGACACAGGATATGGAATATCTAAGGTTCAGTGAGGGGACGAAAATGGAGGCGTTTAGGTCCAAGTGGGGAGATTGGGAAAAATTCAGAATTTCTCTCAAAGCAGC